>NC_056077.1:16969696-17272727 GCF_016772045.2 Ovis aries | reverse complement strand
GAAAACCAACTCACCATATGGTACCATCCGACTGGCTCCTTCTGTGGCAGTGCCAGAAAGACCCCCACTGAAGAGTGAATTAGGTTATTTCTTTGTTCAAGAAGCATGTGTTGAGTACCTACTATGTGCAGGGTTCTTCCAGCCTCCTAGGGGATGCCCAGCTTGGTAGTGTGGGGCATGTAGTCCGGAGTCTGGTACTGCTGGACTTCACTGGGGTTCTGCCATTCAGTGGTTTAGATCCATTCTCCTTCCCTCCTGCCACCTGACCAGGGCTCCATTTCCCTGTCTGTAAAAGCAGTAGGAGTGGTTCGTAACAACTAACTCCTGGATTGTTTCAAGCCTGAAATGACGGTTCAGATAGAGCATTTAGCACAGTGCCTGGCACACAGTAGGTGCTCAGTAGCTACTGCTACCTTTGATCCTAATAAAGCAGATGCCAACATTAAGATTTGTAGGCTGTTATGGGAGGGGCGACAAGTTGTGCCCTCCGGTGATTGTGACTCAAGATAAGTCAGATAAAAGCCACCAGAAATGTGTGTTCATTCATTCACTGAAAAAATAAATCAGAGCACCCTACACGTGCCGGGTGCTGTGCTAGGAGGGCAGTGGTGAACGAAGAAGACACTGCCTCTGCCCGCATGGGCCTCTGGCTTAGTGTCAGATGCAGAGGAGAAGCAGGCAGGCAGCACTTAAAGAGGTATATGCTGGAGGGGGACAAAAAAAAGGTGCAGGGGTAAGGGGAGACGGGCTGGGAGGAGGCGACTGGACTGGTGGGTCCCCTCTGAGGAGGTGCTGTGGCAGCTGAGATCTGAATGGTAAGGAGGAACAAGACAGGTGATGGGGCAGGACGAACATTCCAGGTAGGAGGGACAGAGGGCCTGGAGGTTTGGTGGTGGCAGAGGAGGCAGGGGTGGCCCAGGTATACCCTGGTACTATGTCTGGGAGGAGGCAGCCAAGGCTTCAGGAAGCGATGGCATTTAAGCTGACTCTTGAAGACTGATGGGAGTTTGCAGCTGGAGGCAGCGGCCACTATGAGGTGTGACAGCCGGGAAACAGGCCATGCAGGTGGAGGGCCCCAGTGGCCGTCACACGTTTTTGCCGCCTTCCTGGGGAGATGCAGCTGCTTTCCTTTACGGGAGAGAAAGATTGATCCAGTGTGATCCCGTCTCCCTTCCATCCCTCCGCTGGCCCCACGTTTCATCTGCTACGTTCTCCTATTCTTGACCAGGAGTGGGAGGCACTGGGCATTGCCCCTGTAACATGCCTGCTTGTCCCAGCTGTGGCCCTAGCTTTGGAAGAACATCAGATCCATTTCATGTCATGCACAGCATGCGTCTGACCTCCCAGAACTTGAAAGTTGCATTTTTCGAGATTGGTTTCTCCGCAGGTTTAAATGTCAACTTGGGGGATGCAGTTTTGGAAGGTATTGGTCTGTGGCTGTGATGGCTGAGGGGCTTGTTATCAATGGCATCAATCTCATGGCCCCTTTGCCAGCTCTCTCCCCTCCCCTTACCCCCACTCCCAGCATCCTCACTAGCTGTGTGAGTACTGGGGGATCTTAAAGCCGCCTCTGCTATGATATTGCTAACATCAGCTAAAATGTATTAAGCATCTACCTAGAACATACCAAACACTGTTCTAATCATTGTATATATGTTAGCTCGACCTTCAAAGTAACCATGTAAGGCAGGTGCTATTATTAGTCCCATTTTACAGACAGGGAGATGGAGGGAGAGAGAGAGACTTGCCTTGAGCCAGCCCTTAAGTACTACTTTGTACCCCAACCCACAAAGAGTGTACTTTCTATTTTTCCAGCATTTCTAATCTTTATTAGGAGAACATTAAGTTGTGGATGCTGCTATTGACTGGTGTTTCTATGCACTGAACTGTTGTTCTTAAATCATTGATTCTCAGGGCCATTTTGTAGCTCAGAGTCTTAGCTGCTGGACCACCAGGAAAGTCCCAAGAACCTTTGAGTGACATCGTTACAGGATATTTTTTCAAGATGTTATTGACATAGTGACTATTGAAATAACAAGATAATTCTTACCGAAAACTACTTGCAGAAGTTCTAATGCATTTAAACAGCCACGTGGTTCCTTCCAGACTGAAGACTGAGAGGTCCCATCTTGATGGCATCACCAACTCAATGGACATGAGTTTGAGTGAATTCCAGGAGTTGGTAATGGACAGGGAGGCCTGGTGTGCTGCAGTCCATGGGGTTGCAAAGAGTCAGACATGACTGAGCGACTGAACTGAACTGATCTTGGTTTAGTCAGGTGGTGCCCATGTGGCAATATCTTGAATAAGTTTACATATCCCTTCCCCAGCCCAGCCTCAGCTTTGAAATTATGCAAATTCTTGGCAGATTGTTCTAATTGGGAAATAGTTATTTACTTCACATCACATTTTGTGCAAAAAGCAAGACATTATTAAGAATTAAGGGCTATTGAGAATTTATTTCAAATTTGCATTATTCCAAGTTGCATAGACTGGGCCTGAGAGCAATTTCATCCTTGGTCTGTCCCCCATGGGACAGAGGTGCCAGTCCCTGGGGATTCTCTGACAGTCCCTGAGACCTCTTCCCTCCTACAGGTTGGCCAGCCGGAGCAGTGACAAGGACGGGGACTCTGTGCACACAGCCAGTGACGTCCCACTGACCCCACGGACCAACTCCCCAGATCGGAGATGCTCATCCTCAGACACATCTAAGTCTACATACAGCCTGACCCGGAGGATTTCAAGTAAGCCTCTCTGCTCTGACTGTCAGGGGTCCTGGCTCAAGTCAGCTGCCCCTTGGGGTCCATGAAGTACAACCCTGTTATCTGGGCCCCCAGGATAAAGGGAAAGAGCTGGCGTTCCCAGATGCTCAACAACACCCCCAGGGGGAGACATGAAGGACAGGGTTGCTTCTGGTGGGGGTGTGGAGTGTGGCGTGACAGTCCAGGAGACAGGATGATGGAGAGGTGACAGTGTGACAGAGGAGGGCATTGTACCTGATTTCTGCCAAGTTCAGGCAGAAGCAATCATTTTGATTGATTTTTGTTTATACTGATCACAGGTTTCATTGAATTGGCTCAGTTGGTAACGTTGTCAGCATATATCATTTCAGACCCCGAAAGGCAAGTGTTAGTTACCATGTTGCACAGCAGGGCCTGCAGATTCAAGTGACTTGAAGGCCCAGGTGGATTGTGTCAGTGGCTAAGTGCCAAGGGCTGGAGGGAGATAAATATCACCCTAGTGAGTGACAAATGGCAGCCGACTCTTGACCTGGCACTAGGGCAGGGTGGGGACTGGGGCCAGTTGGGAAGCCAGTGTCTTATTGAAGGGGAGCAGCTGCTACTCAGCTGTAGCCATGTGGGATTGTATTACCTGACCTTTCTAAAGAGAAACTGGCAGTCTGGGTTTTCATATGAAACTTCCTTACTTTTCAACCCAAACAGAATGTATCTCTGGGTTGAATATGGCCCTTGGCCCACTCTAGAGTGGGCACTCAGCACACACACACTCTGTAGCCTGGGTGTAGACCAGAGGGTGTGATTTGGGTGGGGAAGAGAAAGGGTGATAAAAAGCCCAGAGTCTCCCAGCCTCTTGTTACTAGCCAAGTGTGTCTCCTCTGTCTCATGCAGCTGATGTCTGAAATTCACTTAACAGAGGGAAAAGGCTTAAATTCATGAAACTAATCCACTCAGCTGGAAATGATTGAGATCTCTGATCTTTTCTGGGAGTGGATGGGGAAGAAGAAAGAAGTAAATTTCAAGAGCTTGAAATAGTGAAACAGAATGGGTGTCTGGCTTCTGTATCCTCCATCTTTTCATCTGTAGAATAAGAGGGCCTGTCTGCCCTGTGCAGCCCGCTGTCCAATACAGTGTCCACAGGCATGTAGCTGAATTGAGATGCACTGTATGTGTTACATACCCACTGGATTTTGAAGCCAGTATGAAAAAAGAGAGAATTTAGAATGTCTCACTAAAATGTTTTTATATTGATTACATGTTGAAATGATTGTATTTTGGATATATTGGTTTAAATAAAATATAAAAATTTCACCTGCTTCTTTGTACTTTTACATAATTGTGGCTACAAGAAAATTTTAAGTTACCTTTGTGGGCTTCGACGGACATGAGTTTGAGCATGCTTCGGGAGTTGATGATGGACAGGGAAGCCTGGCATGCTGCAGGCCACGGGGTCACAAAGAGTCGGACATGACTGAGTGACTGAACTGAACTGTGGCCTTGTATGTCTGTATCTGGTTCACGTTTTATTTTCTCTTGGATAGCGCTGGTCTAGATAATTCCTAAATCTTACTTCCAGCTCTATATAGAGATGACCGCGTTTAGCACACAGTTATCAGGGTGCAACCATGCACTGGCAAGGGCTCATGGTTTTAGACAACAGGCAGGTATTTGGGCAATCAACAAGATGCCACGAAAGAACAAATACTATGTAATTTTCCCAACAACAGGAATCTCATAGTCAGATTTCCAAGCATCTGCAGAGTAGGACATGGTTACCCAGGGAGCTTGAACCAGGCAGGTGTTGGTTTCACTTATACCAGATGAGTAAGTTCTAGAAATCCACTCCAGCAGAGTGTGTAAAATTAGCAGTACTATGTGGAGTACCTAAACATTTGCTAAGAGAGTAGATCTTATGCTCTTAACAGACACACAAAAGTAAGTAAATAAAGAAGGCAGGAGGAAGCTTTTGAAAGTGATGGATAGTTTATGGCATAGATTGTGGTGATGGATTCGTGGGTGCATACTTATCAAAGCCATCAAGTTGTGTAGATTGAATACCGACAACTTTGTGTGTGTCAGTCATACCTCAATTCAGTGCTTTGAAAGAGAAAAAAGTACCATGAGGTTATTGCTAGAATAGAGAGATGAGCAAAGAAGGCAACAATGAACCTGGGAGCGGTGAACTCTTCTGCTTAATGGGGAGGGGAGAGGCACCCCGAAAGTGACGAGCTGTGAATGTGAGCCTTGAAGGTGAATAACAGTTACCATTCAGTGCCTCTCAGCACATGCACGTTCTGTGCTGGGCTCTCTCCACGCATCGCTCAGTGAGTTTTCACCACCATCTTTGATGTGGCTGCTATGATTGGCTCCATGTTACAGATGGGAAAACCGAGTGTGTAAAATGTGCCTGGAGTCACTTGGCTCGTTACTAGAGAGTCACGTGGTTCACGAGGAAGTAGCTGGGTTGGAATTTGACCCAGACACTGGCCCCAGAGCCAACTCCGTGAAATCGGAGGCTGGGAATGGTTAGAGTCGGACCCTGGGGCCAGATAGGTGGGGCTTGGATCCTGGCTCCTCCTCCTACCAGTGGGGTGCCCTTTGGTGAGTTACTTAGAGTTTCTGTTTCCTCTTCTGTAAAGCGAAGGTCATCAGTTCAGTTCAGTTCAGTCGCTCAGTCGTGTCCGACTCTTTGCAACCCCATGAATCGAAGCACGCCAGGCCTCCCTGTCCATCACCATCTCCCGGAGCTCACTCAAACTCTCGTCCATCGAGTCGGTGAAGGTAATAGTCACTGGCTAATGCCTTGTGAGGGTTATGAATGTGAAAGTGTTAGTCGCTCAGTCGTGTCCGACTCTTTGCAAGCCCATGGACTGTAGCCCGCCAGGCTTCTCTGTCCATGGAATTCTCCAGGCAAGAATACTGGAGTGGGTAACCATTCCCTTCTCCATGTACGCAGGGCATTTAGAGCAGTGCCTGGCAATTAGCTGTCGTGGAGATGGGGATATTTGTGCCGCTGCCCTTCCTCTCATAGAGTAAATAAGAGGATTTCCAGGAGTGGAGAGCATATGGAAAGAGCATTATGAAGCAGAGCAAACAATGTGAGAATCTATGAAAGGTCCTTGATCTCACACATCGGCCCAGATCCAGTCCAGTACTTGGTGGTGTTAATTGTTATTTCTGCTGGGTGTGTAGGTCTCGAGTCCAGACGGCCCAGCTCTCCACTGATTGATATTAAGCCCATCGAGTTCGGCGTTCTCAGCGCCAAGAAAGAGCCCATCCAGCCCTCGGTGCTCAGACGGACCTATACGCCGGATGATTACTTCAGGAAGTTCGAGCCCCGCCTATACTCCCTCGATTCCAACAGTGACGACGTGGACTTCCTGACGGACGCGGAGATCCTGTCCAAGTACCAGCTGGGCATGCTGCACTTCAGCACGCAGTACGACCTGCTGCACAACCACCTGACGGTGCGCGTGATCGAGGCCCGGGACCTGCCGCCCCCCATCTCCCACGACGGCGCGCGCCAGGACATGGCGCACTCCAACCCCTACGTCAAGATCTGCCTCCTGCCGGACCAGAAGAACTCCAAGCAGACCGGAGTCAAACGCAAGACCCAGAAGCCCGTGTTCGAGGAGCGCTACACCTTCGAGATCCCCTTCCTGGAGGCTCAGAGGAGGACCCTGCTCCTGACGGTGCTGGACTTCGATAAGTTCTCACGCCACTGCGTCATCGGCAAGGTGGCTGTGCCTTTGTGCGAGGTCGACCTGGTGAAGGGTGGTCACTGGTGGAAGGCGCTGATTCCCAGTTCTCAGGTAAGGGGTGGGTTGGCAGTGTCTCCTGCTGGGAGCTTTGTAAAAAACGATTATTATTTTTTTAATCTCAGAATTTAAGTTTTGTTTGTTTGGGTTGGTTTTTTTTTTTTTTTGCATTTTTAAAACTTTTGATTTTGAAATAATTTTTTGACTCCCAAGAAGTTGCAAGAACAGTACAGGGAGTCCTGTGTGTTCTTCATCCACCTTCCTGGCTGGTAAATCTCATACGATCTGTGTACGCTAGGACACCAAGAAACTGCTATTTGGTAGCTAAACTAGACCTTATGCAATTTTCCCCAGTTTTTTTTAAAAATGTTTATTTACTTCTTTGGCTGCATTGGGTGTTGGTTGCGGCACACAAGATTGTGAATCTTTGTTGCATCATGTAGGACCTTTAGTTGTGGAGTGTGGGATCTAGTTCCCTGGCCAGGGTCAAACCCAAGTCCCTTGCATTGGGAGTGCAGAGTCCTAGCCCCTGGACTACCAGGGAAGTCCCTTCACCAGCATCTTCTGTGTGCGTGTGCATGTGTGTGTGTGTGTGTGTGTGTGTGTGTGTGATTCTATGAAATTATAACACATGTATGGATTCAGGTAACCAGCACTACCCTGGGAACTTTTTGTCATTGATGCTGGCTTATTTACTAAGAAGAATTATTGTCCAGAGTATGAAGCTATCTGTCATTTTGACTTTCAGGAATTGATCTGGGAAAAATAAGATGAGGGCTGAAGACCGGGATAATGGATGATTGCTTTTCAGGTGAATTGTAAGATTAGCTTCCTTCCCTCTTCCAGCGCGGTGACACACATTGGGCTGCCTGGGGAGCTACCCATGGACCAAACTCTCTCCCCAGTGGGCTTCAGGGTCCCTTTCTGGGGCATTTTATGGGCTGGAGGATAGCAGTGCACTCACTGTGGGTGGAAAGATGTGGGGGGAGTCCAGGGGAAAAGATCCTGTTGGAGGCTGGTCAAGACCATCCACGTCAGACATTGATCCTTGTAATGCAAATAGGATTACTTTGCATCGAATACACCAAGGTGCTTCTAAAGCTGAGCTCCGCGTCCAGGGATTTGATCATCCAGCATCACATTTGGGATGCACGTGTTAAACGAGGACTGGAGGGGCTGCTACATTGTATGTGTGTATATACACCATCTTCGAAACTATCACTCTCTTAGTTTGGATTCCCCAAGAAAAAGAAGACTCTCAGGCAAGGAAGTCATTTAATAGGGAGGTGACACCGGAGGAAATACCAAGAGCAGGTAGGAATGTCACTTAAAAGATGCAGATATCAGGCCTGCCACCACTGTGGTGACTGGAGCAGAAACCTGTTAGAGGAGCCAGGAGCCAGTGTCGGACATAGGTCTAAGAGCCTTTCCTCCCAAGAGGTGAGGGAGCTGGGGTGTTAATACACCACCTCCTGTCAGTCACTGAACGAGGGCTGGGGGGAGGGGAGGTTCATTTCCTGATATTTCTGGCTTGTGACACTGGTGGGTACAGAGCCCCTTGACATCCACAGATGCAAAATATGTACAAGAGCTGGCAGATTCATGTAGGCAGGAATGATCACGGTCAGGAGAAGGTAGTTAGTGTCTGCTGTAATCCTAAGTTTGCCTTCCCATCACACAAGCAGGATATATGGGATCATGTCGTGTATCCTCTTCGATATTTGAGATCGAGGTTTTCAACTGTCAAGTAAATTATGTGGACAGAGGGAGACCCACCAAACATGATAAATTCCAGATTCCACTCTTTGTGTCAGGGCAGAGCCCTGGAGGGGGAGGGCCTGGACATGCCCACAGGTTGGCTCCCCTAGGTCTTGGCTGAAGTGTTATCGTGGCTGAAATGGAAAGTTCCAGGTGCACCTGCCCTGGTATGGTTCCTGAAAGCTGGGGCCAGGGGCTGGGGGTAGGTGCAGGTCGTTAATTTAGGAGGTGATCCCAGGAAGCAAGAGGAAGGGTTGAGGAGGAGACAGAGAAGGAGGGATGTCAAAGCCAGGGGTGGTTCTGAAGGGCGCCATTCTGGCCCTGGGGTGGGCGTAGACTCCATCTTTGCCCAGTGGCCAGGTGGGCTCCCCAAACCTCACAGGAGGGCTGGGCAGAAAAGAGAAGGCGCCCAGGCGTGCTGCTCTCTGCCTGAACTGAGACTGGGCTGTGGAGCATCTGTCGCTTCACCCCTGCCCTGGGCACGCCCCATCCCCTTCTCCTCCTTTGCTTTTCTCCATGGCACTTACCATCCCATAGACTGGGCATTTTATGGTCTGTCTCCCCTGCTGGTATGTGAACCCCGCGAGGGCGGTAACTTTTGTCTGTTTTGTTCTCGTCTTTCTCCCCTGCTCCTGGAACAGTGATGAGCAGCTGATGGTGCTCAGCAATATTTACTGAATGAGTGGAGGATGGAAGGATCCCCAAAGCGAATTTCCTTCTTCCCTCCCTCCCTCTTTCCTCCCTTCCTTCTTCTTCTTCCTTCTCATGCAATGAGAGGCTCGTGGAAATCGAGGCGAGAGTCTAGACTCATCTCAAGCTTGCTCTGGAGTATATGCTGTTTGAGTGGGCACGTCCGCTCTCTGTTGGGGTGTCTAGAAGCAGAGCTTGAGATAGAATTTCGAGGTGGCTTAGTTTCCTTAGGGTTGTTGTGACAAAGCACCACAAATTGGGTGGCTTAAAAGTGTAGTTTATTGTTTTACAATTTGGAGGTTTTGAGTCCAAGATCAAGGTGCTGGCGGGGCCGTGCTTCCTCTGAAGCCTGGAGGGGATCCTTCTTGCCTCTTTCCAGCTTCTAATGGTTATTGGCAATCTTGGATTATAGCTGCATCACTCTGATCTCAGCCTCCCTCCTCCCATGGCCTTCTCTATGTGTGTTTCTGTGTCTTTTCTCATAAGGACATCAGTTGGATTAGGGGCCACCCTGTTCCAGGATCACCTCATCTAATCATATCTGGAAAGAAGGTCACATTCTGAGGTCCTGGGGGCTGGGATGTCGGGTCACCTTTAGGGAACACAATTCAACCCACAAAGGGGATGCAGGAGAAAACCCTGCAAGGCAAGCTGTGAAGGGGCCTAGGTGAGAGGGTGACCACCGAGCGAGGCTGAGCCTCTGCCTAGTGTGTGGTTGGGAGGGGAACTCTGGATCCTGGACTTCACTGCAGCGTTTCTTCCTTTAGATAAGGGAGCCAGCCAGCCCTGATCACAGGTCTTTGGTGGGGACCAGACTGGGAAATCTGATTTTTAGCCGGGCAGCCCTGGGCCTCCCTGAAGCCTCTGTTTCTTTGAAACAGTGGTTCTAAACAGGGATAGTTTTAGTCCCAGGACATTTGGCAGTGCTGGGAGAAATCTGGGGTTTGTTGGATGGGATAGTTCTGGTGGGTAGAGATTAGGAATGCTGCTAAACTGCCTACAATACACAAGACAGACCCTACAATACACAAGACAGACCCCACAACACAGAAGATCTAGCCCCAGATGGTCCATAGTGCTGAGGATGAGAAAGCCTGCTGTGTGGTGAAGGAGAGGGTGGAGGGTGGAGGACAGAACAGGGTCTCCCATGAAAAGGTGAGATGGGAGCTGGGCTGTTCCCTGTTGGGGAAGGAGGGTTTTCCAGGGAGAGACAGTGGTCAGGGTTAGGCCACAGGGCAGCGCTCCAGGGAACTGCTTTGCTTGTCATTCCAAATGTGGTAAAGGACATACTGGTTTTGAACAAAAATCCACATCAGGCAAAATAGGCCTGCATTGGAGACAGAAAATAAAATCCACACACAGTGTGCGCAGGCGGCCACATGGCCGTCGCCACTGATGTCCGCTGGAGGCGGGCGTCTGCCTTCAACAAAGCGCTCCGAGGACGCAGCTGTGTGTGGGGTGGAAGCAGTTTCTCGTTTTCAGCCTGACTTCACAGTTTGTGGGTCAGAGTGACTCCTAGGATCTGTTAGTCCTACAGTCTCCACCGTGGGGACCCCAAGTGGACATGGGCTGCTGGTTGTAGGATCAGCATGTAGGCATCCTTTGGCTCATGCAGAATGTCTCAGCTGTTTTGTGCCTTTGAACACAAGACATGAGTATGTCTTTGATCTTGGCATTCAGGAAATCAGCAGCTAATGGAACTACTGCCGACTGGGCCTCACTGAGAAGGTTGGCTCAAAAGATAGTGGAAATGAAGACATAGGGAGGGAATATGAAGGGTGTGGGATGATTGACGTGGTATGAAGTTAAAATGGACGCCAAGAGAAATTCTCTCATCCGAGTGGATTGAAATGAATTACTGCTTTGGCCATTTAGAGGTGAAATCCATGTAGTCTCAACTCTTTTTTAAAAAATTGTTAATAGTTGTGACAAAACACACGTAACATGAAATTAACCATCTTATCCATTTTTAAGTGTACAGTACAGTTCATTGGTATTGAGTACATACACATCATCGCCATTCATATCCAAACTCTCTTCATCTCACAAAATAAAGCTGTGTCTTCATTAAACAGCAGCTCCCCACACCCTGCTGGCCCCAGCCCCTGGCAGCCACTACTCAACTTCCTGTTTGACTCTTCTGGGTACTTCCTATAAGTGGAATGACACAATGTTTTCTATTTGAGGCTGGTTTATTTCACATAGCATAATGTTTGCAAGGTTCATCCCTGTTGTCGCCGGTGGCAGGATTTCCTTTTGAAGGCTGGGTAGTATTCCATTGTGTGGGTAGATCACATATTGCTTGTTCATACATCCATTGATGGAAGCTTGGTTGTTTCCACCTTTTGGTTATTGTGATTAATGCTCCTGTGAACATGGATGTACAGTTATTTCTTTAAGGTTTTTTTAAGTCAGAAAAAAATTCAGGATGAAGGATATTCATTTCTCTAAAGATTGTGTTGTTTGGGGAAGGAAGGAGGAGGGAGCTGGAGAGAACAGAGGCCCCGTGGACATGCTGGAAACTTACAGAGCTTTAGGAGGAAACAGAGTTTTTGTTCCAGCCCTTTCACTAGTTCCACTGGGACTGGCGCCATGTAACCTCATGAATCTTGGTTTGCTCATGTCAAGTGGAGACATGGTACCTACTCCCCCCTCCCTTGCAGTGCATCTCTCGGAATGTAAACTATCCTCAAGAGAAATTAACTTATGACTGTGAAAGCCTCTCAAATTAAGGAAAATTGTAAATAGACTGTACATTATAAATATGCAGTAAAAGTATTGTACATACATAAACCATCCATATATGTAGTCAATGAGTATTTGCTGGGTGCTTGTCATTTTCTAGGGACTGGGGCTGCTAATTTCACTTTACACTCATGGGGGTCAACTATGAGCTAAGCAATGTTCTTCACATGCTCACTTGTTTATCTCACAAGCGTTCATTTTACAAAGGGGGAAAATGGGCTGTGGGTCTCCCAGACCTCAGTAAGTTCTCTCAGCCCCTTAAGGCAGAGAAAGGTTAAGTGATTTGTCCATGCTCAGTAGTAGAACTGAGGCCCTTTGGCCTAAAAAATAATATGTCATAACCAAGGCATTAGACTGGTTCTCTGCAGCAAGCAAAACAAAGCCGCTGACCTCAGGGAGCTTATGTTCTAGTGCACAGAGGTGGGCAGTGAGCGAATGAGTTAACACATCATGCCTCTTGGCACTGTCTCTGCCAAGAGGAAAAATAAAGCAGGATTAGGGGCTGGAGAGGGGTGGCCAGGTGGCGAGAGTGGGGAAGCTGTTCCAGGTGGGTGAGGAGATGGCATTTAAGTAGAGAGCCAGGAGGACTGAGGGAGTGAGCCTGGGAGATGTTCAGGGAAGAGCATTTAAACAGTGAGTATAGAAAGTGCAAAGGCCCTGAGGCAGGGGGTGAGGCTAGAGAGTGAGTGAGGGGAGAGCATCAGGAGGTGAGGTTGAACTGGGAAAAAAGGCCACATCACTTCGACCTTGTAGGCTGAGGTAAAGACTTGGATTTTGTTCCTAAGGGTGTGGAGTGTTTATTCCCTGGAGTGTTTTGAGAAGGAGGGGTGACCCAGCCAGGCTGCCTGGAGAGACCTGTCCCTGGAGGAGACACTATACTTACTTCCAAAATATATAAAGTACTCCAATGACTCATAAAGAAAAGACAGAATTCAGTATTTAAATGGGCGATAGTTTCAAACAGATGTTTCACAGAAGACACATGCAAACGATCTAAAAGCACGTGGAAAAGTGCTCAACTTCATTATCCATTAGAGACATGCAGGCTAAAACCTTAGTGAGGCCACACCTGTCAGAATGACTGAAATCACAAAGACTGACAACACCCAGTGTTGGTGAGCACGTGGAGCCACTGGAACTCTCAGACAGGGTTGTGGGCGCATCATGTGATGTGACCCCTTAGGAAGAAATTCTAGCAGTTGCTTGTAAAACTAAACAAATCTACCCCATGCACCAGCAGTGCCACTCCGAAGAGAAATGAAAATGTAATGTCTACACAAAAACTTGTACATGCACATTCAGAAAAACTCTATATGTGATGCTGCTGCTGCTGCTAAGTCGCTTCAGTCATCCGACTCTGTGCGACCCCATAGACAGCAGCCCACCAGGCTCCCCCGTCCCTGGGATTCTCCAGGCAAGAATACTGGAGTGGGTTGCCATTTCCTTCTCCAATGCATGAAAGTGAAAAGTGAAAGTGAAGTTGCTCAGTTGTGTCTGACTCTTAGCAACCCCATGGACTGCAGCCTTCCAGGCTCCTCCATCCATGGGATTTTCCAGGCAAGAGTATTGGAGTGGGGTGCCATTGCCTTCTCCTCTATATGTGATAGATAGCCCCAAACTAGAAATTGTCCAGGTGCTCATCAACAGAGTAAGGGATAACAAATTTATTGTTTATTCATATAATGAAACATTATTCAGCAATAAAGGAAAAAGGATACACACAGGTATTGATACACACAGCATGGATGAATGTCGCAAACATTATGCTAAGTAGAACATCCTGCTGACAACCATTATGCAAAATAGAAGCCAGACCCAAGAAAGCATGACTTGCATATATATAGAGTTTAAGAACTGTGTAAAGTTATATACATATAAAGTTTAAGAATCACAAAATTAATCTATGGTGAAAAATTGAAACGGTGGTTGTGAATGGAGAAGGGGATTGACTGGAAAGGAGCCAAACGGAAATTTCTGGACTCATAGTATCGGGACATTGGATACACAGGTGTATGTGCTTTCGAACTCGTCACTTAAGGTTTTTACACTTTGTTGCATATAAATTTTACCTGCAAAATGAAAGAGCCATAAACATTGCATTTTGGTTAATGATATGCCTGCTGAAGTGTTCAGGGCCCTAGTGCTTGCAACTTACTTTAAAATGCACTCAAAACAGATCAATAGATATGCAGGAAAGCAGTTACAGCATGCTTTTAAAATATTAGTTGCAGAATTAACGTTAATAACTGTTCATTTTAGGGTCTTGGTGATATATTTAAACACGTCCATAGTATAGGTATTTTAGCTTCTCTGTGTTTGGTAAAGTTCATAAGAAAATGTTGGGGAACACCGGTTAGGAGTAATATGCTGCGGGCTTCCAGGTGGGAGGTGGTGCTGGCTGGACCCGGGTAGGAGGAGTAGACAAGTGGCCAGCTTGGGAGACGATTTGAAGGCAAAGTCTTTGATGCCCAGAGCCAGCGCTTAGACTTTACACTCCAGTTTCAGGGGTGCTGTTCCTGAGGGCTTTCAAGCAGAGGGGGGATTTTCAAACAGGGGATGCCACTGTTGTCTTCACCAGCAATCAGAATCAGTCAGGAGCTGTGGCCGGGGGGCTCCCAGATCTCAGCCTCCCAGATTCCAGTTTCCTAAGACTTGAGTGAACCTGCTCTTGAGGGAACGTGCTGGGAGATTCTGATGCAGGTGAGCTGTGGACCTCATTCTGGGAAGGAAGCACTTGGGTGGCCGGTGGAAGGCAGAAAGGGCTTGGCTGTTAGAGCTGGACAGACACGTCTGAGGTGTGGTCTCGCTGGTCGGCTGGATGATGGTTTAACGAGCCAGTCTGGCTGCTGTCACCATGGTATTTTATGGAGCCATTCGAGCAGGCTCAGGGTGATGTGCTCTTAGACATTCTTGGGAGATAATTCTGACTCGTGTGGGGTGTGGTATCTTTTATGAGAAAGCCAGATTGCCTGCTGAGGAAGAATATTTGCTTTGAGCCTAGAAGAAAATGTGCTTAGTGAAAAGTGATATTTGCACACCTGGCTGCTTATTTATGTTTTGAAAACTAATGTGAGACTTGTTTTATCCAAAGGAACCCCTCTTAGATCTTCGATGCCTATAACTCAGAATCCCATGGCCTTGGAAGTGAAGCCTGTGTGTGTTTCCTCTGCTGCAGAAAAGTCAGTTCAGTTCAGTTCAGTTCAGTCACTCAGTCGTGTCTGACTCTTTGTGGCCCCGTGAACTGCAGCACGCCAGGTTTCCCTGTCCATCACCAACTCCCAGACCTTGCTCAAATTCGTGTCTATCGAGTTGGTGATGCCATCCAACCATCTCATCCTCTGTCGTCCTTTTCTCCTCCTGCCTTCTGTCTTTCCCGGCATCAGGATCTTTTCCAATAAATCAGATTCATTAGGTCGCCAAAGTATTGGAGCTTAGAAATGCAGAGGTTGTAGCAATAATTGTGTTCTGGTTCTCACCACGTGCCAGACCCTGGGCTCAGTGTGACTCTTATGATACCCCTCCAGATAGATGCCATTGGCACCTGCATGTTATAGTTGGGGACCCTGAGCCTCAGGAGGGCTTCCCTTATGGCTCAGCTGGTAAAGAATCTGCCTGCAATCGTTCCCTGGGTTGGGAAGATCCCCTGGAGAAGGGAAAGGCTACCTGCTCCAGCATTCTGTCCATGGGGTCACGAAGAGTTGGACATGGCTGAGTGACTCACTTTCACTTTTCTGAGCCTCAGGGAGGTTGAGAAACCTACCCAAAATTGCACAGCTGTGGTATGGACTTGAACCTGAGACTCACTCCAAGCCCACATGCATGACCACTACAGATTAATCTAATAAAGGGGAAATCCTGGCTGAGGACTTTCAAAACTGACTTAACTTGATAAGCGTAACTCGAATGTGATAAGACTGTATTCCTCATAAGTATACCCAGATTTTTATCTCAGTATGTATCTTGCTTCTTTCTTAAAAAAATTCTGTTTGCTTGGAACCTCTTAAGTGCCTTCAGAGTCTAAGGAGTGAGCTGGTGGCCGTCCTTAGGGACACCAAACTGATTGGATCTTTGGAAATGGCCAAAGGACAGTCTGATTTGGTAACCAAGAGAAATATCAGTGTGGGGACTTCTGTTTTGGTTGAGCAATAGAAGCAAAATTGCATGCTGCTGCTGCTAAGTCACTTCAGTCGTGTCCGACTCTGTGCAACCCCATAGACGGCAGCCCACCAGGCTCCACTGTCCCTGGGGTTCTCCAGGCAAGAACACTGGAGTGGGTTGCCATTTCCTTTCCAGTGCATGAAAGTGAAAAGTGAAAGTGAAGTCGCTCAGTCGTGCCTGACTCTCCGCGACCCCATGGACTGCAGCCTACCAGGCTCCTCTGTCCATGGGATTTTCCAGGCAAGAGTACTGGAGTGGGGTGACATTGCCTTCTCCAAAATTGCATGACTCTGAAGTAAATAAATTTACTTTCTTATGTGGCCCCAAATCTTGGTTACAACTGACAGAACCCTGTCTCAAACTTCCTTCTGCCAAAGACGAAAGTCTGATTGTGTGAGCTCCAGCTACCACCGAGTCTGAGGGGTCTGGTTGTCCTGGGAGCCCTCAGCTGGAGTGTTCCTCAGCCTGCCGCCCTCTGTTGTCTTTCTTCTCAGAAAGGCGCTTCCCCTGGGGAAGCAAAAGTGGCCGCGAGTTGCCCCGGGCTTACCTGCCAGTTGGGCAGTACTTGTGTAAAGTTCCAGAAGTCCCAGGGAGGATTCTCAGGGGCCTGGCTCCCCTCACCCCACCCTCCTCACGCACAGTGGAGGCTGGCTCATCACAGCCCTTGGAGGCCTGGAAGTGAGAAGGACTGTGGTTTCAGAGAAGGAGCATGACTGTCTCCTTACTTTGCAACCACGGCCACAGTTTTCTCTTTGTTATTGTTGCCTCTGCCCTGACCGATGTCCCCACTGAAGGACCTTGGCAGGCGGGGGTTCAAGAGCTGGTCCTGGTGGCAGGCACTTGTCAGCTGTTTGGAAGGTCCTGGCAATGGGTAGACTCCTAGCCCGGGGAGTGTCTCCCATGGCCTCTTACTGTTGGGGTCCCTTCTCTAGAAGGGCGGCCCTGGAGGGTAGGCGTGGGTCAGATGGTCCAATCCCAGCTACCTTCTCTGGGGCTCACTACCCCCTATGAGAGTCATCTCTTGGCTAGGTTGGGTTCCCTAGAAGTAGACCCTGAGACCAAGATTTTAAGTGCAAGTATTTTATTTGAGGGGTCTTGTCAGGAAAAGCCAGTGTTATCAGGCAAGTTACCACTGTTGGCATCAGGATCATGATCCTCCTGGGTTCTCAGTATAGGTTACCCCTGGGGTGAGGGTGGTGGAGCATATGTTCACCAGTGCCCAACAGACACAGGTTGAAGGATGCTTCCAGGAATCCATATACCCAAGGAGAGTGTGTCATTGAACCAAACTAGGGTCCACTTGCCCTCAAGCAGTAAAGCCAGTCTACTAACATCAGGTTGTGGTGAAGGAAAGTACAGCCTTTATTTCAGGACACCAAACAAAGAGAATGGGCAGCTCATGTTCAATAGACCCAAACTTCCGAATGAATTTCAGGGAAGAAGTTTTAAAGGCGTTGTGAAGAAGGGGGCTTCAGGGTACATAATCAGCTTGTGCACGATTCTCAGGTAGGTTGGCATCAAGGTGAAGTTTCAAGCATCATCAGGCCTTCTGGTTTCAACCAGTCTAGGATCTATGTTCTCGCAGTCAGCTTTTTCCATCTGTTGGGGGGGGAGGTCTACTTCCTGTAAAAACAGCTTAGGAATATGTGTCAAGTCTTTATCTGTTACATATCTTTCAGGGAATCGGGGGTTTTTTGATCTGTGGGTTTATAGTCTAAATTGTTACCAGTTTCTGAGTCCAGTAGCTATTCTTTGTTTCTGCATCTTCAGTTTCCTAATCATCAACTTCTGAGCCGGTCTTTAGAGACTCAAGGGAGGCCTGGTAGAGCTAAGCAAGAGACTTTGACTTCAAAGGACAAGGACACAGGGTCTTCTGTGTGGTTTCAGTGCCCCCTTTTCTTTGATGCTCCACAGTCTTGAGGGGAGCAGGTTCAGAAAAAGAAAGGAAGTAAAGTTTTGGATAGAGAGGCTAATCATAAACTCAGCAGAGAAACTCAGTTTTAGGGGGAACTCAGTCTCAAGAGGACCCTGGCATCCAGAGACTCCATGGGCAGAGAGTCTGAGGGCTGGCCAGGGCTGGGGGCTGTGGTGCATCCACAGTATTACCACACTTGACCTTGTCATGTTGAGGGCTCTGAGTGTAGGGTCTTCCACATTCCCCCTTCCCTCTCCATTCTCCTTTTCCCTGGGCAGGAAGGTGTGAAGCAGGTGAGCAAGACCGCTGACCAAGCAGATGCCCATGGAGAAAAAGGCTCTGGTCTCCCCTCCTTGAGGAGGCACCTGACCTTTGCAAGTGACCCTCCAGGCAGCCATCTCTCTCTGTTTTGAGTGGGAGGGCAGGGACAGTCACCAGCCCTTCCCACCTGGCCAGTGTCTCCCCTCTGCTCATAGAGGTGGGGAAGGGGGATGGTTTTGAAAACTGCTGGACCCAGTCTCTGCCTCTTACAAATCCCAAAGGGAGGCACTGGGTCCAGCTGATGCTGGCCCCGTTATTGCCTCTCTTTGGTTCCCCAGCTTTGGGCCCGGGCAGCCAGCTCTGTGGTCAATAGGCAAAGTCTACCCACCCCCCACTGCATTCTGTCCATGTACAGCTAAAGGCTTGGCCAGACCCTCTGTGACATCAGCTTTTGTGATTCATTCTTTGTATCTTTTTAGAAGGAACTTGATAGGAAGGAACTTGAAGGAACTTGATAGGTGTTTTTTTTAATTGAACGAATATCGTTGTGTAAAGAGTATTAGCTTTTGAGTTAGACTGACCTGGTTACGGTCCTGGCTTCACCATTTACCAGCTGCATAAACTTGGGTCCTATTCTTCACCAGTAAATTAGGGATGATAATTCTACTGTGAGGGGAGTTGGGGGAGTAATGTGAAGATAAGAGTAATTTGAGACAAAGCACTCACCATGTGCTAGGCACAGTGCTAAAGCTTCTGTTGTAGTCACTATTGTCATCATCCCATTTTATGGATGTGGAAACTGAGGCATGTATGAAGTAACATGCCCAAGGCCACAAGAAATGGGATTTGAACCCATGCTGGTTCACCTCAGAGGCTGTGCTCTTAGCTACTTTACTACGTTGCCTCTTAATAAACCAAGATCTGGCTGGCAAAGCACCTGGCATATATTATTGCACTGAATAGTAGTGACCAGGTACTCAGGCACCAGAAGGTTGGGAGAGGGAACTGAGGAGGGAGGAGGCCAAAAAAGAGGGAGAAGACGTTGGGAAGCAATTGAGATTGAGCTGTGAGGAACTGGCCGTAGAATCCAATTGGTGTTTCAGTGTATAATTTACTTTGGTCTTAACCATGCTCCAGCCAATTTAGGACATCTTTTAATAGCAAAAATGGTGATGATTTGAAGCACCCAGAGTCATGTGTTGATTGGGCCTAGTAGCTGGAATCTGCTTGGGGGCCATGCATGCCCCAGCCTCCCTGGTTGCATACTGTATTTGGTGATCATTCATCCCTTGATGGGGCTTCCCAGATGGTGCTTGTGATAAAGAACCCATCTGCCAGTGCGGGAGGCATAAAAGATGAGAGTTTGATCCCTGGGTTGGAAAGATCCCCTGGAAGAGGGCATGGCAACCCACCCTAGTGTTCTTGCCTGGAGAATCCCATGGACAGAGAAACCTGGTGGGCTACAGTCCATGGGGTCGCAAAGAGTCAGACCCGACTGAGCATATACCCACACACACCGCCTGATACCTTAACAGGCAAGGCCCTCAACAAAGCAGATGTCCGGTTTTTAATGAGAATCCGTCTTTAACTTGTCCAGAGCTATTGTCAGTCTTGATTCTCTTGGCATAATCCTGGCCTCTGTGTGTGTGTTAAAAGGGTTTCCTGCCCAGGTTTGATGAACAGCTGTTTTTTGGCAACACTGTGTAGCCAGGGCTGGACTCAGTCCAGAGCCTTACAAGGTAGCATTAACTAGAAGTTTCTATCTATGTGGTCCTTCTTATTTCTTCCTCCTAAAAGGGAAATGTAGGTTACATTTCAGGCCTTAACACAAGCTTTTGATTCCTAGTTGTAATGTGAATTAGAAGGGGAGCCAGAGATGGTTTGAACCAGTCCTAGTTTATAGATGAGAAAACTGTAGCACAGAGAGGTTAAGTGACTTGTCCAAGGTCACACAGCCCTCAGTGACAGAAAGGAGACTAGAGTTAGGTCACCTAACTCACTAGAGTTAGGTCCTGCCTGATCACCAGGCAGGAGGTCTTACCACTAGCACATACTGCTTTGCCCCACAAGAGAAGGGATGGTGGCTAAGAGCACAGGCCATAAAGTCATACAGACCTGGGTTCAAGTCCTAGCTTTGCCACCTTCCACAGATAGGGGCCTGGGAAAGTTAATTTATCATTTCTAAGCCTCAGTTTCTTTGTCTATAAAATGGGGGTTGTGTGGTATGCTGGAACTAGTCTGCACTGGCTTGTAGAGGACTTTTCAGGAATTTCACAAGCCAGCTGACTTCATGTTGGTAGATTGAAAATCAGCTATTGTGTATGAAATTGACAGATACTGTAGTATTTTAATCAGAACCTCCCCCCTCATGCTCCCCTCCCCAAAGAATTAAACATTTACCAGCAGACCACTGGTCGTAGTAATACTGCTATGTTTTAATGGGCAGCCATAAACCTAGTTCACGTGAGATTCAAACCGCAGAGCCTGACACGTGTATACAGTGGTGGCATGCTGTGGTCAAGAGCGTGACCCTGCAGTCCCCAGAATCTTCAGGCTGGAGTCAGTCCCACCACTTCCAGTGGGGGTTACCTTGGCCAGTTACTCAGGGTCACTGGTAATGAAACTGTTGACTCTTCCTGAGTGCTTCCCCTAGACCAGAAACCATTCTAGGGCTTTCCATGTAAGTTTGAAAACCACCACCAGAGACTCTCAGTATTCCCATTTAACAGTTAGAGAAAGTAAGACAGAAAATGTGAGTGACTTGCCCAAGGTCATGCAGTGAGTGAAGAAAGGAGGCTCCGCTCTGATGCCAGCATCTGCTCTTGGCCGCCACCCTGTCTCACTGAGGTTTACCTTTCCTTTTTTGGAAAATGACAGGAACAGCAACCCCACGCTCAGAGACTGTGGCATGTGATAACGCCTGTGCTGTCTACCCAGGCCCCCACGTGGCAGGGCCTCAGTTAATTGGCACTCACTGCTGGTTAACACTGAGTGAATGTCGCTGTCCATTGTTACCATGAAGATCGTGCTCAAACCTTCCCAGCCGAAGGACTGCAACTCAGATTGACCAAGGAAATTAAAGCAACTGTTGCCAACCAAGCAAGCTGGCAGTGAGAAGATGAGGCTCTCGCTCTGAGTGGCCAGCAGGGTGGGTGGTCCAGGCATCTGGCGGTGACCCTCAGAGAGGATTAGCAAGGATGCTGGGGCTCTGTTGAAAGAGGGAGAGGCTGAAAATTTCCATGACTGTCCCAGTTGGTTGAACACATCCAGATGGCAGGTTCTAGGGCTACCAATGTGAGTGAGACCTGGTCCCTGCCTTTAAGACTCCATCACCATACAGACAACTCTCCATAAACACGAATTCCGAATCCAGATCCACTTGGTTGAATCTGTGGATGAGAAGCCATGGATACAGAAGGCAGCTGTACTGCACCGTTGGATATAAGGGGCTGCTCAGCCACCCCCAGAAGGCATGGTCCTGTTTGATCTGGAAAGTTACTCCTGGCGTTGGCCTCAAGATGTGTGTCATCCCAGTGCTGGGGGGAAGGAGAGAAGGAGAGATGGGACACACGATTCACTTCCTGAAGCGTTTCTGCCTGTGCTGATAACTCCAGCTCTTTTGGCTCTGTACTGGCCTAGGAGTTAAACCAGGCAGACTGGTCGGTTTGTGGAGGCTGAAGGTCAGATCAGCTTGCAAACACATCTGGAAGAAAGGCTGCACATCCCAGTGGGGGGAACCCACTGGAGAATAGCTCTGACTCCCACCATCCAGGGCTCTCTCGTTGGCCCCTCCCATGTTCTCAAGGCCCATGGCAGAGGTCCCCTTCAGCAGCAGGCCCACGGTGGCCCTGACCACCCCTGGATGGTCCAGGTGACCATGCAACCTGCACTTCAAGCTTGCGTGATACGGGAAATTGGTTTCTGGTTGGCAACACAGTGCGAACGGAGGCTGCTTATCTGTAGCACAGAGAGACTGGCCACCCCTCATCTTCTGACAGGAATGGGGGCTGGGACTTGCCTGCTGTGACATTAGTGAAGTGTGCTGAGCCTCTTTGGACCGCCAGGGACACAATCCCAACTCAGGTGTCCTTTACAGGAGATGAGAGGAGAGATTCTGGCTCAGGGAACTAAGACCCCCAGAAGTTTCCTGAGCTTCAGGCACAACTAGATCGAAGGACTCAAGCCTTGTCATCTAGGCCTGCTTTTTCACTTTCTGCAAAACTCAGATAGACTCTTAACTATTGTTAGACAACCACTCACCAGCTCATACATAGCCTGGTACCCGGCGTTCGTTTTCTGTTACTCCATTGTTGTTGTTCAGCCGCTAAGTCCTGTCCAGCTCTTTGTGACCCTGTGGACTGCAGCACGTAGGCTTCCTAGTTCTTCACTGTCTCCTGGAGTTTGTTCAAACTCATGTCCATTGAGTCAGTGATGCCGTCCAACCATCTCATCCTCTGTCATCCTCTTCTCCTCCTGCCTTCAATCTTTCCCAGCATCAGGGTCTTTTCAAATGAGTCAGTTCTTCGCAGCAGATGGCCACAGTATTGGCGCTTCAGCTTCAGCATCAGTTTGATTTCCTTTAGGATTGACTGGTTTAATCTTGCTGTCCAAGGGACTCTCAAGAGTCTTTTCCAGCACCACAATTCAAAAACATGAATTCTTCAGTGTTCAGCCTACTTTAATGTCCAACTGTCACATCCATATATAACTACTGGACAAACCATAGCTTAGACTATACAGATCTTTGTTGACAAAGTAATGCCTCTGCTTTTTAATATTCTGTCTAGGTTGGTCATAGCTTTTCTTCCAAGGAGCAAGCGTCTGTTAATTTCATGGCTGCAGGCACCATCTGCAGTAATTTTGGAGAACAAGAGAAGAAAATCTGTCACTGCTTCCAGTTTTCCTCATCTATTTGCCAGGAAATGAGGGGATCTTAGTTTTTTGAATGTTGAATTTTAAGCCAGCTTTTTCACTCGCTTCTTTTATTCATATCAGGAGGCTCTTTAGTTCCTCTTCACTTTCTGCCTGTAGGGTGATATCATCTGCATATCTGAGGTTGTTGATATTTTTCCTGGCTTGATTCCAGCCTGTGATTCATCCAGCCTGGCATTTCTCGTGATGTGCTCTGCATATAAGTTAAATAAACAGGGTGACAATGTACAGCCTTGACATATTCCTTTCCCAATTTTGAACCAATCTGCTGTTCCATGTCCGGTTCTAACTGTTGCTTCTTGACCTGCATGCAGGTTTCTCAGGAGACAGATAAGGTGGTCAGGTATTCCCATCTCTTTAAGAATTTTCCAGTTTGTTGTGATCCACGCAGTCAAAGGCTTTAGCATAGTCGTGAAGCAGAAATAGATGTTTTTCTGGAATTCCCTTGCTTTCTCTATGATCCAGCAAGTGTTAGCAGTTTGATTTCTGGTTCCTCTGCCTTTTCTAAACCCAGCTTGTACATCTGGAAGTTCTCAGTTCACATACTGCTGCTGCTGCTGCTGCTAAGTCGCTTCAGTCGTGTCCGACTCTGTGCGACCCCATAGACGGCAGCCCATAAAGCCTGTCTTGAAGAATTTTGAGTATAACCTTAGTAACGTGAAATAAGTGCAATCGTATAGTAGATTGAACATTCTTTGGCATTGCCCTTCTTTGGGATTGGAATGAAAACTGACCTTTTCCAGTTCTGTGACTACTGCTGAGTTTTCCAAGTTTGCTGACATATTACGCTCAGCACTTTAACAGAATCATCTTTTAGGATCTGAAATAGCTCAGCTGGAATTCCATCACCTCCACTAGATTTGTACATAGTAATGCTTCCTAAGGCCCACTTGACTTCACACTCCAGGAAATCTGACTCTGGGTGAGTGGCCATGCCTTTGTGGTTATCCTGGTCATTAGGGCCTTTTTTTGTAAAGTTCTTCTGTGTATTCTTGCTACCTCTTTTTAATCTCTTCTGCTTCTGTTAGGTCCTTAATGTTTCTGCCCTTTACTATGCCCATCCTTGCATGTAATATTCCCTGGATACTCCAGTTTTCTTGAAGAGATCTCTAGTCTTTCCCTTTCTGTCATTTTCTTCTATTTCTTTGCATTGTTATTTAAAAAGCCTTCTTATCTCTCCTTGCTGTTCTCTGAAACTCTGCTTTCAGTTGGGTGGATCTTTTCCTTTCTCCCTTGCTTTTCGCTTCTCTTCTGTCCTCAGCTATTTGTAAAGCCTCAGTAGACAACCCCTTTGCCTTCTTGCGTTTCTTTTCCTTTGGGATGGTTTTGGTCACCACCTCCTGTACAATGTTATGAACCTCTGTCCATATTTCTTCAGGTACTCTGTCTGCCAGATCTAATCCCTTGAATCGATCTGTCGCCTCCACTGTATAATCATAAGAGATTGGATTTAGGTCTGATCCCATCACTAGAAATACCCATGTTATCAGCTTTCCTTGGGCACTTGTTTAAAATATGAATTCTCAGTCTCCTCCTCTGAAGAATCTGGTCAAGTAGGTTTGAGGAGGCCCCACAAACCTGTGTTTTATAAGCATCCTCAGTGATGCTTCTGAGGAGGGTAGCTATGGAAACATGGAACTTCATAAGCCTAGGCCTGTCCCATGCCTGGATGGTGGCTGATGCCTCACTCAGAACACATTCAGGATTGAACTAAATTGCTTCTGCCTGCATGCTTTCCATATCCATCAGTGATATCGCCATTTACTGTCAAACCTAGAAGTCTTATCTTATACCCATCAGCAAACCATGCCAGCCCTACCCACCACTCCAGTACCCTCCACTCTGACCAGCTGGTCCAAGCCGCCATCACCTCTGACCCGGGTTATCATAACTCCTTCTGGGTTTGTCTGCTTCATCTCTTTGCCGCCCTCAATATATTCTCAACAGAACAGCCAGGAGAAGGTAGTAAAATGAGAATCAGCTTAGGTCGTTCTCCTGCTTCTAACTTTCCAGTGGTTTCCCATCTCATTGAAGATAAAAATGTAAACAAGACCCAATCCTTTCTCCCTCCAACCTTTTTACCCCGTTGGTGGCCTCCTTCACTCTGCTCCAGCCATACCAACTTTGTTGGGTTTCTCAAGCACATCAGCATGATCCTGCCTCAGGGCCTTTGCACGTGCTGTCTCTGCTTGGAATGCTGTCCCTCCAGATACCTGCATGGCTCTCTTCTTTCTTCATTCAGTTCTGGCCTCAGTGTCACCATCTCAGAGAGGCCGTCCTTGACTTCCCTCTTTAGGGGCAGCCCTGTCACTTTCTATCCCCTTAGGCAGCTTTATTTTTCTTCACAGTACCTACCACTAGCAGACATTACAAGTTGGTTTCTTTACTGTCTCTTTCTTCTTCTACAATACGAAAATCAAGAGGATGGGGATTTTTTTTTTTTTTTCCTGTCTTGTTCATTGCTGGTTCTCCAGTGCCTGGTACATAATAAATGTTCGATAAAAGCATTTATGGAAGAGAATCAAGTAAGGGAGAAAGAAAAGGAGAAGGAGGAAAGAAAGCATATAAGGCTTAGGCAAGACTAGAGCTCAGAAGAAATCAGCATGTTTGGGACACACGGAAAGTATGATAGTTGAAACCCTAGGCATCAACAGTATTCTTATATAAGAAACACTGTATATATAATGTGAGAAGAAAAGGGGACCACAAGTTGAATTCTTGGAAAAACTGCATTTGTAGGCAAGGGAAAAGGATTAGGAATGATGAAGACCAGGAGACAGAAGCTAGACTGGGAGGGAAGGTAGGCGAGAACCCTGTCATGCATGGCAACAGAAGTGTAAGAAGAGCTGGTCTCTATACTCGAATAGAAACTTTAAAAAATAAAAATAAAAGATGTGAGTCATCAAGGTTAAAAATATAAGGACAGTTTGTAAAGACTTAAACAGCCAAAACAAGCTAGATTGAAATTTAATGATCACAAGCTTATGTCAGTTACTCAAAATACATTTCAAATGAGAATTTATTGGAGTGACTGATTAACTCCATCAGGTTGATTTCTCTAAAAAAAAGAAATGAAAGTTTATAAGAAAAAGAAAAAAAAGAAGAGCTGATCTCCCCTAGAACTTTGTGGTTTGTCCCCCATTTTCCCCAGGAGGAAAGGAAATGAGGCTCAGAGGGGTTCAGCAGCATGTCCAAGGTCACACAGTAGGTCCGCAATGGAGCTGGCATTGGGATGTAGGGCTGTGACTCAGGCCTGCTTAGCATGCCATGGCATCAGTTTCCTGTGGCTGCTGTGACAAATGACAACAAATCATGTGGCTTAAAACAAGAGGAATGTGTTCTCTCCCGGATCTGGAGGCTAGAAGTCCAAAGTCAAGGTGTCAGCAGAGTCGTATTGCTTCTGGAGGCCTTGAGGGAGATTTGGTTCCATGATCTTTTTGAGGGATACAGTTCAACATGTAACAACCCTCCTACCTCCAAATACTTGGAGTAGGAAAGAGAAGTGAGAACATAGAAGGTGTGGTCTTGCCCTGGAGAAATGATAGCAGATGAAAAGTAACATAGGCTCATAAGAGAGCTTGTTACCGAGATGCAGAGAAGTAACTAATTACAACATGAGTGGAAAGGGGAGTCAGAAGGAGAGACAGCTTCTTCAGTTGGAAGAGGAAGGAAGTGCAGCCAGAGAGAACTTGTATTTTATGTTTTGACCTCACCATGGGGCATGTGAACCCATGCCCTGCAGTGAAAGTATGGAGTCTTAACCACTGGGATCACCAGGGAAGCGCCCCAGAGAGATCTCTTTAACATGCACATCTAATTTGGTGACTATCTGAAGCCTCCAGTGGCTCCCTATTTCTAGGAATAAGTCCAGACTCGTTACCTGGCTGCAAGGCATGAGCTGACCTGTTTTTGCCCCAGCCCCAGCCCTCCCCTGGACCCCCTTTACTTGCCCATGCTGGCCTTCTCCACTATTCAGTGGGCCTGCCCTCTCGGCCCTCTATCTACTTCTGCCGGAGAGTTTTAGGAAGATTGGTTCCCACAGCACCTTGTTAGTCTTCATGACACACACCACACTGCTAATTAAATCATCTTATAATGAATTAGTTCTACATAATAATTCACTGAAGAATGTTTACTATCAGCAACCACATTACAGTGACCTTATGTCTTGCTTACTGCTGTGTCCTCTGTGTCTAGCACGACTGCCCAATCAACAGATCATTACTGAGCACCTACTGTATGCTTGCCCTGTGCCCGACATGTGGTAGACACTTTAAATATCTGTGGACTGGATGGTTGGGTAAGGGGTGGTCTAATCAGGTGACTAAGATGCCGAGAAGCCGAAGGGGGGTTTTCTATGCAGAAGTGGGATGAGCTCACAGAAGAAAGGTCTAGGGGCTGGACCCTGCTGACTCGGAGGCCCTCCCTTAGCCACTTCCTTGTAAGTATCCTGGCTGCTCCCACTGCTTCTACTAGAGGCGGTTCTCCCTAACTGTCCACTGTTGGTCCTTCATTATAGACAGTGGGTAGCCTCATGCCTGCCATTCAGGTTTGGGTTGATAGTGTTACATATTCTGGAACCATCTTTGCTAGAACAGCTGTCCCTGCTACAAGATGCTCACTGGGGGCCCAATTTGGAGGAGAGTCAGTATCTCATTCTTTCAAGATACTTGAATGGATCTGAAGTAGGTTACTAATTTGGATGGCCATTGACCCTTAAGTTCTTCAGACACCAAGAGATTAAGCCTCTCTCCCATCTTCCCTGAAAGGTTTAGCTTCACACACAGGATATAAACAGATGTTTCTCTTGGCTCACATTCACCCAGGGTCTGTTCTATACCTGAGGAGATGGCTGGAGGTAACATAAAATCACTACCTTCGAAGAACTTAGAGCCTGATAGGAAGAGAGATAGGAGAAAAGAGGGGCACTCCCTCAGAAATGAAAACAGAGCCTTACCTCACACCACACACCAAAGCCAAGACCAGGTGGTCCAAGCACTTACTTTTTGAAAAGCCAAACTTCAAGTTAAAGGATAGAAGGGAAAAAAGGAGAATATCTTTATGACCTAAGTAGAGCAAAGCATATCTGAAAAGATCCTAGAGTGTAAACCATAGAGGAAAAGGGTGACTGCATTCTGCCACTTTAAAGCTGTGAACTTCTCATCAGAAAACGTGGTAGAAAAAAATTTTAAAACAAACCACAAACTGGGAGAGCTATAAACATGCATTAGTTGGCTGAGGCTGTTTTAACAAAGTACCAAGCACTGGCTGAAACAATGGAAATTTACCATAGCACAGTTCTCAAGATCCAGAGATCAACAGGGTCACTCCCTCTGAAGGTTCTAGGAAGGATCTACTCCAGATCTCTCTGCTGGCTCATGGTAGTTCCTTGAGAATCGTGGCATTCTTCCTGTGTGCATATCAGTGTCCAGACTTTCCCCTCCTTGTAAGAACACCAGTCATATTGGGTTAAAGGCCCACCCTACTGCTGTACGACCTCATCTTAACTGACTTCTGCAATGACCGTGTTCTCCTCTTGTGACTCAGATGGTAAAGAATCTGCCTACAGTGCAAGAGACCTGGGTTCAGTTTCTGGATTGGGAGAATCCTCTGGAGAAGGGAATGGCTACCCAATCCAGTATTCTTGCCTGGAGAGTTCCATGGATGGAGGAGCATGGCAGGGTACAGTTCATAGGGTTACAAAGAGTTGGACGTGGCTGAGAGACTAACACTTTTGTACTTTATTCTCAAATAATATCACATTCTCAGGCTCTCAGAAGTGGAGCTTAAGCATATGAATTTGGGAAAGGACACAGTTTAACCCATAACTGGTGAATAATTTTATAGTCATAATATTTGAGGTTCAATTCAATCACTCAGTCCTGTCTGACTCTGCGACCCCATGGACTGCAGCGCACCAGGCTTCCCTGTCCATCACCAACTCCAGGAGCTTGTTCAAACTCATGTCCATTGAGTCGGTGATGCCATCCAAATATCTCATCCTCTATCGTCCCCTTTTCCTCCTGCCTTCAATCTTTCTAAGGATCAGGGTCTTTTCCAATGAGTCAGTTCTTCTCATCAGGTGGACAAAGTATTGGAGCTTCAGTTTCAGCATCAGTCCTTCCAATGAATATTCAGGATTGATTTCCTTTAGGATTGACTGGTTTGATCTCCTTGCAGTCCAAGGGACTCTCAAGAGTCTTCTCTAACACCACAGTTCAAAAGCATCAGTTCTTCAGCACTCAGCTTTTTTTATGATTAAACTCTCATATCTGTACATGACTACAGGAAAAACCATAGCTTTGACTAGACCAACCTTTGTCGGCAAAGTAATGTCTCTGCTTTTTAATATGCTGTCTAGGTTGGTCATAGCTTTTCTTCCAAAGAACAAGTGTCTTTTAATTTCATGGCTGAAGTCACCATCTGCAGTGATTTTGGAGCTCAAGAAAATAGTCTCTCACTGTTTCCACTGTTTCCTCATCTATTTGCCATGAAGTGATGGGACCAGATGCTATGATCTTAGTTTTCTGAATGTTGAGCTTTAAGCTAGCTTTTTCACTCTCCTCTTTCACTTTCGTCAAGAAGCTCTTTAGTTCCTCTTGCTTTCTGCCAAAAGTGTGGTGTCATCTGCACACCTGAGGTTATTGATATTTCTCCCGGCAATCTTGATTCCAGCTTGTGCTTCATCCAGCCCGGCATTTCACATGATGTACTCTGCATAGAAGTTGAATAAGCAGGGTGACAATATATAGACTTGATATACTTCTTTCCCAATTTGGAGCCAGCCTGCTGTTTCATGTCCAGTTCTAACTGTTGCTTCTTGACCTGCATACAGATTTCTCAGGAGGCAGGTCAGGTGGTCTGTATTCCCATCTCTTTAAGAATATTCCACAGTTTGTTGTGATCCACACAGTCAAATGCTTCGGCGTAGTCAATAAAGCAGAAGTAGATGTTTTTCTGGAACTCTTGCTTTTTCTATGATCCAATGGATGTTGGCAATTTGACCTCTGCTTCCTCTGCCTTTTTTAAATTGAGCTTAAACATCTGGAAGTTCATGGTTCACATACTGTTGAAGTCTGGCTTGGAGAATTTTGAGCATTACTTTGCAAGCATGTGAGATGAGTGTAATTATGCGGTAGTTTGAGCATTCTTTGTCATTGCCTTTCTTTGGGATTGGAATGAAAGCTGACCTTTTCCAGTCCTGTGTCCACTGCTGAGTTTTCCAAATATTTGAAGGCCTTCTTATAAATCAGTAGGTGGCCAATAGAAAAATGGGCCAAAAGAATTGAACAGAGTCTTCAGAGAAGAGGAAAAAAGATGAATAGCTGATGAACATGAAAAGACGCACAGTCCTTTTAGCAGGCAGAGAAATACAAACCGAATCCATCATAAGATATCCCGTGGACAGGAATAATTAGGAAGCCTGCCAGTGACAGATACAATCCAGTGTAAAATGTGTGTGGTCAGCCATGCCATGAGCATAGCAAGGAGGAGCACTGAACTCACACAGAAAGAAAGTCAGTGTTTCCACGCAGAGGAGGAAATGTAATTCAGTATGTGGCTAGATATTCAATCAAAGAAATGCAAACAAAAAATGTTTTGGCAGCCACGCTGATCCCTCGCCCTTCCGTCACATGTTAATACCCAGTGCTGGGGATGCTGTGAAGCCATTTTTGCCCTCTCCCTTTCTTAGTGGCTGTGAAGTTAGTTCAGCCCTTTTGACAAACGGTCTGGTGGTTCATACTGAACAGGAGACAAGTATCTGGACGTTTTTCATGGTTTAATATATTCTTTGACCCAGTGATATCACCTTTGGGTTTTATTAGAGGAATGCAGTCTAAAAGAGGAAAAGTGCCAAAGTGCCCTATTTTACGTCTTTAAAAATAACCTAAGTATCTAGCAATAGAAAGTGGTTAAGGTAAATTACAGTGTTTCAGCCTAATGGAATATTCTAAGTAGACATTACAAAAGATATTTGTGATGTCTGGGTAGTAACTTGGAAAATGTGTGTGTCTATTTAAGTCTTAAAAAGGCCAGTGGTGATATTTCAGAAATCACCGGTGTTGTCAATGCAGCTATGCAAATATTGTTTTGATTATTGACAAGGACTGGAAGAAGAATCTGAAAGGGTGGCGGTGGAGAAAAGAAAGCTTTTGATGAAATGTGTAATGTGCTGGGATTGTGGCTGAATTTTGCTTTAAAAAAAAAAATCCAGTCCTAATTTAATATTGTTCGTGCAGTAAATTAAGAGACAAAAGGTTTCTCCTGACTCATGGGAACAAAGGCATGAGCACACAGCAGCTGTGTCTGGGCATCATTAAAAGTGTGCGCACACATCTGAAATCCTCTGCTAGGTGAGTGAGAGCAAGGGTGCCCTCAAAGCACTTCAAAGGATGTCTGTCAGGAGGAGAGCCTGCTGTTTTTTCCCAGAAAGTATCTTTTGTCCCAAATGGTTTTCTTTGATTTCCCTTTTATTGATGAAGACTTAGCTGTGATCAGAGGTTGCAGGCAGGCAGAGTTTTTCTCTGGGTGGAAAGCAGGGCTGCTGAGGGGCTGGCAGGGTGGCTTCTGGATTCATTTGAGTAATTTACAGATGAACCATTTCCATTTTCCTAAGCCTACCCAACGTGGTTCAACCAAATGAAGTTCATCGGGCCCTTTAAAAAGGAAATGAGACCTATTTGCAACGTTGCCTTGAATCGGGAGAAGGCAGGTGTGGTGCCAGTCACCCAGGTCCTTCTCCCATGTCAGCTTCAGTTTTCTTGGGTAGGGCTGGTGACAGACCCTACGATTGTGACGATGACCCCTCTTGTCTGGGATGTGGTGCAGGGGGCCTCCCCCTTGGGGCCACCCAGCTTGGTCTCATGGCCTCTGGCCTCAAGTTCTTCCTGGTGCTCTGCAGATAGTGGTGGAGAGACGGACATGGATGAGCGCCATGAAGGAAAGAGAACAAGGTGACGTGGTAGAAAGTGGTGGGGGCGGGGGGCTCTTGTCCACTGGGTGGTCATGGAGAGCCTAGCGCAGGAGGTGACATTTGAGTTGAGATTCCCAGGCTGAGGGAACAGCAAGCTCTGGGGTAGGAATGGCCTTGTGTTTTCAAGGAATAAAGCAGAGGCAATTGTGGCAGCCGGATGAGGTCTGAGATGGAAGCAGCAGTCGGATTATTTAGATCCTGGTAGATAAGTGGTTCTCAACTGGGTGATTTTGCCCCGAGGGAACCTTTGGCAATGTCTAGAGACATTTCAGGTTGTCACAGTTAGGGGTGGTGTGCCGCTGGCATCTAGTGGGTGGGGACCAGGGATGCTGATAAACATCCTCCGGTGGCCAGAACAGCCCCACGACACAGAACGTTGTTGTTGTTGAATCGCGAAGTTGTGTCCAACTCTGTGCGACCCCATGGATGCAGCACGCCAGGCTTCCCTGTCCTTCACTATCTCCTGGAGTTTGCTCACACTCATGTCCATTGAGTCAGCGATGCCATCCAACCATCTCATCCGCTGTTGCCCTCTTCTCCTCCTGCTCTCAATCTTTCCCAGCATCAGGGTCTTTTCCAGTGAGACGGCTTTTTGGTGGTGAGCAACACAGAATGATCCTTCCCCAAATGGCAGTAGTGCCAAGGCTGACAAATCATGTTGAAGACTAGGCCAAGGATTTTGAATTTCATTCCAAGAGTGATGGAGGGTATTAAGCAAGGAAGTGAGAGAATGGCCTGGCTCTGTTTTCTTTTATAAACCTAGAGTACTGAATCCAGTTCTTCCAGCTCTGACATGCCATCAGATGAAATTTGAGTTGGAGAAAGAAGACTTCATAGCATTGGAGATCCCCTCAAAGTAAGCAATCCATTCTCCTTGGGCTGGTTGAACACATCTCCCAGAAGGAGTTTGTATCTGGTTCCTGCTTGGGTTCCTGCTTGCAGTGAAGAAAAGGATGGGAACTGTAGCTTGATCTTTGACTTACAGCTGGTGCTCTGGCGTCTTCCAGTCTGGAGAGACTACCCAAGACAAGTTCAGCGGAGACAGTGAATGGACTTTCTTCCTAGTCGTTGGAGTAAAATTCAAAGTCTTTAGTTGCTGTGAACATTTGTTCAGGCTAGAATCATGTATAAGAGAAGAATCTGAACCAGTACAAGGTTCTTAGGTTTTATTACGATTTCTCAGCCTCAGCACTATTGATATTTTGGGCCAGATCAATCTGTGTTGTGTGTGTGTGTTTGTTGGGGTGGGGGGAGGGGGGAGGTGTCCTGTGTTTTGTAGGATATGTAGCTGCATTGCTGGCCTCCACCCAGTAGGTGTCAGTAGCAACCCCTTCCCCAATTGTGATAACCAAAAATGTCTCCCAGTCTTGGGAGGTTGTGGAGATGGCAGAATTAGGTTGCAGGGAAGGCATAATTGCCCAAGATTGATGAAAGTTTAATGAGTCAGTATGTCATGGGTGTCCACAAAGATCACTATAAATTCCATGACCCTTCAGGGCAGGGGTCAGGTTGGGGAGCTACTAACGTAGGTGGTCCTGCTTTTTCTGTGGCCATGTTCTGAGCTCCTTACCAACTATGCTGGTCAGCTTTTAAATTTAGCACCAGGTACTTCTTCTTCTAGGGAAGAGAGACTAAGGGGACACTGGCTTCAGAAACCCTCCAAGAATATTCCGCCCTTGGGCTTGATGTCCAGTACGTGTTGTCCATATGTGGGCACAGTCATGGGCAGAGGCCCCCCAGGGTAGCAAAGAGGCTCCACTTTCAGAGCTGGGTTAAGGCTTGACCTTGAGATAATGATAGAGCCTCTCATCCTTTGTTGTTCAAGATGGTTATTCTCAACTGTTTATCCCAGCCAGTGGTCTAAATTCCCTGCAAGGGACACTTCAGGATAACTTCTGAAATATCAAATTCTTGCCAAAAAAATATATTTCTGTCTTTTTCACTTGGAGTGGAGATGGGGGGCATCCCCCACTTGTAGGGGCTCAGAGCACACCTCTTCAGGCACCATTGTCTTTCCCGCTTAAAAAACAGACAAACACAAACCAAGAAGGCAAATGAGTGAAGATAATATTACCTGCAGTGAGCACTAACGAATGCTCACTTGCTTTAGTCGTGTCTGACTCTGTGACCCCATGGGCTGTAGCCCGCCAGGCTCCTCAGTCCATGAGGGTTCCTAGGCAAGAATGCTGGAGTGGGTTGCTATTTCCTTCTCCAGGGATCTTCCCAATCCAGGGATCAAACCCTCATCTTCCGTGTCTCCTGCATTGCAGGCGGATTCTTTACCCACTGAGCCACCTGGGAAGCCCCTTTTTTTAACGAGAATCCTCACTAATTTATTTAAGAAATATAAATTATTAATCCTCTTTGGCTACTTTGTTATTAATAGCAAGTTACTTGGAAATCCAAGGACAGAGGAGCCTGGTGGGCTACAGTCCATGGGGTCACAAAAGAGTTGGACATGACTTAACAACTAAACAACAGCAACAACTCGGGAGTTTGTGTTAGTAACATCAAGATTGTTCAGGACCAGAGCAGCAAAGGGTGCAGGGCTGCAGTGAAGGATTCCTTCATTCCGTTTTATCTGCAAGGGGTGCCCCTTCCTGCATCATTTGATGGACAAAATCCTACATCCCTTTCTTTTGTTCCAACTTTATTGAGATATAATTGACATATAACACTGTGTAAGTTTAAGGTATACAATGTGATGACGTATATAGAACTTTGTATGTATTTTGAAGTGACTGCCATGACCAGCTGAGTCAACACATCCTACCTGTCTGTTAGGGATTAACTCAAATGCATCCTGAGTGAAGAAGCCTTCCCTGATCACGCCCCTTCCCAGAGTGGATTGTGCTTCAGTCTTGTACTTGGTCTGGTTCATATGGCTTATTAACACCCAGGACATATTATAGTTTTTAATTGAGGTGAAATTCACATAACATCAGTTTAACCATCCGAAAGTATACATTCCAGTGACACTTGGTACATTCTCGATGTTGTAAGACCATCGCCTTTCATTCCAAAACATTTCTATCTCCAGGGGAGACCCTGTACCCACTAAGCAGTCACTCCCATCTTCCCCTCCTCCCAGATCCTGGCAACCACTAATCTGATTTTTGTCTCTATGGATTTACTGATTCTGGGTATCTCATAAATGGAACCACACAATATGTGATTTTGTGTCTGGCTTCTTTCACCTAGCATCATGTTTTTGAGGCTCTACTACACAATACTGAAGCACATATCACTGCTTCATTCATTTTCATGACTGAACAACACCATTGAATGAATCATAGTTTGTTAATCCATTCATCCATTGATGGACATTTGGGCTGTTTCCCCCTTTGGCTACTGTGAATGGTGCAACTTGAAATTCATGTGCACATTTTTCTGTTCTCTTGGGTATATACCTAGGAGTGAAGTTGCTGGGTCATACCATATCTGTATGTTTCATGGAATGGCCAAACTGTTTCGTAGAAGAGTGGCTATGACATTTTACGTGCCCAGCAGCAGTGTACAAGGGTCCCAGTTTCTCCACATCTGTGCCAACACTTATTCTTTTCTTTCTTTTTTCATATTTTCCCTAGTCTTCCCCAGCTGACTGATATGTTGATGGCTGGGCTCACCCTTTAATTAGCAGCAACGCGATGTGAGAGTTAATACAGGGACTGAGCTTGCTTCCTGTCCTTCCTCATTGGTGTGCCTCAGCTAGAATCTCTTCATCTGTAAAATGGAAATCTCTAGGCTATTAGGGGAAGAAATGAGATTGAGCCTTAGCTTGCCAGGATCAATGCCTGGTCCAGGGTGCTTTCTTCATAAAGGTTTGCTCTAATTACCATGTTCATGACTTCCCAGGCCCAGGCCCCAGTAACTGTTGAATAAATGTTTGTTAAATAAATCAAGCCTTCGATATTGCTCAGTTAGTCTCCTTTTTGATTTCTACCAACTGTTCCCCGAATTCCAGACAACTGTCTTGCAAGTTGATCACTCCTGAGACAGAGAGAAAGAACAGCTAGATCAATGGACCTGCTTTCCTGGAAAAACAGCATGAAAACCTTGATGTGCTTGTGTAGGGTGGGGGTGGGGGGCACGGGAGAGGGCTGCCAGCTTGTATCCTACTAATGGAGTGAAGGCTAAGAGAGCTTCACTTTTTTTCCTTTAGATGAAAAACAACCTTCTCAGAAAGGTGATGACACCAGCAAACTGCCTTGTTGAGGGTTCTGTCAATGGCCCCAGGGAGGAGGCGAGCAGCCCTCTCCAGGAAGCACTCTACTTAGAGAGGGCTTGAGGGCCTCTTAGGAGCTGAGGGCTGGGAACTGGCCTCGGGTCCCACTCTCTTCATCCATCTCTTTGCACTGGCAGCTGGGCCGTGAGCAGGCTCCCACTGGGTCAGCCACAGGGCAGCTTTCTCTGGCTCCGTGGACCCTTCCAGAATCCACCTCCTCTCACCCTCAAACCCACTGGCTTTGTTCCTCCCTGTTTTCACTTGCTCTTCTCTCTGCCTGGCGTGTCCCCCTCTGCGTTTAACATGCCTCCAATCTCCCCTCAGTGGAAAGAGTGGCTGACTTTATTTGGGGGGGCTCCAAAATCACTGCAGATGGTGATTGCAGCCATGAAATTATAAGACGCTTACTGCTGGGAAGGACAGTTATGACCAACCTAGACAGCATATTAAAAAGAGGAGACATTACTTTGTCAACAAAGGTCCGTCTAGTCAAGGCTGTGGTTTTTCCAGTAGTCATGTATGGATGTTAGAGTTGGACTAGAAAGAAAGCAGAGCGCTGAAGAATTGATGGTTTTGAACTGTGGTGTTGGAGAAGACTTTTGAGAGTCCCTTGGACTGCAAGGAGATCCAACCAGTCCATCCTAAAGGAGATCAATCCTGGGTGTTCATTGGGAGGACTGATGTTGAAGCTGAAACTCCAGTACTTTAGCCACCTGATGCGAAGAGTTGACTTATTTGAAAAGACCCTGATACTGGGAAAGATTGAAGACGGGAGGAGAAGGGGAGGACAGAGAATGAGATGGCTGGATGGCATCACCGACTCGATGTACGTGAGTTTGGGTAAACTCCGGAAGTTGGTGATAGACAGGGAGGCCTGGCGTGCTGTGGTTCATGGGGTTGCGAAGAGTCGGACACGACTGAGCGACTGAACTGAACTGAACAATCTCGCCTCACAGAGAGGCCTTGCCCGCCAACCACCCTGGCTGACGTGGCAGCCCTGTGTGTGCCCCATCAGTCACCATCTCTGCCTGATTTTCTTGCTTTCTTTTTTACTATTTATTTTTATTTGTGTTTTTAAATGAAATATTTCTAACAGAAAACAATACAACAGTACCCACCTGCCCATCTCCCAGACTTGACAAGGGCTAATATTCTGCTCTGCGTGCTCGCTTTAGATTCCCGCCCCCTACTTTACTCAGGTATAATGTATCTACAATAAATGAGAAGTAGAAATGTTAGTCACTCAGTTGTGTCCAGTTCTTTGTGGCACCATGGACTGTAGCCCTCCAGGCTCCTCTGTCCATGCAGCTCTCCAGGCTAGAATACTAGAATGGGTTGCCATGCCCTCCTCCAGGGAATCTTTCTAACCCAAGGACTGAACTCCAGCCTCCTGCATTGCAGGCAGATTCTTTACCGTCTGAGCCACCAAGGAAGCCCATAGGCCATAAACACATACATTTTTAAGTATATAGTGTATTGATTTGGGGGCAACTGCACCTGTGGAGCAACTACCACAGTCAAGATACAGAATATCATCTTCCCCAGAAGGACCCTGCATCTCCCTTGCCCCCCCTGGAGTTTTCTTCCTAGTACTCAGCATCAGCACCTGAAATCACCTCATTCATGACTTTTGTTTTTTTAGTTTACTGTCTCCACTTCTAGAAGGTATATTCCATGACGCAGGCATCATATCTCATTCCTGCTCAGGCACATAGTAGGCCCACAGGCAATCAATGGAAGCCATGATAAGTACTCACTACCCTTGTGTGCTCACATCCTGATACATTTTGCGTGACGATGTCTGTAGGGTAGGTTGCTGGAAATGGAACTGTTGGGTGCAAGAATGTTTACTCTTTTTGTTAATACAGAGGAGACTGCTGTCTCCCTTTCTCTTGTCTATTCAGCATTTCTCAGCCTCAGCACTGTTGCCATTTGAAGTTGGGTCATTCTTTGTTTGGGGTGGTGGCTGTACACTAGATATGGGTATTCTACAAAGGGGGGGTACCAGGAGCATCCCCCATCGTAGCTGTGACAACCTAAGATGTCTTCAGACATTGGCAAAAGTGCCCTGGGGCAACATTGTCCCCAGTTGAGACATAGGCTAATTTCTTGCCATCCTAAATTGTTCCTCAGTTGAGCCCATCTCTAAACTATCCTCGATGACTAGATTGGTTGAATCTGTCTTTTTTTTTTTTTTTGGTCCTGTTTATGCAGCTCAGCTGACTGAATTACAAATCCTGATCCCTGTGTATACAGTTGCATTATGAGATGAGATGCTGGTTCATTTTAGAAGCAGGGAAGGCATCACTCTGACTTACGAACCTGGGAGAAACCAAGCCCACAGGACTTTCAGATGGCTTCTCCCTAGCCTGGGCACCAGCATAATGCACAGCACTCGTTGCCTGGGGACAAATACATATTCCAGGGCTTCGAGAACAGGAAGGAAACCCTTAGCAAATGTGTAAAGGACTCTGAACGTCTCTGATTACTCAAGACACTGAGTTGGCCGTTTCTTTCTTGAAAAATCTGCAAGCTTGTGTGCCCAGAGCTGGACAGCAAGAATGTAAAAGGTGAAGGAAGACAAGTGGGAACCTTGTGACATGAAGAGACAGATCCCGTCTGGAGGGCACTGCATTGTGCCCAGGTGTTGCCAGGTCGGGATGTGGGCTCAGCCTTGCCAGACCTTCCTGTTTTACAAGAAAGGCAAGAAATCTAGGCTTTTTTATGTGTGAAAAATCTTGATTCTTGAATTTTATAAATGTTAGGAAGTAATTATCTGTTCGCTGCTGCTGCTAAGTCACTTGTCGTGTCCGACTCTGAGCAACCCCATAGATGTCAGCCCACCAGGCTCCCCCAGCCCTGGGATTCTCCAGGCAAGGACACTGGAGTGGGTTGCCATTTCCTTCTCTAATGCATGAAAGTGAAAAGGGAAAGTGAAGTCGCTTAGTCGTGTCCGACTCTTCGCTACCCCAAGGACTGCAGCCTACCGGGCTCCTCCACCCATGGGATTTTCCAGGCAAGAGTACTGGATTGGGTTGCCATTGCCTTCTCCAAATTATCTGTTTAAACATGATGTGAACCAAACAAAACATATCTATAGGCTGCCAGTCAGCATCCTCTGAGTTGATTTCCAAGGTTGTTTCATGTTTGGTGACTAACTCAGTGGGTTCAGAAATATTTCGGTTTGACTCTTCATCCAGTCAACAAATGTTTACTGAGTATCTGCATGTACCAAGCATTGTTCTAGAGCTGCCACTTGGTATTGACTTGTTCAAATGACTGATACCAAAAGAGATAAGAGATTATGGGTGGGTGAGTATGTGGGTGGACAAGGGATGGGTGGATGGATAGACAGATAGATCAATCTCATCATTGAGAGATACATGCTAGAATATTACAGATAAAATAATGTGATATTTGGGAATTACTTCAGAAAAAGATGAGGAGTTGGATGAGGGTTTAGGTGAATCAATATTGGCCATCTGATGGAATTACTGAAGTTGAGTGACAGTGCTATGAGGAAGCCCCCCCGCGCCCCCCCCCCCCCCCCGCCAGTGGCTCAGAGGTTAAAGCGTCTACCTGGAATGCGGGAGACCTGGGTTCAATCCCTGGGTCGGGAAGATCCCCTGGAGAACGAAATGGCAACCCACTCCAGTACTCTTGCCTGGAGAATCCCATGGAGGGAGGAGCCTCGTGGGCTACAGTCCATGGGGTCGCAAAGAGTCAGACATGACTGAGCGACTAACTACTACTCAGAAAAAGATGAGGAGTTGGATGAAGGTTTAGGTGAATCAATTATTGGCCATCTGATGGAATTATTGAAGTTGAGTGGCAGTGCTATGAGGAAGCCCCTTATACGCTTCTGTTTTCTTTTAAGTGTGATTGGAAATTTCCCATACTAGAAATGCTTGGGTTTTTATTTATTTACTTCTGGCTGTGCTGGGTCCTCGTTGCTGCTCGTGGGCTTTCTCTAGTTTAGACAGATGGGGGCTACTCTTTGTTGCGGTGCACGGGCTGTTCATTGTGATGTCTTTTGTTGCAGAGCCCAGGCTCTAGGGTGCAGGCTTCAGTAGCTGTGGTGCTCGGGCTTAGTTGCTCTGAGGCATGTGGACTCCTCCTGGACTAGGGATCGAACCCGTGTCCCCTGCATGAGCAGGCAGATTCTCAACCACTGAATCATGATGGAAGTCCAAAATATTTGTCTTAATGTCCTTATCAGAAAAGCACTCTAAAAGATACATAGGTAAAATAGCATCATGTCTGGGACTTGGTTTAAAATATGCAGCTAAGGTTTTTCACAAGTCAGGGTATAGATGTGCTGTGGTCTGAATGTCTGTGGTCCACTCCCCCCAGCCCCTGGGAAGTTCACATGTTGGAATCCTAATGTGAAATGTAACAGATGTTAGAATGCTCAGCCTTTGGGAAGTGATTAGGTCATGAAGGTGGAGCCCACCATGAATGGGATTTGTTCCCTTATTACAACTCCAGAGAGCTTCCCAGCCCTCTGCTAAGGAGTCTGCCACCCTGAAGAGGGCCCTCACCCAACCACGCAGGCACCCTGATCTACCAGCGTCCAGAACTGTGAGAGAGAAATTCCTGTTGTTTATAAGCTCCCCAGTCTGTGGCATTTTATTATTACAGCAGCCTGTATGGACTAAGACAAGATGAAACGTGTTACAACGTGTTGATAACTGGTATAATTGGGTGATGGGTCTATGGAGATTAATTAAACTGGACTATTTAACTTGCATTTGAAATTTTCTACAATTAGAAGAATGTTTACAGGGATAAAGAAGTGGGGGCCTCTTGTTTCTTGGTACTGTTGGAGGATGGAGTCATGTACTAGGTGCGTATGTGAACTGCCCACAGCTTCCCACAGTTTGGTTGTATTAACAACAAAGGAACGGATGCTCTTCAACAAGTGACGTCCCAGTCCGAGCTTGCTGTGGTGAGGCTTTAAAAGCACAGGCTTTTTGTGGGCTCAGCCTGCAGGTTGAGAACAGATTTCTCAACCGGTAAAATATTACAGATAAAATAATATAGTGTCTGGGAATTACTTCAAAACAATATGAGAACCTGCAGGATGGTTTCCCTGCAGGCTGGTCTGCCTCCCCGGCATCCTGCTGGGAGGCAGAATAGCACAGTGGTCAGAGAGTCTGGAATCAGCCTCCCTAAGTCCAAGTGTCCGCACTACCGCTTTCTTCCTGCTGGGAGGCAGAATAGCACAGTGGTCAAAGAGTCTGGAATCAGCCTCCCTAAGTCCAAGTGTCCGCACTACTGCTTTCTAGCTGTGTGGCCTGGGACCTGTTTCTGAGCCTCTGTCTCCTCCAAGCCTCAGTTTCCTCTTCTGTTAAATGTGAAGATTGAACTAATAATTTCATGTAAAGTACTCAGCACAGTACTTGGCATGTGGCATTTATTTATTATCATTATTGATACCTTTGTTCTTACTATGTTGTTGCTGCTTTTAAATATTCTAAAAGCAGAACAAACTTTCTGAGATGGATGGAAGAAAATAATTGGGGAAAGAGGCTAAAAGAAGTCAGAAAAAGAGGTACCCTCTGTCAGCTGATCCACCCATAGAAGTCCATTTGTGAGCTGCTGGAATCAATTTCCTGCATGAGAGGTGCAAAAGAAATACAAGAAAATGCAGCTTCCTGATTCTATCCTTTCTCCACAGAATGAGGTAGAACTCGGGGAGCTGCTTCTGTCGCTGAATTATCTCCCGAGTGCTGGGAGGCTGAATGTTGACGTCATTCGAGCCAAGCAACTTCTTCAGACAGATGTGAGCCAAGGTTCAGGTACAGTGTGGCCCCTCCTTCTGCCATTGCTTTAACAAGGCATCTATGTTTGTTTGACACAAGGGACCTGATTTTCTGCATCTTGGATGCTGTTGATTAATAGGACCTTATGAGGATAAAATAGTATCCTGATCTAGTCTGTTAGTTCAAGAGATAAAATAAATGATCAGATGTCTCTTAGGATGAGGCAGGTAAATGATACCATTCCATTTGAAATGGGGGTTTGATCGAGAGCAAGTGTGGTAACTATTGCAATCTAGATCCTCCTTGTACACATGCGGCCTGGAGGAAGTTACTTGCCTGTCCAGATGCTACGCTTCCCTGGTAGCACAGCTGGTAAAGAATCTGCTTGCAATGAATGCGGCATACCCCGGTTCGATTCCTGGGTCTGGAAGATCCCCTGAAGAAGGGAATGGCTACCCACTCCAGTATGCTGGCCTGGAGAATTCATTCCAAGGACTGCATAGTCCATGGGGTCGCAAAGAGTGGTACATGAGCGAGCCACTTTCACTTTCCAGATGCTATGCCGGTGGAGACACCATGATCCAGGTGGCCGTAGTGTGCACTGACGATGCTTTCTAGTCCGTGAGACCAGTGGACACCCTCTGGGGTTCTTTTTCTAGCTCATTTCAAGTGTAGCATACATCTTTATAAATCCCAGCTCTGAAAACACTGCTGTATTTCAAGTGTCTATAACACACCAATCTGAACGTGACTTTTAATGAAATAGAACAGATTACATTCCCTCCTCATGTAGCTTTCCCATGACAGCGAAGGATATTATCATGAAAGTAGTCATGGTTGCTGGGATCTCTTCAGCTCAGTGGTGGAAATAGAGTCTGTTCTAAGTGCAATAGCTAAAATAAATTACTTTTGCTATAAAGTGACAGCTGAATTTAGAAGACAACTTGTATTCTCAAAAACCACATATTAAAAACAGATTTTGAAGGGGCCAGTGGAGGGAATGGTATTAAAGCTGGAGAGTTTCAGATTCACCACAGTGGGAGAGTCAATATGATAGGATGATTAAGGGCTCCTGAGTAAAACTGCCTGGAACCAAATCCTAGTTCTACTTCTTATAAATGATGTGGCCTTGGGGAAGTTACTTAACCTCTATAAAGCTCAATTCTCTGTCTGAAAAATTGAGATAACAGTATTTATCTCGTTGGGTTGTTTAGACGAACATAAAATTAGATAATGTACATGAATTTCTCTGTAAGCTGTAAAGTGATCTAAGAATAATAGTTATAATTCTGCCATCTCTGTTTCCCCCTGTATGGGCTTTGGGCTCATGACATGGTGATGGGCTTCTAAGGGCAGAAAAACTAGAACAGGCTCTGGGTCTGGCTATTCTTCCACTAGTCTTATCTTAACACAAATCGTTTCCTATTTGAGTTCTCAGTTTCTTCATCTGTTAAATGAACACAATGCCTAACACTTGCGGGGAGCTCAGTAACTCTTGCATGGCTTAGAGAAATAGAGAAAAGGGTGAGCAGAGAAGAAGCTGGATGGAAAAAAGAAAAAAATATGTGGATAGATGGGGAAATGGATGAATGAAAGAAGTGGAAACCTGGAATGGATGGACTGATGAAAGATGAAAGAATGGGTAGGCCACTGGGTCAAATGGTTGGAAAGTTAGGTGAATGGATGGATTGGGTTTCATGATCTCCAACACTCTATTCTCAGACCCATTTGTGAAAATTCAGCTGGTACATGGACTCAAGCTTGTGAAAACAAAGAAGACATCCTTCTTAAGAGGCACAATTGATCCCTTTTACAATGAATCCTTCAGCTTCAAAGTTCCCCAAGAAGAACTGGAAAATGCCAGCCTAGTGTTTACAGGTAGGTAGTGTTCCAGACATTGAGAACTACAGGTGAGACATGTTCAACATATTGTCCTAGGGATAGAAGGTGATCTCAAGAGGGTGATATTTAAGAACTTCATGTCTGGTATTTAACTGCCTGGGTTTGAACTCGCCATTTGTGAATTTGGAAAAGATTTATAGAACCGAAAACAATAATCATTACAAATGCAAAATTTGAAGCCAGATTTCCTGGCAGTTCCACATAATTATTAAAGTCTTAGGCAAATTACTTAGCCTCTCTGAGCTTCAGTTTCTGTTATCTACAAAATGTGGGCAATAATAGTACTTGTTTCATAGGTTTGTTGTGAAGATGAAGTGACTTATGACTTTGAGATAATCCTAAGTACTATGTGAGTTTGATGATACGATGATTCACGTAGCTTATGGTCTAATAGGGAAACATAAACGATCACCTAACTCAGAGAGGAGGATTTTGAAAGGCTTCCCAGGGGACATGGCATTTAAGTAAAGACTTCAGGTGCCACACTCTGGCTGAATCTATTGTTTCCAAAGTATAATTTCATCTACTGTTTCCAGGATGTATTGGTTATCTACTGCTGCAAAATCACCCCAAACTTTAGTGGTTCAAAACAATCAATATTTATTATTCCGTATTTGCTGTGGGTCAAGAATCCAGGCATAGCTTTGCTCGGTGCTTCTGGCTGAGGCTCTCTGACAGGGCTGCAGCCAAGGTATTGGCTGGGACTGCAGTCTCATCGGAAGGCTCACCTGAAGACTGGGTGGGGATCTGTTTTCAATCTTCTTCACATAGTTGTTGGCAGGATTCAGTTCCTTGCAGAATGTTGGCTTGGGGCCTCAGGTCCTTCCTGGATGTTGGCCAGTGACCTTGCCCAATTACTTACCGCATGGTCCGCTTCTTAGGGCAACTTACAATGTGGCAACTGGCTTAAAGTGGGCAAATGAGGGGGTAAGAGAGGATGAGCAAGAGGGAAGCTATAGTCCTTTTGTAACCTAGTCTTGGAAGTGACAACCTATCACTTTTGCCATATTCCACTCATTAGAAGCAACGCACTAGGTCCAGCTTACATTCAAGAGGAGGGGATTATACAAGGGGGTGGATTCTGGGAGGTAAGGATCACTGAAGCCATTTAGAAGCTGCCCTCATCCACCACCACAACATAGATTGAATAGAAATAATGGTTACTATTTCCTGTGTCCTTTTCACAGACTTCACCTGTATTATTGCAAATATTCATCATAGTCCACCCTGTCAAGTCAACATCATCCTCATCAATTTACAGGGCAAGGGGCTGAGGCTTAAAACATGAGCAATCAACCCAGGGACTCCAGCTGGTAGACAGGATTCAAGCTCTGATCTTGCTAGCTCCTAAGATCAAGGGATCTGCATTTCCTCAAGCACTAAGGTCATGATGGCATTAGGGATCTGACCTCATATTTTGAGGAGTCTTGCTCCAGAGTAATTGGAAACCATCATCTGTTTAGATCCAGTCTAGAATCCTTGGCTTACAGGTCTCCCAAGAAAGCAGGCCATAACTGAAAAATCCTACGTGCAGTCCTTGCACTGAAACCTTACTGCCTCTCATCCACAAGACTGCAGATATTCCATGTTCCAAGACCCCTCCAGGCAGGCTGGCCTGGGGTTTGTCAAGACCTGTCACCCCGAGAGTCTGCATCCAATCAGGGCCGCCTGCCCTAGCAGAGGTAATGATTTCTGATAGAACCTGTGATGGCTTCTGTCCAGATTGAGTTACCAACAGACAGGGACCCCGCTCTCCACAGTGTTTCAGGTCAAGACGGAAGACAGGGATTCCATTGAGTCCTTAAAGGTGGCGAGCGGGCAGTGGGAACCATATTGACCCAGACTGGATCCAAGCATGGAATGCGAATCCTACCTCCCTCCCGAGAATAAAGGACTTATTGCATGTTTAGATTAGGAAGGGATTGGGGCAGGGGCATTGAGAGAGCCCATGTGGAAAGTCCTGACACTTTTATATTTTACTTAAAATGTTATGACCAAAGTATCACAGGCTTGTGAGTGATACAACTGAAAGAAGTGTCTGAATGGAGAATCAGAAGAACAGAAGGGTTCACTGCACAGCCTGGGTCCTAACTTTATGGCCTTGGGTGAGATCTGTGTGCCTCAGTTCTCTCATCTTTAAAACAGGGAAACCATACAAGGAGACCTCAAAGGATTGTTACCTAGATTAAAAGAGATCCATTCATAATCAGTGCTGAGCACTCTGTCAAGCACAGAGCAAGCCCTCAGCCCTCAGGAAATTATACTCTCTTCCTCACCTCCTTCCAGGCCCTTCTCCCTGAAGTCACCACCTTTAATGCCCTGGTGTGTCCCACTCCACATTTTTCTCCTTGTTCACACAAATGTCATCCACATATGGAAGAGTCAGTTCTTTTAAAGAGTTATTCATTAATTCCCAAACTGTGTATTTAGCAATCCCTGCTCTCTTGTGGAGGTTTCTGGACCATTCTGACACTTGCTCCTGTTTCAGCAACAGTGAGTGTGTTCAGTCCCTCCAGATCAATGCAGATATGGATGGGTCTAAGTCCTTATTTTTAATAACTGCATCATATAGCATCATGTGGCAGACTATGATAAAAAAAAGCCAAGGAGCAGGGATGGAAGTGTGCGACAGAGCATCAGAGCCCGTGATAGGAACTCTGGAGGACCCTCCCCGGAAAAATACACAGAAGGACAGAAAAATATTGCATACAGTTCTGAGTTTATTTATTTTTTGTGCCACTTTAGATCCCATATGTGAAGCCCATACAGCTGAAGTCTCAAACCGTAGCGGCACTCCCATCCCCCACCCCAGCTCACGCCCTGCATCCCTGTTTTGACACCCCCACCCCCACCCCCAGCTCCAGGGGGCTGTTGTCGTCTGTGGCCATCAGACAAGGGCTGTACTCTCCATTCGTGGGAGACCTGCTTCTCTCCTTCAAAGGCCTTAGCTCAGATTTTTCAGGTTAAAAGCCCATTGAAAATGTTCTTTGCAGAGTAGGAAGGATGGCAGATTTCTGTGTCCTCCTAAGCGAGGGAGTCTCAAGCCTGGGTGTGCTTTGGAATCAGCTAGGAGTTTTCACCTGCTGCCAGTGGCCAGATCCCACCACAGAGCTGGGGTCCTGGGCTCTTTAGAAATATCTGTATTTTAAAGCACCCCAGACAGTTCTAATGCTCAGTCAGGGTTCCGAACCACACACAGCTTTGAGTGAAAATCCCCGCTGGGGTGGCATTTGCAGAAAGACCACTGGCTGGAATAATAGAGAAATGTGGATTGAGCTGGGAGCTATCTCAGCAAAACTGTGACTCTCCGGAATTCAAATCCATGAGGTTCTAACTTGCTTTATTTATCAGCTGGGGAAAGAGCTGTCACCTCCAGGCTAAGGATCTGAAACCCAGCCCATTAGCATGTTTCCAAACACTTCCTAACAAAGGGAAGGTTGATCTGCAATTTAAGCATTTGCCGAGAATCCTGGTAAAAGCCTGTAATTAGCTGGTGGGCTGGGCTTTCTGAGCAGTTCATTCCTGTGTGGGATGAGGTTCTTCAGCAGTTTTCAATCAGGTAATTTTTGCAGCTGAAGTTTAAAAGAAAAGAGGGGGGAAATGGCTTTTTGATTCCTGAGACAGCAGTGTGCAGTCCAGAGACCTTCTAGAAAGTAAAGTGGAGTTGGCCACTGAGGTTATTGGCCTGTTATTGAAAGTAGGAGCTAAAAAGAAAGGAAAGAAAAAAAGAAATGTAGCTTGATAACAGCTCTTTGAAAAATTAAAAATAGAATTGCCATATGATCTAGCATTTCTGCTTCTGGGTATATGCCCAAAAGAATTGAAAGCAGAATTCAAGACATTTGCACACTCGTGTTCATAGAAGCCTTATTTACAACAGCTAAAAAGAGCAGAGGAGGAGGGGTGGGGGTTGAGGAGTGGCCAACCTAAGTGTCCACTGATGGGGGCATAAATGGATAAAAAGAACATGGTGTATACATACAGTGGCATGTTGCTCAGCCTTACAAGAAGGGAAACTGATACATGCTCCAACATAGATGAGTTTAGAGGACATTATGCTAAGTAATAAGCCAGATACAGAAGGACAAATACTGTATCATTCCCCTTATATGAGGTACTTGGAGTAATCAAACTGATAAGAGACAGAAAGCAGCATAGGTTATCAGGGGTGGAGGGGAGGGGAGAATGGAAAGTTAGTGTTTAATGGGTAGAGAATTTTAGTCTGGGAGCATGTCAAGATTCTGGAGATGGATGGTGGTGATGGCTGCACCTTGTGGATTGTCTTAATGCAACTGTATACCTCGGGGCTTCCTGGATGGCTCAGCAGTGAAAAGTCCGCCAGCAGTGCAGGAGACGCAGGAGATGCGAGTTCGATCCCTGGGTCAAGAAGAGCCCCTGGAGGAGGGCATGGCAACCCACTCCAGTATTCTTGCCTGGAGAATCCCATGGACAGAGGAGGCTGCTGGGCTGTGATCCATAGGGGTGCAAAGAGTCAGACTTGACTGAAACAACTGTGCATGCACGCATACCTTAAAATGGTTAAAATGGTACATTTTATGTTACATGCACTTTACCACAATTTTAAAAAGCAAGAGAAAGAGAAGAAATGCAGCTTAAGCTCCGTAGAACCCCAGGGTTTCTGAGTATTTCCTGGAGGCTGAGGCCGGACCCTCTCAGACTGTCCTCTCTGAAGGGTTAAGAACAGTGGTTATGGGCCAGATCCTTGAGCAAGATTCCCAGGGTTCACTCCGTGATCTTGGCACTTTTCTCAGCTTCTCTTTGCCTCAGCTTCCTCATCTGTAAAATGGGAACAGTGGTCCTGACTTCAGTAGATTGTGGTCAAGCCCAAAATGAATTAATACATACGAAGGCTTAGAATGGTGGTCAGCTCAGAGAAAATGCTCCTTAAGTATTGGCTACTATTATTACTACTAGACAGACACCAAATTTATGCAGCTAGATGCCATCTTAAAGCTTCTGAAAGAAGATGGGTTATTATATATAAATAAATACTTTGTTCTAGCCACTTCGTCAGTTTGGAGTCTGAGATTCTGTGGAAAGCTCAAAAAGGGAAGGAAGCACTTATTTCGTAGACTTAGACTTACCTGGGTGGGGTATTTTCTCCTCTTCCAGTCACTTCCAGAAGAAGACCGTCTGTCTGCTTGGAGGTGAAGTTTGGGGGCGCTTACTAGATTAGAAGTAACTGAAGTTCATGTCCTGATCCTCTGACCCGGCCTTCTGAAAAGCATTTAAAGCTTGACCTCATCTGGTGACTGTAGTCAAGAGGCAGTTAGCTTAGAAAAGGTTCCCAGCACCTGGGGGCAGCCGTAGGGACCACTGCCTACAGGTGGCCTCTGATGCCAGAGCTGGGGACCGGCAGGGTGCAGCTCCCTGGGCCAGGAGCCATCCAGGCATCCGTCCCCACTGAGTGACTTTTGTTTGAGCAAATACTGTGTGCTGTTGTTCAGTCGGTATGTCATGTCCAACTCTCTGTGACCCCACGGACTGCAGCATGCCAGGCTTCCCTGCCTTTCACTATCTCCCGGAGTTTGCTCAAATTCACGTCCACTGAGTCGGTGATGCCATCCAGCCATCTCATCCTCTGCCGCTAGATGCTCCTTACTCAGTAGACCACCAGGCGTTTGTGACACGTGTTCTCACGGAGCTTACTTCTAGCAGAGGGACATTAATCAAATGCCACATCAGTAACAAACTCATTGTGAATTGGTCTGAGAGTTATGAGGCGGAGAGCAGGGCCTGTTGCAGAGTGCCCGAGTCAGTCTGGGCAGTGAGAGGAGGCAATGTGGGGGCTGGGAACTGTAGGGTGTAGGGAGGGAGGCGAGGTCAGGCAGGGCTGGAGGAGAAACCGAGCCTGACTTCACACGGCAGCCTGGTGCTCACGAGCTGCCAGGGGTCAACAGGGAAGATCCGTGCCCTGCTGACCCCCCAAACCTGCTAGAGTTTCTCAAGGCAGCTGCTACAGGAACTGACCTGTACATAGGCTTAGAAAGGGAGCCTTCAGTAATAACCAGTGCTGAGCAGCTGCACAGCACCTGGGAAGGGAAACCAGGCAATGACTGACACTCCTAGCTTTTTACCAACTCTCAGCGTCTGTAGTGAGAACTAGAAAACTTGGTACCTCAAACTTTCACATGCACAGGCATTCACCAGGGGTTTGTTAAAATGCAGATTCTGACTCTGTCTGGGGTGGGGCCTGGGATTCTGCATTTCTGACAGCGCCCAAGTGATGCAGATGCTGAGGTCTGCAGACCACACTTTGGGGAAGAGATACATAGAGACCCAGGAAGTGCTTTAGGGTGAGTGACCATCTTTCTGCCTGTGTTAGAAAGAATCAAACTCTCCAGTAGTGATCCTAACCTCTGCACATCATTAGATTTTCTAACCCCATCTCTATGTTAATATTACATGGGGTCTTAAAAATATCCTGATGCCCAGGCCCAGAGCAACTACATCAGCCAGAGCACCTGTATCTTGGATGGGGTGGGTATATCTTTCAAAGCTCCCTAAGTGGATCTCTTGTGCAGTCTGGACTGGCAAGCATTTGCCTTCCTGTTCTGCCTCCCTCCCCATCCCGCTGTCTGCTTGGAGGCCTCCCAGACCCCTCTCTGATAGTGAGTTCCAAGGCACCTGGTCTGTTTTCCATAATTGCTTGGCTTTCTGCAGCTGTAGCATCAAATTGGTTAATTGAATCTGCTGGTGAGATGAGACGGGTAGAGAGGCATGGAGGAGAATGAGAAGGGAGGTCTGGAGCGCAGTGTGCCACCCTCTTGCCTGGAAAGACCTCAGAGTTGAATGGGCACCAGAGGACATGCTGGAAAGGTGCCAGGGTTTGGGACGTGGGGCAGTGGTTTTCCAGTGGAGGAGAGAGGAGGGCCAGCCAGTCTGAGAGGGGCATAGCCATTCTGTGAGAGCCAGAAACCCCCTTGAGATCAAGATGCTGTGGATTTGTCCCAGGGTACACATGTTCCCCAACATCTGGCCTTGGCCCACCTATGCTCTGCCTCCTCTCTGCAGCCTCCTGCATGCTCTGACTTCTCCCCTCCAAGACCTACTCACTGGGCAGCAGGCCCATCTCTGCCTCCTAGAGAGATGGTTGCTCAGAGTATGGATTGAAGTGTGCAATTTGGTTCAGATGTCACCTTTACCACTCAGCAAGTGCGTGTGACCTTGGGCAATTGAGATCTCTCTTCTGAGCCTCAGGTTCCTCCTCTGTCTCTTCCAGTCTCAACAATTCAGGTAAAAAGCTTTGGGCAATGCCTTGTACATAGTTATTGCTCAATAAATCCCAGATTGATTATGATGATGATGGTGAGTGGACCCTGGAATGACCCAGACTTGGGTTTGAACCTTGGCCCCACTATGAACCAGCTGTGTGACTTCAAGAAAATTACTCCACCTCTTTGAATGCCAGCTTTCTCTTGTATAAAATCCAGCACGTCATTCCTATTATGGGAGTTAAACACAGGTCAGCTTGTGGACCTTTCCATCCAGAAATGACCGCTTGGAAATTCATATCTGCTGTTCTAATCATTGCAAAGTGCATGAGAATCAAAACGCTGACATTTTTGAGGTTAGCCGCTCAGCCCAGCATCTGACTCCTCACCTACACATCAGCATCCTGCATCTGCCAGAAGTTATAGTGTCCGGGAGCCAGGGCTGGACACTAAAGCTGTGTGGACTCAGCGCCAGAACCAGGCCAGCTTGTGCTGCCTGCAGTGCCCTGGGGGTGGAAGTGTGTGAGGAGCTGGCAGTGGGCACTTGGCTCCACCCAGACCTGGTCATGGGCAGTGAGCAGCAGAGTGGGGAAACTAGAGCCTCGGCTTTCTAGCCAGAGGGGCTTGAAAGTGGATCCCTGGGAGCCAGAGTGGGAAAGATGCAGAGAGGACGCAGCTCCAGAAGGGATCCAGTGAACTTGTGTGTGAACTCCTAAACCTATCCTCAGGCTGTGCAGGAGCGGAGATGACCCCACACAGTGTATCGGAGGCTGAGCCCAAAACCGCAGGGTAGACCACCACCCAGGTCCTGAGCTGGCCCCTGGGGGATGCAGGTGATGGGCAGATAGTAATAACACTGCAAAGGCTTTGAAAACTGGCCTGTCACTGGAGTAACGGCACAGGAAGGCAGGTTAGAACTTGTGCTCTGAGCCTAGCCTGTGATCAGTTGCCTGCTACAAGTAAAAAAGATCAACATATTCAGTAGAATTGGGACAACACCTATACTGTCATAAGATTTGAAATACCCAGGTTGCAATCCCAAATTACCTGATGTATGAAGACTGAGCAAAATTTGACAAATTCCTAGAGTTAATATAATCAACAAACATTAACCACAAGATGACCCAGATGTTGAAATGATCAGACAAAGACATTAAAACAGCTATTATAGCCATGCTTCAGAAAGTAAGGGTGAACCATCTTGAAAAGAACTATAAGATAGAGAAGATCAGCAGACCAGCAGATACAAGAATAGAAGGTATAAAAAAGAACCAAATGGAAAATTTAGAGCTGCAAAGTACAATAACTGAAATAAAATATTCATTGGATGGACTCAATAGCAGAATAGAAATAACAGAGGGAAGAGTTTGTGAACCTGAAGTGAGATCAGGAGAAATTAGGCAATCTGAACAACAGAGAATAAAAAATTCTCTGCGTGGTGGCAGGGGAGAGGGAAAGAATAGAAAAAATGACTTATGGAGAAATATTAAAAAGTCTAATATTCATGTCACATGAATCTCAGAAGAGAAGAGAAACAGTGGGGAGCATTGGGATGGGGGTGAATGACTCCAGCTCAACAGAACCAGTACTGTCTTTCCCTTCCCAGAAAGCATCAGCACGTCATGAGTAGACAGTATTGCATGTGGACAAGGTCAGCTAGATCTAGCTTCACACTCTGTGTGATTGCAGGCAAGTTGCTTTACCTCTCCGAGCCTCAGTTTTCTTGTCTGAACAGTGGGAACAGTAATATTTGTAGTTATCGTGAGCCTCCTATATCTCACTTATCTTTCAACACCATATAAGGTATGATCTGTTTGATGGCTATTTTTCAGTTGGGGAAACTGAAGCTCAGAGAAGGGAAATGCGATGAGTTGAATCAACTGCAAAGACTGAGAGAGCATCCCCACAAGGCTGTCCTCGATTCAGACACCCAGCTCAGGGATCCCCAGAACCACCTTCACTTCAGGCCAGTTGGCTACAAATTCACAAGCCCTGTGACCACACTCAGGTTTAATAATTTACCAGAACGACACACAGGACTCAGGAAAGCACTACCTACGACTACAGTTTTATGATAGCTGCTGCTGCTGCTAAGTCGCTTCAGTCATGGCCAACTCTGTGCGACCCCATAGATAGCAGCCCACTAGGCTCCTCTGTCCCTGGGATTCTCCAGGCAAGAACACTGGAGTGGGTTGCCATTTCCTTCTCCAATCCATGAAAGTGAAAAGCGAAAGGGAAGTCGCTCAGTTGTGCCCGACTCTTAGCGACCCCATGGACTGCAGCCTACCAGGCGCCTCTGTCCATGGGATTTTCCAGGCAAGAGTACTGGAGTGGGGTGCCATTGCCTTAGGATGCAAATTAAAATCCGTCCACCGACTCGATGGACATGGGTTTGGGTAGACTCCAGGAGTTGGTGATGGACAGGGAGGCCTGGCGTGCTGCGCATCATGGGGTCACAACTGAGCGACTGACCTGAACTGAGGAAAGAGACGCTCAGGGCAGAGTCCAGAGGGTCCTGTCATCCTCCTCGTGTGGAGTCATGGGTGGCAGTACCTCCACCTGGTCACAAGGGGGTGACAGTGTGCATTATATTGCCAACCAAGGAGCCTTTGATCTAGAGTTTTAACTGGGGCTTGATCACACTCTGTCCAGTGGCCGACCTTCCGTCTCCAGTGCCGCCTGGAGGTCCAACTTGTGCCTCAATCATCAGGGGTCTGACTGAACTGAGCGACTGAAAGCTCCCTTCATAAATCACATTGTTAGTCCCACGGCCAGAGCCCCCAGGCACACAAAGGCATGCCTGCCGGACATTCCAGGGTCTTGGAGATCACCTCCCGGGAGCCAAGGGCTTAGACCAGACCTCGCTTTCGGTAAGTGAATTCTTCATTGCACAGTAAGTAACTAGTCACTTGTGCCAAGTCACCCAGCTGGTGAGTGGCTGAGCCAAGCTTCCCACTCAGTCTGTTTGGTTCCAACTGACTCTTCAGCATACACTTATGTGTGTATGAATCACCTGGGGGAATCTTGCTAAAATGCAGATTCCCAATCAGTCTGAGATAGGATTTGAGCATCTTTATTTCTAATACATTGCATGGCACCAGTGCTGGTATGAGGACCACAGTTTGAATAGCAAGAAGACCCTCCTCTGTTCTCCCACATTACTCCAATACATGGAGAAGCAGGAGCTGCTGCTGCTGCTAAGTCGCTTCAGTCGTGTCCGACTCTATGCAACCCCATAGACGGCAGCCTACCAGGCTCCCCTGTCCCTGGGATTCCCCAGGCAAGAACACTGGAGTGGGTTGCCATTTCCTTCTCCAGTACATCAAAGTGAAAAGTGAAGGTGAAGTCGGTCAGTCATGTCCGACCCTCAGAGACCCCATGGACTGCAGCCTTCCAGGCTCCTCCGTTCATGGGATTTTCCAGGCAAGAGTAATGGAGAAGCAGGAGGGGGCAGATCAAATAGAACCTGTAGGGCCAGAAGCTTGCAACTTTTTCCAGGTGCTTTGCGACACTTTTGGGCGTGGGCGTGGGCGGGGCGTGGGCGGGGCGTGGGCGGGGCGGGGACGGGGGCGGGGCGGGGGTGGGTGTTGACCGGGAAGTGATAGGATTTGGATAATGTTCTAAAGTTTCATTCCAGCTGTTGAGTTGAGAATGGGCGGTCAGGAGCTGGTAAGGGAGTGAAAAGTCCATGTGTGAGGCTGTATGCTGATGATCCAGGGGAGGGGTGAAGGTGGCTTGGGCCAGGGAGGTGGCAGAAGGGTTTCAGAGAAATGAGGCCATGGGATGTAATTACATTGGCAGAGACAACAAAACATGCCAGTGGGTTAGATGTAAAGGACAATTCGCTATCTTGGCAAGCTACTTGACTGTGAACTAGGATTTCCCTGTTTGTAGATCTCAGCTGCCACCTCACAGAGTGTTGTTGCAGGGACAAAAGGAAATCGTGTTTGCAGCATGCTTGGCCCAGTGCCTGGTGGGGGTTCTGTGGATTGTGGCTTTGACCTTGCACATGGGTAGAGGCCAAGTCATCAGGAGGTGGGGGTGAAGACCTGTCATAGTGGGGCTCCCCTGGCAGGACATGGAGCCCCCAGCAGCACTCCCACCTCACCTCTTCTCCAGAGAGCTCCTTGAGGCTACCAGAGTCCACTCAGGGGGTATAACTTGGCTGGATCTTAAACATTCATTTTGGATTGCAGTGGCAGCCTTTGAAGACCAGGCCAGCTGCCCGAGTTCCTGGGGACCTTTATTCCACTTGCATGGCTATTTAATGGTTTTGGTGCCTTTGGATGAAGCCTCATTCCTGACAAGTCCCCATGAGGGCCACCATCAGGGGGCTGGGGATTTATCCAGTCGTCCGTGTCCCTAAGGGCCTGAGCTACATGGAGTGAGAAAGGGGAGCCAGTGGAGGCCAGGTTCAGCCTCGCCTGTACCTCAGTGCTGGCTGCAAGCATTCAGGCTCGGCAGCCGAGGCCAGCAACTGGGAGAGGGAGTGGGCTTGTGTGTGGAATAAAGGCAGAAATCGAGAGTATCCTTTCAGACATCCCTTCTGTCCATTGCCTCCTCCTGGCCCTGCCAACCCAGAGCTTCCAGTCAGCTGGAGAAGGCTTAACCTTTAAAATGCCAGGGCCTGCAGAGCACAAGCTGTCTCTCTATATTTCAGGGAAAGCATTTGCTCTAGTGACATTTCCTGAGCTATTTGCTGTATCTTCAAAATCAGAAAACCAGATTCCAGAGTTTGGTCGCTGTATGCCTTTTAATATCTTTGAGCTGCCATTCTTCATTTTGCAGACGCATATAGAAACTATCTTGGAGTTGTTCGTTTTCCCCCCTGGTTTCTTATTTTGAATTTGTTTTTTTTTTTTTCCCCAGTTTTATTGGGAAGTAATTGACATACATCAGTGCGCATGTTTAAGACGTACAGCAGGATGGTTTGATTTACATATAAATTGTGAAATGATCACAATAGGTTTCTAACATCTATCATGTCCTATAGATACAATTTTATAAAAGAAAAAAAATTTCCCCGTGATGAGAACTCTTAACTTTCCTGTGTATCATACTGTGTTAACTATAGTCATCATGTTGTACGTTACGTGCCCAGTACTTATTTATCTTCCAACTGGAAGTTTATACCTTTTGACTGCCTTCTTCCTCACCCCTCCCCTCCCCAACCCTGTTCATTCAGTTTTTAACAAGGATAATGGCACATATAGCATCTCCTATATGCCAGGAGCTACTCCAACTGTTTTCACATGAATTAACTTATTTAATCCTCACGGAAACACTGAGATGTGGGAGTCGTCATCAGGTTAGTGAGGAGACTGACTGATGGGATGGGGACCGGGTTCGAGACCCTGGAGCCAGCGTTCAGACTCGGGTTGTCTGGATCCAGAATCTGGGCTCTCCACTGCCTCAAATATTTATCAAGCCCCTACTGTGCTGCGGTGCTGTGCTTAGTTGCTAGAGAAATAACAGAAAGGTAGAAATGATCCATCCTTTCATGGCTGGCATCCTAGTTGGGGTGAGATAAACAAGAAACAAACACACACCTAAAGAAGAGTAAAGGAAGGCAACAGAGGGGACCTGGAGCATTACTTTATTATTATTTTTTTTTAATATTTATTTAGTTGGCTGAGCTGGGTCTTAGTTGCAGCACGCAGGATCTTTAGTTGTGACATGTGGGATCTAGCTCCCTGACCAGGAATCGAACCCAGACCCCCTGTTTTGGGAGCTACAGAGTCCCACCAGGGAAGCTGAGAGAGGACCAGCCCTGCAGAGATGGGAGAGAGGGACATGCTAGGCAGAAGAAATGGCATATGCGAAGGCCCTGAGGTAACAATGACCTTGTTCAAAGAAAAGAAGGACGGTAAAGTGACCAGAGCACATTAATGAGGGGAGTAACTCATGCAGTGATGGCAGTGATAAGTAGGGGCCGAGGGAGGGGGCTTAGGGGATAAGGACTTACTCACCACCTCCCGCACACCCAAGGCTGTGCAGCACTGGAGACGCTGGAGACGCAAAGGTGAGCAAGGCAGATGTGGCTCCTGCCTTCACGGAGGGTGGGTGAGCTGACACGAGTGCAGGACACTTGGCACACAGCAGATGCACAGGGGGTGTAATTTTCTTTCCCTGTTTGTAAGTTGACATGAAAACTGCCTCCCTGGGTGTCTGCCTGACCCCCACCCCCTGCATTAAATCAGGACAGACTGTAGTTGACTTATAATGGCAATTATGTCTAGAGATGGCCTTAGGCAAGGACATGATTTACCAGGAGAAAAAAAAACACACAAGTGGGTGAAGAATAGGCAGAGTGGGCGGAAAGGCTCAGCCTTCCCTCTGTCTCCAGGAGCTGGTGTCTACACTGGCTGGAGAAGAGGAGCAGCAGGGTGGGGAGGGGTGTCTTTGGGGCTTAACTCTCAGCCACTCCCCTTAGGATCCCGAGTTACAGACATCCAGGAAGGGTGTCCATTGGCTTGGTGCCAAAGACCCCATTATGTGTCTGCTTTCAGATTTTATTCTGCCTCGTTTCGTTGGGGCTGGAGAAGCAGAGGAGAGACATCCAGTGTTGGTTCATGGGTGAGGTTCTCTTCCATCCTTGTTCAGGGTCACGTTGACTTCTCAGTGGCTCCTTTGGTACAGAGGGGCCAAGATGCTTAAGAAATGCCTGGACAACCATGTGATAAAACAAGGGTCCCTAGCCTCCTTACAAGAAAAGTGAAAGTGAAAGTCACTCAGTCATGAGTGTCCAACCCTTTGTGACCCCATGGACTATACAGTCCATGGAATTCTCCAGGCCAGGATACGGGATTGGGTAGCCTTTCCCTTCTCCCAGGGATCTTCCCAACCCAGGGATTGAACCCAGGTCTCTGGCATTACAGGCGGATTCTTTACCACCTGAGCCACAAGGGAAGCCCAAGAATTGTCCGTAAAATGCCAACGTGTCCCTAAGGCATTTGAAGACGGGGCAGATCATTCTCCAGTGATCTGGAGTGTGGCTGAGTGTGACTTGGAAGAGAATTCATGGAAGGAATAATGTGAGGGGCAAGAGTTTAGCTGTGGTTCTTCTCCGCGCTAATCATTAGGCTCCGGCTTCCCAGGTGGCTCAGTGGTAAAGAATTCACCTGCCAGTGCAGGAGCCACAGGAGACATTGGTTTGATCCCTGGATTGGGAATATCCCCTGGAGGAGGGCATGGCAACCCAGTGTGGTATTCTTGCCTGGGAAATCCGCATGAACAGAGGAGCCTGGCGGGCTGCAGTCCATGGGATTGCAAAGAATCGGACATGACCGAGCATGCACACGTCAGGCCTTACTGTACTCCAGGCACTGTCCCAAGTGCTCTCTCAGTTGGTCTTCACAACCAAATGAGGAAGGTACTGGTGTTATCCACATTTTACAGAGGAGGAAACTGAAGCTTGGAGAGCTCAAGTGACCCGCTCTTTAAAAGGTGCCATTATTACTTAAGGGTAACAGCTGCCAATAGATCAGCCGCCAAGGTTTTGTGGTCCTTATTTCTTGCTTGCAAGTCCTTTGTGGGTTTTCTCCCCTGTGGCCTTCCATGCAGTGATTCAGCAACCCAGACCCCTTCCATCTTGGGGCTCTGCCATCTTCTCAGGCCTTGGAGGGTTTCATCTCCAGCTGGTGGTTGGGGGAGAGAGAGTTGAGGATTGCGCTTTGCGTGGGAGGTTTTTATGAGGCGGACCTTGAAGTTACGACTATCACTTCCGCTTCCGCTCAGACTCCTTTGGCTACAGCTGCCTGCAGAGGACGCTGGGAAATGTAGTCCAGTTGCTTGTCAAGGGAGAAAAGGCTTTGGAGACCACACGGCTATCTCTGCCGCAGGCACCCAAGAGGCAAAGCACAGAGCGAGCCAGACCCTGGACCTCCCCGCTCCTCTACCTCCCTAAGCACGTGTACTTCTGGGTTCATGGCCAGTGTCAGCAGGAGATCCCCTACCACCGAGTTCCAGGTTTGGGGAATTCAGCCTAACAAGAGCAGTTCTTGCACTGAATTCACCAAACACATTTTGGCTGGCTGGCCCTGGGCACCTACTGACTTAGAAAAGCAGTTAGACTGGTGGTTCTCAGCTGAGCTAATTTTTGTCACTGAGGGGACGTCTGGCGCTGTCCAGAGGCAGTTTTGGTGGTCACAACTTGGGGGAAGCTATTGGCATCTAGGAGGCAGAGGCCGTGGATTCTGCTCAACATCCTACAGTGCACAGAACAGGGGAGGACATCAGGGGTGCTGAGGCTGGGACACGCTGAGCGGGAGGCAGTGACTCTGCTGGTCTCCTTGGGGTTTGTGGGTGGGGTCGTGGCCTCCAGGAACTGTGAAGGGCAGGTTGGCATGGACTCGGAGCCGGTCCGCTCCTGTAATGCACCTGTTCGGGGCGTGTTTCTTCTCCTTATGGCGTTGTGGCCTCTCATCATTCTTCGAGGTTTTGTTTTAGCCATCTGAGTGTGAAGAGTTCTGAGGCAGGGCATGTTGGCTGAATTCTTGCTCATCTGTGCAATTGCAAACGGCTTTCCTGTTTCTGCTCATCAACATTGGGTCAGACAGAAATATCTCGCTCTGCAAACAAGCCCCATGTCACAGGTGTTGCAGCCTGACTCAGTGGGAGGTGGGGCCCGGTGACCCTCCTGGGAAGATGAGTGCAGTACTTTTCACTCTGGTCTCTACTCCACCCCACATTGTGGCTTATGGGTCCCTGTCACTCTCGTGTGGTGATGGGACAGGGTCACACGGGACATGGAATGCTGTTGGTTGTTGTTCAGTCACTAAGTCAAGTACGACTCATTGCGACCCCATGGACTGCAGTATGCCAGGCTCCTTTATATCCTGGAGTTTGCTCAAAGTCATGTCTATTGAGTCAGTGATGCTATCTAACTGTCTCATATTCTGCTGCCCCCTTCTCCTTCTGTCTTCAGTCTTTCCCAACATCAGGGTCTTTTCCAATGAATTAGCTCTTCATATCAGGTGGCCAAAATATTAGAGCTTCAGCATTAGTCCTTCCAATGAATATTCAGAGTTGATTTCCTTTAGGATTGACTGATTTGATCTCTGTGCAGTCCAAGGAACTCTCCAGAGTCTTCTCCAGCACCACAATTCAAAAGCATCAATTCTTGAGCACTCAGCCTTGTTTATGGTCCAACTCTCACGTCCGTACATGACTACTGGAAAAACCATAGCTTTGACTACACAGAACTTTGTCGGTAAGATGATGTCTCTGATTTTTAATACACCGTCTAGGTTTGTCATAGCTTTCCTTCCAAGTACCAAGCCTCTTTTAATTTCATGATTGCAGTCACCATCTGCACTGATTTTGAAGCCCAAGAAGGGAAACCCTGTCACTGCTTCCACTTTTCCCCCTTCTGTTTGCCATGAAGTGATGGGACCAGAGGCCATGATCTTAGTTTTTTGAATGTTGAGTTTCAAGCCAGCCTTTTCACTCTCTTCTTTCACACTCATCAAGAAGCTGTTTAGTTCCTCCTCACTTTTCTGCCATTGGAGTGCTTTTATCTGCATATCTGAGGTTGTTGATATGTCTCCGGGCAATCTTGATTCTAGCTTGTAATTCATCCAACCCAGCATTTCTTATGATATACTCTGCATATAAGTTAAATAAGCAGGGTAACAATATACAATGTCTTAACTCCTTTCCCAATTCTGAACCAGTCACTTGTTCCATGTCTGGTTCTAACTGTTGCTTCTTGTCCTAGATACAGGTTTCTCAGGAGGCAGGTAAGGTGTCTGGTATTCCCATCTCTTTAAGAATTTGTTATGATCCACACAGTCAAAGGCTTTAGTGTGGTCAATGAAGCAGAAGTAGCTATTTTTCTGGAAAATCCTGCTTTCTCCATGATCCAATGACTGTTGGCAATTTTATCTCTGGTTCCCCTGCCTTTTCTAAACCCAGCTTGTACATCTGGAAGTTCTCTATTCATATACTGTTTTAGCCCAGCGTGAAGGATTTTGAGCAAACCTTGCTAGCCTGTGAAATGAGCGCAGTTGTATGGTAGTCTGGACTTTCTTTGGGATTGGAATGAAAACTGACCTTTTCCAGTCCTGTGGCCATTGCTGAGTTTTCCAAATTTGCTGACATATTCACTACAGCACTTTAACAGCATCATCTTTTAGGATTTGAAATAGTTCAGCAGGAATTCAGTCACCTCAAATAGCTTTGTTCATTATAATGCTTCCTAAGGCCCACTTGACTTCGCACTCCAGGATGTCTGGCTCTAGGTGAGTGACCACACCATTGTGATTATCTGGGTCTTTAAGACCTTACTGCATAGTTCTTCAGTGTATTCTTGCCACCTCTTCTTAACCTCTTCTGCTTCTGCTAGGTCCTTATCATTTCTGTCCTTTATCATGTCCATCCTTACATGAAATACTCCCTTGAAAGCTCCAGTTTTCTTGAAGAGATCTCTAGTCTTTCCCATTCTATTGTTTTCCTGTATTTCTTTGCATCATTCATTTAAGAAGGCCTTCTTATCCCTTCTTCTCTGGAACTCTGCATTCATTTGAGTATATCTTTCTCTTTCTCCCTTGCCAATACAGGAGGTTTTTTTATGTTGTTATGTATGTATAAATATATATACTTATATGTATGTATAATACATATGTGTATATAATACAAACATACAGGAGAGAGTAGAATAAAAAATAAAAGTCCCTCAGTCCCCCTACTTAAAGGTCACAACTCAACAATTTACTGTAGCTTTCTTTCCACGAATGTGTGCACCTACGTGTGTGTGTGTGTGTGATATGTGTGCACGTGTGTGTGTGTATAGATCTCCATCCTCTGTTGTTAACATCCAGAATATAAAATATATTTTTCTGCAACTTGCTCTTTTCACATAATATATCTTGGATATTTTCCATATTAATGTATATATTCATTCAGCAAACATTCATGGAGTCTCTCTTGTGAGCCAGGTGCTGTACTTGCAACAATGAACAAATCAGACACAAAGTCAAGTTTCACCGGGTGAATGCGCTAACGTTGTAAACAAAACAGGCAGTAAACAAAATGGCTGAATTATGCCGGGTAGAAATGATGTTAAGTGCTAGGGAGAAAACTTGATATACTTAAATGGATGGGTTTTATTCTACGTAGGTGATTTTTTTGAATGAAACAAGTGGCTGTGATTTTGATTTGCAGTTCCCCAGTGACTCATGGTGTGGATCAGCTTTTCATGTGGAAGGAGGAAGACACTGAAGGCAGGGGTGTGCTCTGTGGTCAGTGGTCCAAAGTCAACGTGAATTTTGTTTGGTGGTGTGAGTGGACAGATCCTCAGGCGGCGGGACCCCTCAGTTCAAGTGCAGGACAGTGTTTCTGGCAGAGTGGGGTCTGGTTACTGTGGTCTTTGGGACAAGCTGGCAGGACCCACTGGGGGCTCTTCACCACCTCCCTAGGGAGTCTTGTCCTGCTCCTGTCTGTGTCCCCAGTGAGTCACCACGCTGCCTTCCTGCTGCAGGATCCAGAGCCCCTGTGACCAGCCTACGAACCACGTGGTCATCCAGACCTGGAAGTTGATATTTCTGTGCTATAAAAAAGCGAGTAAAGGCTATGAAATATAAAAGTAGGACAGTTGAGTTGTTTATATGTTTGTTTGTTTGTTTTTCAATTCTTTCATTAATTTTTTAATTTATTTGGCTGTACCAGGTCTTGGTTAGTTCCCTGACCAGGGATCAAACCCAGGCTCCCTGCATCGGGAGCATGAAGTCTTAGCCACTGGACCACCAGGGAAGTCCCTGGGTTCTTTGTTTAAATCTCAACATTTTATTAAGAAACTTTAAACATTTTGAAAGAATGTTTCATCAACATCCATATTCCCACCACCTAGATTTCTGCTTGCTTTATCATCACATATCTCCATCTCTCTGTCTCTTAATTCATTTTCTTTCATGCGTTTCAAGGTCACTTATAGACATTAGTCCCATTTCGTGTTTTTTAAAATTGACTTTTTGTTGCAGTGTAATATACATATAGAAAAAGTGCATCAGTCTTAAGCATACAATTCATGAATTTTTATAAAATGAACACACCCATGTGACTGGCACTCAGCTCAAGAAAGAGAATGTTCCCAGAAATTTTCCTGGGCCCCTTTCAGTTACTGCTTCCTTCCCCAGGGGAACCACTGTGATGACTTCTCTTACCATACATTCATTTTGCTTCTTTTTGACCTTTATAGAAATGGAATCATACCACTTCTTTCACTCAATATTATCCTTATGAAATTTATTCATATAATTATGTATACTTGTAGTTTTTCATCACATTTTTAATATAGTATTTCAGTGTGTAACTATACAACAATTTATGTATCTATTCTAAAAGTAGAGTGATATTTAAACATACTAGAATGTGCCCTTAGGACTACCCTGGTGGTGCAGTAATTAAGACTCTGTGCTTCCAATGTAGGGGGAGTGTGTTCGATCCCTGGTTAGAAAAGTTAAGATCCCATATGCCAGGGTGTGGCAAAAAAAAATGAATGTGCCCATTCAAATTAGTGTCATGGCTTTCAAAGCATAATTTGGGATGTTGTAAGTGCCAAGAGAAGTTAAGAATAGAGACCCAGGAGGTCATCAGGACCTGAGTTCACCCCCAGCTCTACCACTGTCATGCTGGCTGGATCCCACGTAGGCCTCCACCTGTCACTAGGATTTGATACCTTGTCTTGTTCTAGGATTCAAGACACATGCAGCATTGACCCACATTGTAGGTTAAGGAAGAGTGCCTGTTGGGAAACAAGAAAAATTATATAGGACAAGGGTCTGATTCAGTAGATCCATGATGGAGCCTGAGAACTTTCATTTTTAACAGGCTCCAGGTGATGATGAAGCTGCTGGTCTGGGGACCATACTTTGAGCATCACTGCCTCATATAGATCAGGGATAGGTAAATCACAGCCCCTGGGTCAAATCTGGCCCACTTCCTGTTTTTATAAATAAAGTTTTATTGGAACACAGTGAAAACAAAAATCCGTCTTTCCATACTCACATTTCTGACACCAAACGTGGGATTTTTTTCCCCAGTTCAGCTACCAATCCAATGAATATTTTGATCTGCTTCTGATACAGAGTGTCTAACCTGACCACACGTGAGAATCCTCTGGGGAACAGTTCTAGGACACTGGCATCCAGTCTCCCACTCCTGAACCAGTCAACAGAATTTCTTGGGGTGAGGCCCAGGCACTGGTCTCTTTAAAAGCCTTCCAAGTGATTATCATGTTCATGGTATTTCTCCTTTATTTCCTCAATTATTTTAGAAGACGAGGGGCATCTTCTAAAGCTTTAACAGGTGTCTCGTAACCAGCTCAGAAGACAGTTTGCCGTGAACATTTTCTCCCAAAGCAGGGCCAGCATCTCTGAGACAAATATACAAAGATGATCCTCATTCAGATGTGTAAGTTTTGGTTGTTCATGTAAAAACAAGCACATTACATTATAGTCACACTTTTAAATGCTTCCTCCTAGACGGTGTGATTCACACACAGATCGGAATGTGATTCTCCAACCCATATGTTGTCCCTGTAAATGCGGGCTCCACATGGCTCAGTTTCCACATAGGCATGAAGAAATGGTCCAGCTGTGGTCTGAAGGAATTGTCAAACAAATCTCAACCTTGACTTCTTTCTCTTGGGAAAGGAGGACAATCTGATTCATAAGCCACGGCGACATTCTCAGCAGCACCTTCCCCCTTCACCTCAGTTTCCTCTTTCCCTGAATTTACTCTGAAATTTCTTCTCTGCTGAGCTCCCAAACCCTCCTGAGCTCAATGAGGTGGCTTCTCTCCCTTCATCTCCCCTCCCAGCTCTCTTTCCCTGCAGATCTTTGTAGCTTCTTGGGTCTCAGTGACTTTCCTTTGATGTTGATGGATTCGGTCTTAAAGAAAGGAAACCCCAAACACATGCTTTTCCCTTAAGGCAGAGTTTCTTAACCCCTGCACTTGTTGGCATTTGGGGCCAGCTTCTGGCCACAATTCTTTGCTGGGGGGTTGTCCTGTGCATTGTAGGATGGTTAGGAGCATCCCTGGCTTCTACCCTCTAGATGCCAGTGGCTACCTCTCACCCCTACTTGTGACAACCAGTTGTCTCTTGACAGTGCCAAATTTGGGGGACAGAATTGGCCTCAGCTGAGAACCGTTGCATTAAAGGAATCCAACACATTAAGCCAGCATCGCCTGCACACCTGGGCAAGAGGAGCCTCTCTCCTAAGCCTTGTACTTTAAATGGGGTGACAGGTCTGAAGGCAAGGAGTCTAGGGAGTCCAGGAGCTGTCCCCACCTGGTGTCTACATCTCCCTTTCTAGATCAATTCAGAGTACTGGTATCCCAGAATTTTTCACCCAAATGACCCAAGCCTGCTTAAGGCTTTGTCCAGGTCCATCTGGGAGGCAGGCCATGATGCCAGTGTGTGACCTCTAGACCCGAGCAGATAATAATAATCCTCTCCTTGTAGCTAGAGCTGTGTGGACAAAATAATTCAGTGTATTGATAGTCTGTAGAACAGGGTTGGCACATGATAAGCTCTCTATAAGCGTTAACTGCTATTATTATACTTCTCAAGAGTCCCTAAGCATGAGACAGCTCCCTTGGCTGCTGTGCCCCTGAAGAAGCAGCCATCCATTCAGATGTTGGAGGTGAACCTGGCCCTGCTGGGCCTCAGAGAGGTGGTGTGAAGGTCTCCAGCCAGGCACCATCATGAGGGGATTTAGGGCTATTCTGACTCTCAGCACCTCTGGCCTTGACATGCAGGCTTGAGGACCTGTTGTGAATATTTTCACTCCTCATCTTGTGTTTGTCTTGTGCCAGGGTCCGTGGAAGGGAGGAATGGGTGAAACGTCTCTTCTTTCTGAGATGGGAGGAGAAGAAATGAGCTTTGAGTTTCACTTCCCTCTGGGCCCATGCTTGGAGGTTTCCTAAGCCCTGTGAGCCTCTAATTCCCCATCTGTAAGACAGGGCTATAAATAGCACCTTCCCTAACAGGATAGTGGTGTTAAGTCAGAAATGTCAGTAAGGTATTGATATTTACTCAGTGCCTAGTAAAAGGAAGTCAGGATTCAGCATTGCTGATTTTAAATTATTGTAATCCTGTTATCTAAATAGTCATGATGACTGTTAGAAATGAAAACATGGAGAAAAAGTTCTGTCCGAGCAGCTGCTGTGAATCACAGAATGAGCCAAGAAAGGGTAAAAAACATCATCCTTAAGTCATGGATGAAACGTCTTCGAACCAAAGACATCTCAAAGCTGAAAGGGACCTTAAACCCCCACTTATTGTGTAAATGGAGAAACCAAGGCCCCAGAAAAGAATATGGTCTACCTGGTTTTAAAGAAAAACCTGGAACAGTTTCTAGGTCTCAGGGAGAAGAAAAAAGAGGTATTTGCAGACTGTTGGCTCCAGGCTCACTTCCAATCCCAAACTCTGTGGATGCTCAGGCCCCTTATACTATATGGTGGAGTACGCTCAGCCTCCATGTCCACAAATGCAGGGGACCAACTGAAGTTTGAGGAGGTTTTGCAGAAGTTGAATGGGTACCACACTTGTGGGGTGTCAGTGCTGACCCATGGGGAGGGGGAAGGAGAGGAAGCAGGGACATGTAGACTGCTTTGGGTTCCCCCAAGAGCTAAGTCACATCAGCCTGATGAAGCATGAGGATCCCTCCCCAGTGAAGAGTTTGGGAGGACTGTGGAACAGTGAGGATGGGTTTTTATCGCTTAGTGCAGTTTTTTCAAAAATGGGGGAGCAGCTCCACTCATCACCCAAGAGGTGGGGTTCCATGAGTGGGGCCCTCCCTGCTTATGGGGACATCACCTTGTGAACCAAGCATGCAAAGTGGGGAGCAGCCAAGTCTGCTCCTGCTGGTAAAAGATCAAGATTTTTTTTTTTCCATTTGCAGTGTTTATCACACCCACACTTTTAAGTCATCTAGCTTCCCTCCCAGAACCGTCTGCCTTGGCAAACTAAATTAGCAACCAAGAGTTTAGCTCTTTCAGGAAAGAACAAAATCGTTTTTACAGCAAATATCAACATGTGCAAGCCTCATCTTGTCCCTGACTCACTCGGGGCACCTAGATGTTGACTGGAGCAGGAATCTCCCTGCACCTCTGGGCCTCGGTCTTCCCAACTGTAAAATGGACCGATGACAGCAGCTGCCTTAGAGCAGTGTTTCTCAGTGGAAGGGGATGGGGTAGATTATGTTTGGCTGAGTCTGGAGTTGCTTTGGGTTGTCACACCTGGGAGAGGACTGCTAGAGGCGTCCATGGGCAGAGGCTGGGGTGCTACAGGGCATCCTGCAGTTCTCAGAACAGCCCCCATCACAGAGAGTGATCTGGCCCCAAATGTCAGCAGTGCAAAGGGTAGAAAGTGCCACTCTAGAGGGTTGGTGTGAAGATTAAGTGAGTTAATCCATGTGATGTGCTTAGTCCTGGCTATATGCATAGTAGGTGCTTAGTAGAGAAGTGGTACTCTCCACACTCCTTCAAAGCCTTGAGCTTCTCATCCTGCTTTGGTTTTGCCAGTTGGGACTTCCTCAGCTGCATGGCCATGGTGACTGGCACCACAGAGGCACATATGTTGGTGATTCTGTAGAGAGAAATTCCAGAAAGTGTAATGTGCCGGTTGTGTCTACTCTGCATCTGAGGGTGGAGAGAGATGGACTTCGGTGACTCACTGGTCCACACAGAGGGCGATGCTTGGAGACTGTGGCTGTCAGGGTGTTTGAGGTCTGTTGAGGTTGAAGGGAGAGCAGTGTGACAGCTCAGAGCTGTTCCTGGCACAGCTGGTACCCTCCTGTGATCAGGCAGGGAGGAGAAGTAAAGGGGTTTGAGTAAATTTTCTACTTCACAGATGCTTTCCACTTACACTTTTAAAAAGGCTTTAAAGTTTTAACTGTTTGATAGAAAACTGTTTGTACTTCATTTGACCCATTAACCCGGACACTGAGCCTTCTTACAGATTCAGAATCTTAAATTATAAAAACAAATGATCACGTGATGCTTAACATTATTAAAACAAATAACCCACTCAGAAAGTGGGCAGAAGACCTAAACAGATATTTCTCCAAAGAAGAGATACTGATGACCAATAGGCACATGAAAAAAATGTTAACATCACTAATTATTAGAGAAATGCAAATCAGAACTACAATGAGATATCACCCCACACAAGCAAGAGTGGCTAACATAAAAAAAGCCACAAATTATAAATGCTGGAGAGGGTGTGGAGAGAAGGGAACCCTCCTACACTGTTGGTGGGAGTGTAAATTGGTACAGCCACTATGGAGAAGAGTATGAAGATTTCTTAAAAAACTAAAGACAGAGCTACCATACTTCTGGGCATGTGTCAGAGAAAAGCATGATCAGAAAGGATACGTGCATCCCAATGTTCACTGCAGCTCTGTTTACAATAGCCAAGACATGGAAGCAGCCTAAATGTCTGTCAACAGAGGAATGGGTAAGGAAGATGTAGCACATACATACAGTGGAATATTTGTTGTTGTTGTTTCTCAGTCGTGTCCGACTCTTTGCAACACCATGGACTGCAGCACGCCAGGCTTCCCTGTCCATCACCAGCTCCCGAAGCTTGCTCAAACTCATGTCCATTGAATTGGTGATGCCATCCAGCCATCTCATCCTCTGTTGTCCCCTTCTCCTCCTGCCCCCAATCCCTCCCAGCATCAGAGTCTTTTCCAATGAGTCAACTCTTCGCATGAGGTGGCCAAAGGATTGGAGTTTCAGCTTTAGCATCAGTCCTTGCAACGAACATCCAGGACTGATCTCCTTTAGAATGGACTGCACTACTGTACTTTTTTAAGTTCTGGTATCTGTCTGGTAGTCATGGTCCGCTAAATTGATTAAAGTTACTCCAGATGGAGAAGACTCTTGAGAGTCCCTTGGACTGCAAGGATATCCAACCAGTCCATTCTGAAGATCAGCCCTGGGATTTCTTTGGAAGGAATGATGCTAAAGCTGAAACTCCCGTACTCTGGCCACCTCATGCAAAGAGTTGACTCATTGGAAAAGACTCTGATGCTGGGAGGGATTGGGGGCAGGAGGAGAAGGGGACGACAGAGGATGAGATGGCTGGATGGCATCACGGACTCAGTGGACGTGAGTCTGAGTGAACTCCGGGAGATGGTGATGAACAGGGAGGCCTGGCGTGCTGCGATTCATGGGGTCTCAAAGAGTCGGACATGACTGAGCAACTGAACTGAACTGAACTGAACTGAACTCCAGATGGGGAAAGCAGATGACCAAGTATATTTGAATTATGTCTAAATTTATGAAGAGTAAGATCTAAGAGAAAACTTGAGGCCCCCTCTACATAGGTTTTGTGCTTAGACTTTGTGACATCTATAACTTTTAAAACATTGAATATAGTTAATTTGCAGTGTTGTGTTAAGTTCAAGTGTACAGCAAAGTGATTCAGTTATACACATACAGACACATTCTTTTCAATTATTTTCCATTATAGGTTATTGCAAGATATTGAGTATAGTTCCCTATTGCTTTACAGTAGGTCCTTGTTGACATCTGTGCCTTTCTGTCACTCTCTGGATTATTCAGGTTGTTTGGAAAATCCCTCCAGATGATGAGGATAAACTAGAGCATATACATTGTGCAGATATATGCTAATGACGGCAGTAAAATGAGTCCCCATGACAGTCAGTGGATATTTGGGGTGCTTCACAGTAAAATTCCTAGATATTATTGTTTTTGAAAAGGAGAAATATAGGGATCTAGTTATGAGGAATTCACTTCGTATACAGGGGTTTTTTTTTGCCGCAAATACTGCATGTTACCACCAGCTCGCTCAGTGACTTGGCTTCCTTATGTACAGGGTGGAGGGGGGCAGGGATATTTAGCCTTCTGTCTCTGAGCCGCTCTCTGGATTCAGTCAATATCCAGTGTCATTCCCTATGCTCTCCACCAGCACAATCCCTGGAATTGATAGAGATGGCAAACTTGATGTTCTCCCAGGCAACGTTTATGATAGAAGTCATTAGTTTTATTCAGGGTATTACAATTTGCATTTTAAATGTTTGGCTTTTAAAAGACTGTTAAGATTGCCATAACTTTTCCAAGTGATTTGCAAGTCCCGAAGCCTGCCAATTAGCTCAGATGGCCGTAGCAACGACTGCTTCCCTTCAGAAAGGCTGAATCGCTGAAGAGCGACCACCTTTCAAGAGCTGAATGAGTCACCAAGCCAAGTTACTTTGCACGTTGGGATAAGAAGCGTAGGCTATCAGATTTCCGTTCATACTTCTGCCCCTTCTGCTGATTTCGATGTAGATTCTCTAATAGAAGCTTACTTTTTTCCTTTGTTTTTTTTCCCCCCAAATTGTATATTCTTGTTAGAAGCTCAAACTGTACATACTTATATAATAAGTACAGAAAGTAGAAAGTTCCATTTCCCCTCCCTAGAGAGAGCTGCTCTTAACAATTTTGTGAATAGTCTTCCAGATATTGTTTTCTAATCTATATATTGGGTTGACCAAAATATTCATTTGGGTTTTTCCATATGATCTTATGGAAGAAGCTGAATGAACTTTTTGGCCAACCCAATATCACTTTTTTTTTTTTCCAAAGCAAAAAGAGATTGTGTTTACATATACTATTTTGCAACTAGATTTTGTCTCCTAGCAATATGTCTTGGAGACGTTTCCATCTTGTATATATAGGTCTGTCTCATTTTTAACCATGGTGCTGGTTTCCATGGTATTGTCACATCAGAAATTATTTAATTAGTCCTCGCCAGGCTTCGTCTGGGTGCTCCCAAAGCTGATCCTAAGACAAGACTTGGGTGCAAGCAGGCTACTAGGAAGGTGATCCCAGGAAATACTGATAAGAGATTGGGCAAGTGAGACCAGAAAGAGGCAGGCCAGTGAAGGATGATCCATGAGTGGGTAACTGGAGCTTGGGAGGCAGGAGCACTGTCAGGCTCACTGATCCTGGAAAAGCTGTTATACTCATGGTTACAGTTCATAGCAGTGAAAAGATACAGACTCAAACCAGCAAAAGGCAGAGTCCAGGAGAGACCAGGCATGAGCTACAAATGTCATGTGGACAGCATTTCATTCTCCCAATAACGATCACCAACCAGGGAAGCTCACTGAAGGCTTTGTGTCTAGAATTTGGCTTAGGGGTCAGTCCTGCAAGCATGACTGACAGTCCGGGTGGTTGACCCTAGTCCCCAGCCTTTTCTGAGGTCAAGTTGCTCTTGTGTGGCCCCAGGCCCCTACGAAAGTCACGTGGTCAGCATACACGGGCATGTCCCAGGCAGAGAGCAGCAGGCGCTCATGGTAGGATGCTAGCAACAAAGGCTAGGGGTAGCCTCCAGGGTGGGCAGGACATCAACAGCCTCAGTCACACTTGCTCATGAAGTGTTTCTGTTGTTTCCATTTTTCATGCTCATAAATGATGTTCTAGAGGAGGGATTGGCAAACGTCTTTGTAAAGGACCAGGTAGCAAATATTTTCAGCTTTGAAGGCCACACAGTCCCTCTTGCAGCTACTCAACTCTACTGCTATAGCACAAAAGCAGCTGCAGGCATTGTGTGAACCAAAACGGATTTGACTGGATTCTAATAAAACTTTATTTACAAAAAACAGGTACAGACCAAGTTTGGCTTGAGGGCTCCAGTTTGTCAGTCCCTGCTACAGTGGATAATTCTTTTATGTGTATCTTTGTCCCTTCGTGCAGGTATTTCTACGGGACAGATCTCTGGAGGTAGAATTGCTGGGTCTTAAGCAATGACATTCTTATTTTGAGCAGATACTCTGCCCAAAAGATGAAACTGCTTCCTCTTTCACCAACAGTACCTGAGAACATTTGAGACTTCCCAAAGAAGCAAAACCGCTAGGCTGTTTCTCCATTTTCATTCTTGAGTTTTGGAGAGGCAGAGGAAGATAGAACATTTTATCCCCAGGGGAAAAGTCCAAATGGGGCCTGAAATGGTCTCCTGATATCTTGCTTTAGATGTGAGGCCTACAGGGAAAGAGACTCTGGTAACTTGTTTTCATTTGGTGAAAGTTTAACCTTCCATTCCCTACAAGGTGTGATTCAAGAGTCGTGCATGTTGCCTATTCAAAAAAGTTGCGCTTGTTTGTTTTTTCAGATGCATCAGAGAGCTTCTCAGCAATTTCCTCTATTAAGCAAAGATTCTAGTCCTAATTCTTCTCTTCTGTAAAGGGTTTCCCTATAAATAAGGTCTACCTATGCATAGTGACCACTTTATCGGATGTTCGAAAAATGAACATGGTCCAATTTTTGTTCATGCACCTGATAGGTATGGGACACTGTTGATGGAGCTGTCACTTAGCCCAGTTCACTCTTGGTCTTTTGGGGCTTAAAACAATGGATAGAGTTTTTGTTTTTCCACTTTTCTTCTTTTCCCCTTATTTTTGTCATTTGGAATTCTTGATGTGAATCCCACAGAGGAGAACAGAGATTTGTTAGCATTCAGCGTCTGTTTTGGGTTGCATATTTTAGCTGGTTTGTGTGATAACGGGCACCCCTTCTGGGATTTTGCTCGCCTGTGCTCTGCTCACGCTGGGTGAATCTTTGATAGTCCCCATTCTGTAGTCCTTCATTTATAACACAGACAAACACAGCCTGCTTTCCCGTCAGCGAGATGGCATGCCCCGACTCCCCACATGCAGATAAGGAATTAGGCAGAACCCGGCTGGGAAGATAAATCAAGCTATCTCATTAGGCTTGAAAGACACGAATTAAGCTTGTATGGGAATTAACAGCCTTCTGAAGGGACATACAGCACAACAAAGGGAGAAGAAATTGCCAGAGCCCTTTCTCTCAGGAACCTTGCCTCTGCAGCCTGTCTCTTTCATGAAGGTCAACAGGTAGAAACTGAGGATTGAAAGAGCAGTGTAGTGTTTGTTGAGCACTTATTAAGTGTCAAGGTTGCACTTACTAAGAAGAGGGTGGCAGAGGATGAAATGGTTAGAAAGCATCACCTACTCAATGAACATGAATTTGAGCAAACTCTGGGAGACAGTGAAAGGCAGGGAAGTCGGACGTGCTACAGTCCATGGGGTTGCAAAGAGTCGGACACAACTTAGCAACTGAACAACAGTAAGTGCCAGAATCTCACTGCAGGCTCATAAGGCAGTTAAGATTCCCGTGTAACCGAGGAGGAAACTTAGTGTCAGAGGGGCTCCTTTGCTTATCTCAGGGGTCCCAGAGCTGTCGAATGACAGAGCCAGGATTCACTCTTTGCGACCCCATGGACTGTATAGTCCATGGAATTCTCCAGGCCAGAGTACGGGAGTGGGTAGCCTTTCCAAACTTCTCCAGGGGATCTTCCCAACCCAGGGATCGAACCCAGGTCTCTCACATTGCAGGCGGATTCTTTACCAGCTGAGCCACAAGGGAAGCCCGAGAATACTGGAGTGGGTAGCCTATCCCTTCTCCAAAGGGTCTTCCTGACCCAGGAATCGAACCAGGGTCTCCTGCATTGCAGGCAGACTCTTTACCAACTGAGCTATGAAGGAAGCCCTAGGATTCACCTAGGATGTCTGTTCTCATGACCTACAGCTTAACCAGGTGGTTCTTATCTGGGGTGAATTGACCCCCTAGAGATACTGGGCCCTGTGTGGAGATTTGGGGATTGTGACCTCTGGGCTGGGAGTGCAAATGGCAGCTGGTGGTAGAGGCCTGAAGTGCTGCTGGACAGCCTACAGCTCACAGGCTGCCCCCACAGAGAACTATCGAGGCCCTGGCGTCAGCAGTGCGGCCTTCAGAACCCGGTTCAAGCACTCAGCCGGACTCCAGTGATGGCTGCGCGGTTCCACCGGGACTACCAGGGCAGCGCGGTGAGGCTGCCGGGTCAGAGGTCAAAAGCTGCAGCCAAGGGACTTATGGGAGGATGAGGAGGGAATCGGGGATTCTCAGGGGTTAGAAGAGACAGTGTCCTGAAAACAAGGGCTCGCGCCCGCCGTCGAAGCCTATGGAGACTAACACTCTGCCCTGCCCCCCCGCCCCTCTGGTTAGTGTTCGGCCACAACATGAAGAGCAGCAACGACTTCATCGGGAGGATCGTCATCGGCCAGTACTCCTCCGGCCCCTCGGAATCGAACCACTGGCGGCGGATGCTCAGCGCCCACCGCACGGCCGTGGAGCAGTGGCACAGCCTGCGGTCCCGGGCCGAGTGCGACCGCGTGTCCCCTGCCTCGCTGGAGGTGACCTGAGGGCCGCGGGGACGGCAGCTGTCGTCTGCGGAAACAAGGAAGAAAACTTAGGACCAAAAAAATGCCATATGTGTATACCGTTCCATCCACACACACACACCACACACACACACACCCATGCACACCCAGCTCCTCTCAGAACCAAGAGGACGCTGACTATTGATCACACACTGGCCGCCCTTGAGGAGCGAGGCCTGAGAACTTTCCAGAAGCCCCATCCATCCATCAGCCACGAGCTGAGCGGGCTCTGCCCTGAGACTTATGGGCAGTGCTTGCTCTTGTGGATCCTTCTGCCCCCAAATGCTCTTTCAACCCTCAGGCCAGAGAAAAGACCTCCCCGAGGGTGCCAGCCTCCACTGAGATGAAGTTTTCCAAGAGTCTGGCCAGTGTCTCAGAGTCGGACACGACTGAGTGACTGACACTTTCACTTCACTTTCACTTTGGCCAGTGTTGGGAGGCCTGACCCCCCAAACCCAAAATGCGCACCCACTGGGTGACTCCTGAACAGTCTGCTGTTCCAGAGGTTCCTCGAACCTGCTACCTTTGCCCCATCGTGTAAGTACTTTGTCTCCTCTTTGTGGGTGTGATACATAGATTAGACTATTTGAAGAAACCAAACCGCAACAAAAAATAGTCCGGTGTCAGAAGCCTCTCCTGGCTTCACTGAAGCCGTCCTTGTGTTAGCTTCTCCGTGGGGACTCCCCGTGGGTATGTGTGTGGATGTTCTGGCGTGTATGCCCTCAGGTAAGCGTGTGTGTGTGTGTGTGTGTGTGTGCCTGTGTGTCCCCTTGGTGAGCAAGGTGCTGGCTGGGACCTCAGGCCTGAGCACTGTCTGCCTTGCCCGTCAGTGAAGTTTTCACCCACCGCCCTCTTGTGTGTCAAGACCCCACCTTCAGTAACAGTAGCGTGTGTGAATAGCAAGTTAATAGAATGTGATAGAGCAGACGAAACATTTTTTGAGCGAATCATGGTGATTGAAACTCCCAGAAGACCTGCAGAGGACATGGAATAAAAAGGCCACCACTCCCACCACGCCCCCACCTGAGTCTCCCTCCTTGTCACACTCTGAGGGTCTCGCTGTGTTTTGTGTGTGAACCAAAGTCATTTCTCTCATGCTAAGAAATTAGTGTAGTTAGAATAGATCTCTCTCTCTCTCTCTGTTGGATGCTTCTGTATCTTTTCTCACAGCGTATTGTCTGGTATAATGGAGAGTTGTTTATTGAAATTAAAGATTATTTATTTGTGCCATGCATTTGAGTTATCTTTTTCTTCATGAACACGGGCATGGAGGGTAGGAGGGTATTTCAGTTACTGTCTCTGTGTAAAAACTCAAAACACTGGTGTTTATCATGCTCACAGATCTCATGGGTCCAGAATTCAGACCAGGCACAGGGATGGCTTGTCCCTGCCCCATGATACCTAGGGTCTCAGCTGGAACACTCGAGGGCCACAGTGGGTACAACCAGACGGCCAATCATGCTGGACATTGTTGGTAAGACTTGTGTGTGGTCTAGGCAGAAAGAACAGTTGAAACGTTAAGGTATATTCATCTGACAATTGACAGAAGTTGCGTAAAAGAAGATAAGGAGTTATGTTAGGTCCCTCCTGTTGCAATCAATGGGAACTCTGTTCAAGCCACAGAGGGAGTCCTGGCTTTAGGCATAGCTGGATCCAGGGGCTCAAATGAAGTAATCAGGGCTTTGTTTATCACTCCTGGACAGGCTTTCCCCATTCAGGGAGCATCATGGTTACCAGCAGCTTAATGATTTCAACTCATACTCATCATTAAGACCCAGCTTCAATTGCCAAGACAGAAATGACAGCTCCTTCCTGTCCTCCCCACAAGAAGCTTTTATTTCTGTTTAACTTTTGTAACAACAACTACCTCTAATTGAGGCCTTACTGCGTGCTAAGCCCAATGCCAGCACAGCCTTATTTAATTCTCACAACAACCTCTTGACAAAGGAGCTATTATCCCCATTTTCCAGGTGAGGAAAGGAAGAGTTTTTTCCTATAAAACTGTTCACTTGTTCAGGACAAGAGCCATGGCTACTTAGCTTTCTATTGGCCGTGCCCAGTAAAAGGGGCTTGACCTAGGTAAACCTCGTGGGCTGAGCTGGGTCCACTCCTGGCCGCATTGGGCTTTCCAGGGTCCCCTCGTGGGTCCTCTGGTGCCTTCCGCTCTGGGGTGGAGGTGGCATGAAGGTCAAGGGGGAAAGACAGGGAGGTTGCCTTAGGTTATGTTTCTAAGGAGAGAAAAGGAGAAGCTTTTCCTTCTTTATGAAACGGCTTCCTGCCCATGGTTGCACAGAAGAGGAGAGAAATAGGAGAGAATAAACAGAATGAGGGAAGACAGGACTAGAGATGAGGTTACATGGTGATTGGCTTTGGAGCCAGAGAAGCCACGGTTCAGACCTCAGGCCCAGCACTCCCTGCCTGCACCCTCATCAAGTCTTAGAGCTGCTCTGGGCCCCAGGTTCCTCATTATCTTACATGGGGCACTTTCAAAGCTGATGTTGAGGGAAGGACTTGGGTTCAGTTCAGTGCAGTTCAGTCGCTCAGTCGTATCCGACTGTTTGCCACCCCATGGACTGCAGCACACCAGGCTTCCCTGTCCATCACCAGTTCCTGGAGCTTATTCAGACTCATGTCCATCAAGTTGGTGATGCCATCCAACCATCTCATCCTCTGTCATGCCCTTCTCTCACCACCTATCTTCCCCAGCATCAGGGTCTTTTCAAACGAGGCAGCTCTTCCCACCAGGTGACCCAAGTATTGGAGTTTCAGCTTCAGCATCAGTCCTTCCAATGAATATTCAGGACTGATTTCCTTTAGGATTGACTTGGGTGTAATGGCTTATTTGGGAGATGACCCCAGAAATCATAAACGGAAGGATAAGTCAGGGGAAGGAGGAAGACCGTCAAAGCCTGCTTTAACTGGCATTGTGGGCAGCTAGGGCTCAGTCATGCTGGGGACCCAGATATTAATAGAATACACTTGAGAGTGACTGCTGCAGGGAAACTGGACTTTTTAACCACTGCATCTTATTGCTCAGGGCCTGAGGGGTGCCCCCGTTGGCGTTCAGTGTTGGACACTTTAGCACTGTCCTGTTGGGCTGAGCCAACTTGGGTAGCATAGAGAACTCCCCGGGCAGAGAAGGAGGGTGTGCTCGAGCAGGTGAGCTGTCCCCATGGGTGGTCCAGCCCACGGCAGCCTCATGGGCACTTGGGTAACTGAGGGTTGCAGGTGGGGCATCCCCAGCACCTGCTACCCTCGTTCCCGATAACTAGAGGGCTGACCAAGCACCAGGCCAAGTGCTAAGGGTCTCATTTCATCCTCCCGCAGCAACCCACGTGGGAGATGTTGTTAGTTCCCTCTTATAAATGAGGAAGCTGAGGCATCATGAGATTAAGTGGTGAGTAAGCAGTGGAGCTAGAATGCCAGGCAAGGCCTTGCTGACTCTAGAGCCTGGTGTGAGCTAAACTGTATCTCCCCCAAGCTCATGTACTGGAACCTTAACCCCCCCTACGACCTCAGCGTGTGACTGTGTTGAGAGATGGGGCTCCTTAAAGGTGATTGAGGTTAAATGAAGTCATCAGGGTGGGCCCTGATCCAATACAACTGGTGTCCTTACCTTAAGGGGAGGTGAGGACACAGAGACAGACACTCACTGAGGGAAGACGATGTGCGGAGACATGGGGAGAAAGCGGCATGTACAAGTCAAGGAGAGAGGCCTGGAGACCCAGGCCGAGGACAGCGTCTTCCCAGGACCCGCTTCTGCCAACACCTGGACTTGGGACTTCTGGCCTCCAGAACTGTGAGGCAGTGAAGCTGGGCTATTTGAGCCACCCCATCTCTGGAACTTAGTTGCAGCAGCTCTAACACACTTAACTCAGAGCCAGTGTGGCTCATCACTGTACTGGACTGACTCACCTGAAAATAGGATGACAGTTTCTACCCCGCAAGCCTGCAGGTGGTATGAGGATGAGCCAGGATAATGCCGGCAAGGTCTTAACGCACCGCACTTGCTGGCTGTTCCTACGGGACATGCATCGGGCAGTGTTTGCTGATTATAGACAGAACAGTGAAACACAGGTGTCACAGCCATCCACGCCTCCTGATTCCTTTCCTTTCTGGGTGGCCTGTCTTCCACTGCCAATGGGATCACTTTCCTTTTTTCAGGGTCAAAAATGCCATTTAAAATAATTAGGAATGAGCACCACAAAGCAAAAATTTTAAACTTATGCCTAGAAAAAAGACTGGAAGACGTTGCCCTGAAGGTCGCGGGGGTTATCTTTTGGGAGGTCATTTTGCTACAATTTTATACCTTCCAATTCAGTGTTTTTGAGGGTCCTATAGTGATCTCATGGTAGTTTAACATGTATCGAGCACTTAAGTGTCAGGCATTGTTCTAAGCACTTGTATGAGGGAAGGTATTGATTTGTTCCCATTTTTCAGATGAGGAAACTGAAGTTAAGAGGGATTAAATAATCAGTGTGCGGTCACACAGAAGCAGGTCTGAAATTTGAACACAGATACAGATATGCCTGAATTAGAAAGTATGAAATAAACTAGCCTCTACTGTCCCTTTTATATTGGTGGTGGGGGGCAGGGAACTTTATTTTACTTACTAGTAAATAAATGACAATTTTTAAAAGGTAAGAAATTAAAGGAGATGATAGATAGATGATAGGAAGAAAGAAATAGATCTTTGCTGAACCCGCAGGCCACCGTGAGCACAGTGGGTGTATGTGTGCATGTAGAGGGTCGAGGGGAGAGTAATGTCTTTAAGAAACCAGAAAATATATTTTGTGTTACAGAGATCTCTGCTGCTGCTGCTGCTGCTGCTGCTGCTGCTAAGTCACTTCAGTCGTGTCCAATTCTGTGCGACCCCATAGATGGCAGCCCACCAGGCTCCCCCATCCCTGGGATTCTCCAGGCAAGAACACTGGAGTGGGTTGCCATTTCCTTCTCCAATGTGTGAAAGTGAAAAGTGAAAGTGAAGTCACTCAGTCGTATTCGACTCTCAGCGACCCCATGGGACTGCAGCCTACCAGGCTCCTCTGTCCATAGCATTTTCCAGGCAAGAGTACTGGAGTGGGGTGCCATTGCCACCTCCAAATGGCAGCAAAGATCCTATATGTTAAGTGAATAAATTGTCTATGTTCTAGACAGTAAACTTGAAGTCTGGAGTGGGGGGTGCAAACTATGGCCTACAGGCCAAATCTAGCCCACTGTTCTTTTTTGTAAATAAAGTTTTACTGGAACCCAGTCAGGCTCATTCCTAAGATTCAGAGTTGTGGCCTGCAAAGCCACTACTATCTGGCTCTTTACAAAAAAAAAATTAAGTTGCAGTTATGTAGGATGAATAAGTCTAGAAATCAAAGGTACAGCATGATGGTTATATTTAACAACACAGTACTGAATGCTGGAAATTTGCAAAGAGTAGATTTCAGGTGCACTCAGCACACACAAAAGGAGATGATATGTTAATTAGTTTGCCGTATCATTTCACTATATATATATATATCTATATATATATATATATATCTCACATCATCATGTTGTACTCCTTAAATATATTCTTCTTAAAAGAATTCTTCATTCTTCTTAAAAAATAGAATTTTTAAGAAAGTTTGTTTGCCCCTGTCTAGAGCAAAGTAACGTGAATGTACGTATGACTCCCCAGGGATCTAGTCAAAACGCAGGTTCCAATTCAGCAGGTCAGGGCTGGGGCCTGAGATTATGCACTTTTAATGAGCTCCCAGGAGATGCCGCCGCTGCGCGTCCATGAACCACACGCTGGGCTGAGCATGTCACAAGTACTTGTCGTGTTTCCTTCCATGAGCAGGGTCATGATCCCATTTACCAAAATCTCCAGCCACCACATATTATCAACACGGATCATTTAGGAGGTTTACTTGCCAAATGAAAGGACCCTCCACTTTTCAGAAGCATTCCCAGTGGCCTTTGTCTGATGACCCTCCTTGTCCACCTGGTCCATTCACACAGAGAGTGTTTGACACGACAGCAGGGGCCCCGAAGGACAGTCAGTGCACCAGATGATGGAGAGTGGGGAGAAAGCATCCCAACTGTCTTCCGTGTTTATGTTTTTGTATCAACTTTTAAAATAAGTCAATTTCAGGGAGGGCTGTTTTGTAACAGGGTATATTAGTACAGTAAGTTGTATGTACATATCACATATAATAAACATGTCATTTCTAAATGAATAAATGTGCATGCTCCGGGGCACACCCCCACAAAGCTTGGAGACAGGGGTAGACAAGAGTTCTGCTGTGGCTGAAAACGGGCCTGGGCTGTGCTCCTAGCGTGAGTCAGGCCTTGGCAGGCTTTCAGCCCTGCGTGGGCTGGCAAAGCATGCTATGTGGGCACGAGTTAAGTTATTCCTCGCAGGCACAGCCGGGTGTTGCAGAGAGAAAGTGAGTGATTGGGACACGTTTGTGCCCCGTGAATGCCAGCCACACGAAGTGTCAAGGCACCTGGCTGAGCATTTCAGGAGAGAAAGGGGGGAGTGTTCAAAGAAGGCCAGGTAAAGACCTGCACAAGATCAATGACAATCACAGCAAAATTTGCTGTCATGCGTTCAGCACCTGCTATTTGCCAGCTTCTATGCTGAGTATTTCAGACAAATGATTACATTTAAACTTGGTGAGCTAGGCACTGTTACTGGGGGCTTCCCTGGTGGCTCAGACAGTCAAGATTATCTGCCTGCAGTGCAGGAGGCCTGGGTTCGATCTCTGGGTCGGGAAGATCCCCTGGAGAAGAAAATGGCAGCCCACTCCAGTATTTTTGCCTGGAAAATCCCATGGACAGAGGAGCCTGGTGGGCTGCAGCCCATCGGGTCATAAAGAGTCAGACACGACTGAGCAACTTCACTTTCACTTTTCACTTTCATACATTGGAGAAGGAAATGGCAACCCCCTCCAGTATTCTTGCCTGGAGAATCCCAGGGACAGAGGAGCCTGGTGGGCTGCCGTCTATGGGGTCGCACAGAGTCAGACACAACTAAAGCGACTTCCGCGAAATTGTTCCTGTGAGCAAATGAGGCTTAAGTATTGTCAGATCTTCAGATTCTCAACAAAGTGCATAAATTTGGACTTACACTTAAAATCTCCTGATTGTATACCCCGATAACAAATTTTTAGAAATTTTAAAACACCGCATGTGTGTGTGTGCTAAGTCGATTCAGTCGTGTCCCGCCCTTTGCGACCCCGTGGACTATAGCCTGCCAGGCTCCTCTGTCCATGGGATTCTCCAGATAAGAATACTGGAGAAGGTTGCCATGCCCTCCTCCAGGGGATCTTCCTTCCCGACCCAGGGATCAAGCCTCGTTTCTTATGTCTCCTGCATTGGCAGGCAGGTTCTTTACCACTAGCGCTGCCAACGCAGCATGGACCCAACAAATCACATCCAGGGCTGAGTTGCCCCAGGAGACCTCAGCTCTAGATGCTAGCTTATGTTTTCACTTTGTCTGAGGGCACCAAGATGCTTTGTCTCCTGTGCCAGGCTGGGATGTGCATGTTGCTATTGTCCCATCTTACAGTCCCAAGGGATGCAAACCCAGGCCCAAGGTCACTCGTGGCTTGGAAGCAGGACTGTGCTTCCTCTTAGATCTCCGAAGCGGGCCGGCCAGGGGCAGCCTTCGGGCTGTCACTCTGAGCTGAACTCGGTGTGCAGGAAGGAGGGAGGTGGGAGAAGGAGGGGAGGGGAGAGGGCGGAGACTGGGGTCTCTCTACCCAGTCCTCCTGAGTTCCGAGCAGGAGAGCCATCGGACCCGGCAGGGCCTCTTTCCCCTGCTCAAGCTGGGAGGTGGCTTTCTCGGGGCCCAGGATGCAGAAGTGGGGGCTGTGGACCGTGTCCGTCCTGACCCTTCTCTCCGCACAGGCCTTTCCACAGACAGACATCAACATCAGCCCAGGTGAGTACTGGGGCCAGGGCCGGGAGCAGGTGGACAGGAGGACATCTGCAAATACTTGAGTTGTCACTGAAGCCTCACTGACTAGGCTGCAGGCCTGCCTGACCCAAGGAATGTTGGGGGGCCAAGCCGAGCTTCCTGACAGCCCCCATCCAGCTCCTCTCCCTCCAGCTGATGGACACTGTCCTAGGGCCAGACCCAAAGAGACCTGGTGATAAAGCCCAGCATTGCATCTTGAAAGCTGTGTGACCTAGCACGAGTTTCTTGACCTTTCTGAGCCTCGGTTGCCTTTAGAAAACAGTGGTCACAATGGCCCCCTCTGGGGCTACTATGCAAGGAAGATGAGATAATGTGAGGAAAGTGCCTGGCACTATAAGATCTGAAAATGATGTTTTTGTTAGGGATTTGGCATCTGAGCTACCCACCCTCACCTTGGCTGTGATAGCTGTTCCCAGGGAGCTTTCAGACTTGCTGCTGTGCCATAGCGTTGGGCACACAGGAGGACATGGGGGTCCCTCTAGTGACCTCCCTGGCGCCTGGCCTAATGACACTCAGCTCTGCAAATTTTTTGGATCTCCTGGGATTGGGAACCATCAGACACAGGCATGTGGCCTCCCAGTGTCCCACTTGAAGGACATTGGGCTTCAACTCAACAGGGAGGTCGGGGTGCTGACTCTAGGGTAGGAAGAGTCCTGAGGCCTTTAATCCCTTCAAGGCAGAGGATCTTGCCTGTCACCTCTACCAGGAGGGTGCTTTCCAAACATTGTTTTAAAACTATTAATAATACCAATAACAACAACTGATGCTTGTGAGCCCTCACTATATGCCAGGCACTGTTTTAAGCACTTTTTATATATGGAATTGTTTAATCCTCACAATAACTCTATGGCTTAGATACTATTTCTGTCTCTATTAAAATGGAACTAATACTGTAATAAAACATCCGTAAGATCCCCATAAAACCATATTATTGAGCTGTTACAGTATTGGGGTGAATCTAAATAGAAGGGTAATAGGATTAACAGATGTCCAGGTAAACTTGAATTTTAGGTAAACAATAAATCATTTTTTAATGTGTCTCAAATATTGCATGGGACACACGTTATGCTAAAAATTACTTGTTTATCTGAAATTCAAATTTTTCTGGACATGTTTTAATCTAGCAACCCTAGTGATGGGGGATGTAAAGGGTGGTCAGTTCATTTGGGCAAGCATTGGGGGCTCTGGTCTGCCATAAACTTTCTGAGTGTTTGTATTAGTCAGCTCAGGCTGCCATAACAAAACACCACAGACTGGGTGGCTTCAACTACAAGAAGCATTCTGGAAGCTTCATGTCCAAGATCAAGGTGCCACCTGATCTGTTACCTCGAGAGGGCCTTCTTCCTGGTTTGCAAGTGGCCACATGGTAGAGAGAGAGAGAGTGCTCTGGTCTCTTCCTCTTCTTATAAGGCCACTAATCCCATCATGGGGACCCCATGACTCCATCTAACTTTCATCATCTTCCAAAGGCTCCACCTGCAAACACCATCACACTGGGGGGTGGGGCTTTGCAATGGGAATTTGGGAGGGCACGCAGACATTCAGCCCATAATGGTGTCTTTGCATCCTTGTTCTTGTGCCTCAGTTTTCTCATCTGAGCAATGGGTGAACAGGAGAGAAATTGGACAGAATATCTTCAAAGGATATTTGTGTGTTCCAAGATCTTGCCTTTCTGCCCAGCAGTAAGTGCAAAGGCCTGAGGCTGAGTTTGAGAGTGGGAGCAACTAGGGAAGTCCTCCTCCTCTCTCACTAGTTTGTGCCCATGGGACCTTTCTTTAGAGCTTAAAGTTTTCTCCTCTGGAAAGTGGGGATAATAATGGTTTTAGAGAATCTTCAAGGAGATCACGCAAGTGAAAAGCTTAGCACATAGTAAGCATTTGAAAAACAGCTTTTACCTTACTACTTCTGCCACGGTGGTTGTTGATGTTATGATAGAATTGGCCAGAAGACACAGTTTTCTGCTGTGACAGAAATGCCTTCAAAAAGGCACTTCTGACCTCTAGCCCCATGCCTCAGTCCCACTGTACTGATAGGGAGACTGAGATCCCTGCCAACCCAGCAACTTTGGAGACCTCAGAGTCAGAGTTGGAAGGACAGGTCCCAGAAGTCTGCTCAGCCTGATCCTTCCACATTACAGTTGTACACACTGAGGCCTATGGAAGTCAAATAATCTGGCCAAGGTCATCATCCATCCAGCCCAGCGGAAAGCCCAGTTCAAGCCTGAGTGGACAAATCCACTAGAGCAAAGTGATTTCGGAAGAGAATGTGTGAGCTAAGTGTTTGCGTTTGTAAGTGTGAGTGTGTGTGTGTTGATGTGGGACTAGAGAGTGCTTAGCTGGGGTCTTGGTGAGCCTGTGCAGACCATGAAGGTGGGCGCACAGCCAAAACCCGTCCTTATTGAGAGTGGGCCTGGTTCGTCTTCTTCTCCTGCACCCCTAGCCTTTAGGTGTAAAATTCCCCCTTAATCCCACTGCTCTGGATCTTTCATGAACATGCAAATATATTCAAATTGTACAACTCAGCCATACCTCTAGATCTGCTTTGGAAACAAACCTTTAGACCAGCGGTCCCCAATCTTTTTGGCACCAGGGACCGGTTTCCTGGAAGACAGTTTTCCATGGACTAGGGGTGAGGCAGTGTTGGGGAGGGGTAGGATGGTTCTCATAAGGGGCGCGCAAACCTAGATCCTTCACAGACAGAGTTCCCACTAGGGTTTGAGCTTCTATGAGGATCTAATGTTGCCGCTGATCTGACCGGAGGTGGAGCTCAAGTGGTGCGAGTGATGGGGAGCGGCTGTAAATACAGATGAAGCTTTGCTCACTCACCACTGCTCACCTACTGCAGTGCAGCCTGGTTCCTAACAAGCCACAGGCTGGTTCTGGTCCATGCCCTACGAGTTGGGGACCCATGCTTCCTGCTTTAGACAATTCTGAGAGACTTGGGAGGATTTAGCCAGACTAGATCCTTTTCCTAAAACCTTTCTCAGAACCTGGCTTTGATCACCTAGTTTATGTGGATTCACAAATATTAAGTGCTTAAAAGAGGGCCTGGCACCTGGTAATGTCTACCAAAACATTTGCTATTATGATTCTTCAAGCATAACCATCAAAAAGCTTCCTTTCCTTGGCTCATGAGCCAAGAACTTTTCACAGCAAAGGAAATTCTAACAAAGTGTTTCGATGCTCAGAGCCTGCTTCTACAGGGCTTCAGGGTTGGGGAGGGAGAATCAGTTACGTTCCGTAGCCTTTTCCTCTCCCCTCCAAAGAGCTGGCACTGTGGAATGGTGTTTGGATGTGTGAGTGTGTGTGTGTTGATGTGGGACTAGAAAGCGCTCAGCTGGGGTCTTGGTGAGAGTGCAGACCATGAAGGTGGGCACACGGCCAAAACCCATCCTTATTGACAGTGGGCCTGGTTCATCTTCTTCTCCTGCACCAGGAATATTCCCAGCTCCAGGAATATTCCAGGGCCGAGGCTGTTTCTGCTGTAATAATATGTCATGTTTACTAGAATGCCTACTATGAGTCAGGCACTGGCTTACCTGTGAAGTAGGCACTATCATCATGCCCATTTTACAGAGAAGAAAACTGAGGCACAAAGAGTTGAGTTTCTAACTAGAGTAATCTAACTCCAGAGTCTAAGCTCTGAGGCTGGCACACAGAGGCTTGGGCAACAGAGAGTCCCTGCTTCCCAGAGTACATCCCTCTGCACCCTCTAGTCTGGATCATAGAGTTGGATCCTAGAGTGCCCCCCTCGCCCCGACCTGGACACTCTAGCCTATTCCCTGCCCCCGCTATATGGTCCCAGAGCCCTCTGCACACTTCTAGAATGTCCCTTAGCCTGTAAGGACTCATGGCCAGCTGTGCAGCGTGTTCCTCCCTCCAGACTGTGACTTGAGGGCACAGACCTCAAGCCAAAAAAGCACCCAGGAAACGCTGAATTATTTGCTTGATCATGATGCTCCTAGTTATCTCAGGCTGCTATCACAAAATACTGGGCTGGCCAAAAAGTTCATTCATGTTTTTCTGTAAGACATTTTGGAAAATCCCAAAGGAACCTAGTACCGTAGACTGGGAGGCTTAACGCCCTGGAATTTCTTTCTCACAGTTCTAAAGCCTGGGAACTCCAAAACTGAGGTGTTGACCAATTCAGTTCCTGGTGAGAGCTCTTTCCCTGTCTTGCAAATGGCCACAGAGAGGAGAGCTCTGTCTCTTCTCTTCTTATAAGGGTACTAACCCCATCACGGGGGTCCACCCTTATGACATCTTATGACCCTAATTTCTTCCTGGAGGCCCCCATCTCCAAATACCATCACATTAGGGGGTAGGATTTCAACATACGAACCTGAGGGTGGGGCACAAACATTCAGTCCATTACACTGTTAAATTTGGTGTTTAATATGTTTGTCTTACAAATGAGAAAACAAGACCAAAAAAAGATATTTTCTGGAGGCACTGGAGTGCTTCAGTCCTGAGTTTCATCCTGACACTGCCACTTTTTAGCAGTGGAACTTAACCTCTTTGAGCCTCAGTTTCTGCATCTGTAAAGAGAGGATGATACAGATATGCACCCCCAGTTTGAGCCTCAGTTTCTGCATCTGTAAAGGGGGGATGATACAGATACCCACACCCAGTTTGGTCTCAACAGGTATACCTAGCATGCAATGAATGGCCACCGTTATAAGCAAAATAAAAAACCACCCAGTGCTGTCTCCTCTGTATCATATGGCTACAAGAGCAGCCCTGGAGAAGGGAAAGCAATGCTCAGGCATGAGAGGCCTGGGGCCAGTAGTTCTGCACACCACAGCCAGGACTCAGTGGGAAGGCCCCCTGAGGGTGGGGTGTATGGACCAGGGAGGCACTGAAGGTGACTGAGCTCTCCCAAGGGCCACCTTCCCAGACACTGGGAGACACTTCTGACCCCCTGGGACATCTGGGGCCCAGTAGTGTTGTGGAGGGGGGCAAATGTAGCTCCCAGAGCCCCCTTCTCTCCCGGCTGGCTCCCAAGGCTGATCTGGGTAGCAGGCAGCAGGGTAGTGTGTTTGTGGGAGGCTGGATTGGGGCCAGGGGAGCGAACAGCAAGATAGTGTGGGAAGGTGGCAATTTATTCTTTTAAAAAAGAGAGATTAAAAAAAATGAGCCCCAAACTCTGCTGGCGTGTCCTCTTTCCTTAACAAGCTCAAAGCTTCCAAAAGCTTTGACTCCCACCCCAGCTGGGAGACCTTGGGGGCCTTCGGTGCTGCTAATTGAGGTAAAATACCATGTAGTTTGGCTTCTTGGTTTCCAGGGCAACAAGCTTCCTTGTGCATCCCGCCCCCATATCCCACCCCTCCTCTGCATCACCTCCAGCTTCATCCCTCTCTCAAATTCCCAGCCAGGTTGAACCATTCGCAATTCGCCAAATGCTCCCTTCTCTCTCATACCTCTGGGCCTTTGCACATGCTCTGCCCTCCACTTGGAACACTCTTCTGCTGACTCTTCTTCGTCCTTCAGGTCCCAGTAGGGGTCTCACATCACCCCCTCCAGGAAGCTCTCTGGGTTTCTGAATCTGGATTATGTACCACTTTCAGGTGATCCTGTATCCTGTATAACGGGTGTTACACACCCTGCATTTTCCCCGTCCGGGAAGGGGACTCACTCTGGTGTCATCGTAATCACCAGTGGGCACCCAGTTCAACTCGGGAGAGAAAAGGGACAAACAAATGACAAATTTCTGAAATAATTTGGAGCTGCTCCCTCAAGTTTTTGCCTGCATGACACAAAGCCATATTACCTGTGTATTAATGACATTTTATTTCTGTGCTTATTTTTCTTAATGTCAGTCTCCATAGAATGTCAGATCCATGAGGCCAGAGGCGGGGAATACCTACCTTACAAGATGTGTGAAGGCTAAATGAATTGCCATGTACAGAGCACCTGGCACATTGCGTGGCTCGGGTGGAAGCTCAGTAGGGTGGGCCCTGGCCATTATGTTGCCATCACTCCCTGTCAAGCTGTAAAGCTATAGACATCTCTTCACAAAAGAGACACAGCTTAGCCAAGGCTACTTTGAGCTCCAGGTTGATGAAAGTCCTCTGAAACACTTCTAATGCTTGTTTCTAAAATCCCAGAGGTAAAAGAGGTGGGGGGGTGGGGGACGCCAGGCAGGGTGGAGTTCATTACCATCCCAGTGCAGGCAAGCGGCTCCTTTGCCTCCCAAGCCCTCCCAATTAAAGGCCTTTGCCTGCCCAGGTGGAAAGGGGATTAATTGAGCAGTGACCTGTCACAGCCCCATTTTCTGGTAGGTTTCACGCCAGGCATTCATAACCACCACTTGCTCAGTGGAGAAAATCAAAGGGACCAGGAGTGGGGAGGAGGGCGGGAAGGTGGGGGCTGAGGCTCTCCATTGCTAACGAGCTCCCTGGTGAGGCTGGTACCGCTTCTCACAGCAGCCATTGTGCTAAACAGTATGGAAAACCAGGGTCAGTCAATGCCCTCAGTGCTCAGCTGGAAAAGTCTAGCCACGCCATCCTAGAGTCAAGATAGACCAGTTTGGAGGCATCAGGACACATGGGTGGTGCCCACACCCTTCTCACCACTGTCCCCCCACCCCTCAAAGGGACAGTTGACCCAAAGGAGCAGTGTTTGATTCCCTGGCATGCATTTAGTCATTCAAAACTAGTTACCTCCTATGTGCCAGGCACTGGGGAGAGGGATAATCACAGAAGACCTTGAGCAGGGGGAGGCCAGACTGAACAAGAATTCCTGGGGATATGTGAACGGCGGGGGCAGGGGCTCTAGGGGCTCTCAGAGAGGCTCCTTCCTCGTCTTCCCTAAAGAAGCCACTGCACAGCCAAGACTCAAGGAAGAAGCTCAGATCGGCTGAAGACAGGCCAAGGCAAGTGTCTGCAGAGCTGAACACACAAGAGCTGAAGCAAATCTGGAGCATGTTGTGAGCGATGGCATAAGCTGCAGGGGCAGGAGGGAGCGCTGTTCCCAAAGGCGACGGGCACTCCTGGAGGGCGTCTGTGAGGACCAGCTCAGGGTTTTGGAAGGATCTCTCTGGATCTGCAAGGTGAGATGAGGCAGAAAGAACAGCCAAGAGACAATTGAGGAGGTTTCTGTGAGAGACTATGGGGGAAGGAAGAATGTGGAAGGGAGAGACACAGACAGAGAGAAGGAGGGAAGGAGAAGGAGGAGGGAGGAAGACAGGAAAGAAGGAAGGAAGAAAGAAAAAGAAGGAGAGAAAGAGAGGAATTGGAGAGGCACTGGGAGGTGGAACAAAAAGACTTAAAAACTGATTGGATACGAGGAGAGGGAAAGAGAAGAGGTAAAGATGATTTTTGGGGAAATATCCAACAATGCCAGACAGTTCTGGCCAGTTCCAGCCAATTCTTGTCAGTTTTGTCTAATCAAAAGTGTGTGTGTATATAGGACTTGCCTGGGAGTCCGGTGGTTAAGACTCCTTGCTTCCACTGAGGAGGCAAGGGTTCATTGCCTGGTCAGGAACTAAGATCCCACATGCCACACAGTGAGGCCAAAAATAATGGGGGGAGACTGTGTGTGTGTGTGTGTGTGTGTGTGTATACACATCACTGGGCAAGTTTCTAGAGAAAGAAAGGAACACTTGCTTTAATCAAGACAGTGATAGTATTTGATATCAAAAATAGTTCATATCAAATAAAACACAAAGGTAGAGTGAATATATGGGGTTTCCTAGGGTGGATCTGGGAACAGGTAAAGAAAAAACTGGTGAAATCTGAATAAAACGCGTAGTTTAGTGAAGAGTGCATGCATGCTAAGTTGCTTCAGTCGCATCTGACTCTTTGTCACCCCACGGACTGTAGCCTGCCAGGTTCCTCTGTCCATGGAATTCTCCGGGCAAGAGTACTGGAGCGGGTTGCCAGTGCCCTCCTCCAGGGCACCCGCTCCACCCAGGGATCGAACCCTAGTCTCACGTCTCCTGCATTGGCAGCCAGGTTCTTTACCACTAGCACCACCTGGGAAGCCCCGAAGAGTACGTACCTACGCTAATTTCTCAGTTGTGACAAACGTACCATGGAAATGTTAAGATAGTAACATTAGGAGAAACTGAATGAAGTATATTCAAGGACTCTGTATACCATTTTTGCAACTTATCTGTAAAGCTAAATTTATTCCAAATTAAAAGTTGTGGTTTGTTTTTTTTTTTTTTTTTAATGAAAAAAAAAGAGAGGACAATGAGGGTGGAAACTTCCAGATCAGACTTTATGGTAAATTGGAGAGCAGAAAATGGCTCCCCTATAGACATCTAGAAATGCAGATAAACTTTACAAACATCCACTGAAAAGTAAGCTGGGCTTCCAAGAAAGTGTTTGGAGCGCCCAAGGGCAGGAAACGAAAAAAAGAAACCAAAGCAGTGGGCACATGCGCAGCAGCGCTCTGGGTGCGGAGTCGGCCTCCCTAATAACGAGGCTAGCGTTTTACATCCACCCGGGGCGCGGGGGATGACGGCTGAGCCATTTGAAGCAGAACACTGAGAGCGGGATCCCCTCATAGAGCAGAGAGAAGGTAAAAAGTTTCACCTTCGGGGGAAGATTACACCGGATGAGGAGCGGGGAATCCTCCCGCTGTGGGAGAGATGACAAAGAGTTTGTCACCTCTTTCAGACTCGGGATGAAAAGCAAGGCTTGCCCTCTGCCTCTGCCCCATCCTTCCGTGAAGTCTGTACGGTTAAATTTAACCACAGTGTTCTAGGCCCTGGGCTTTTAAGCCACGGGTTTGTGACAGTTTTACATTTTAACTGTAAAATTAGCGAAAGAACCCGAACTCTACTTCTAATCAGTTTTCTGGTGCGTTTTTGTTGAAGAAACTACAGATGGGCCGAGGAGTGTGGACATTTGCTGTGATGTTTTGTGTTGTGGCTCCCTGAGGTTATTTTACATTTTGGAATTCGGCTTTCCATCTAGGGCAGGAATTCTGTGGACATTTTGTTGTTGGTTTTGGGTTTTTTTAATGTTTGTTTATTTATTTGACTGCCCCAGCTCTTAGCTGCAGCATGCAAGGTCTTTGCTCTTGCTTGGGTCATGCAGGATATTTAGTTGCAGCAAGTTGAACCCAGGCTCCCTGCATTGGGAGTGTGGAGTCTTAGCCCCTTAGGGGGACAACCAGGAAGTCCCCCTATTGACATTTCACGTGTGAAAATGCTTTGTTGTGGGGGCTGTCCTGGGCATTGTAGAATGTTTAGCAGCATTTCTGGCCTCTACCCATTGGATGCCAATAGGCCCACCACCAAGAATGTCTCTAGGCATTGCTTCCTGTCCCCTGGGAATCGAAATCACCCCTGGTTGAGAACCAGTGCTCCAGGAGATCAAATAAGGGTTGGGGGTTGGGGGCTGGGATGTGCCACTTTCAGATTTAGACCTGGGACAGTCCTGGGCAAACTGGGATGGTTATATCCTTTACTTCCATCTCTAGTATGAATACTTAGTATGTAAAGTAATTGTAGGATGGGTGAGAGTGGGGAAAGTCATTTAGCATCAGCAAATATCGTCTTGGGCCAGTTGTTCCAGCCAACTCCTGCACAGACATGGCCAAGTGCTCACCAATGTGTGTCCTTGGTTATAAGTGATGGGTGAATGGTAGATGGAAATGGCTTGCTGCTTCTCATTCATGCAAAGGGGGAAATGCTCCAAAAGGAGACCCTTGGGAGTGATTCAGCTGCCTCTCTCTGTGAGGAAGGCACTGGCAAAGTCCCCACAGGGAGCTCAGCAACACCCAGCCTCACAAGGGGTCCTTCAGCCCTCTCAGCTTCGAGGCAATGCCCTCCTAGACCAGTGCTCTCGACTGAGAAAGGAGACTGAGGTCCAGAGAGGAGCAGGGAAGGGACAGGGGTACTGAGCCCACTAAGTCCATAACGCCCTTTGCATATAAGGGAGGGTTAAGAGAGCAGATTTTGGATCAGCTGACCCCAGTTTGGATACTGGCACTCTGAAAGACGATTGGCCAGGACTGGCGGGGAGGGGTGGAACAAGCCAGGATTGACCAGTACAGCAGCCTGGGATGAGGGGAGGGCTGGTTCTGGTCAAACAGAAAAGCCCAGTGGCTTTCATTGGGGACAGATAGCCCCCAGCTGGAAGCTGCCTGCCTACGTGTGTGTGTTAGTTGCTCAGTCGTGTCCACCTCTTTGCGACCCCATGGATTATAGCCCACCAGGCTCCTCCATCCATGGGATTTTCCAGGCAAGAATACTGGAGTGGGTTGTCATTTCCTTCTCAAGGGGGTCTTCCTGACCCAGGGACTGAACCTGGGTCTCCCGAATTGCGGTCATACTCTTTACTGTCTGAGCCACCAGGGAAACTCAGCTCTGTTGATTAAAGCAACTGTCCCTTTCCTTCCTGGAAAAACTCATAGAGTTGTATGTGTACATTCACTGGGCCTGTACTCATTAGCTTCAGTCGTGTCCAAGTCTCTGTGACCCCACAGACTGTAGCCCACCAGGCTCCTCTGTCCCTGGGATTTCCCAGGCAAGACTACTGGATTGGCTTACCATTTCCTTCTCAGGGGGATCTTCCCCACCCAGGGATTGAACCTGCATCTCCTACATTGGCAGGCGGGTTCTTTACCCCTGAGCCACGAGGGAAGCCCCAGCCAGTCTTTGGCACATCATAAATGCTCAGTAAATGGGGTCCACTACTTCCTTATTCATGAGCCCAGCCAGCTAACAGAGTGGTTTTGAAGGCAAAGATCCACACCCTGGGCACCACAAGAGGTGCCAGCCTGACCGCTGAGAAGGAAAGGAAGGTGCTAGCATTATATGGCATTGAGACGCACAGCTGGGGCTGGGACCCAGGCTTCTGGGCTCCAGTCTAACAATTTCACCACTGCCTGGTACCTGCTCTTACAGATGAACCACACATCCAAGTTCCAGGCAGATTCTCAGCACACCTGTCTTCCCCGGCTTGGCCATCTTCAATCGTGGTTTTCCAAACCCGCTAAGAGGCCCCCAGAGGGGCTGAGAGTTTGGAGAACTTTACTGTCCCCTTTCAGAATTAAGAACACGTCCTGAACCCCAGTAGTCATGGGCTAAAGATATAAATAATCTTGGCTGTCCTTTGTCATTAAACATGTAGGGAAATATCCGCTTTTGCCAGAGGGTCCAGAATTGCAGATTGAAATAAGATATCATTTTTTTTTGCCTATAACATTTGCAAAGATTGCCATTAAAGTGGTAACAGTGCTGGCAAGGGCACGATGAGATGGGCATTCTCAGACATCACAGTGGGAGTAGAAATTGCTTTCAGGAGGCAATTTAGCAAATTATATCAAAGCCTTAAAAATCTCTCCCCAGAAAATCAGAAGTGTTGCAAAAGCTTTGTAGACAAGGCTGTTCATCTCAGCACTTTTTCTAATTGTTTCTTTTAAAAAGAGGAAACAATATAATTAGACCAAAATAGGGAATGATTAAATAAACTTGGGGGGGGGGTGGGGTGGACACTCAGGGGAGTATTCAAGAGCTGTTTGAAACAATGTTTACAAAAATTTATAATGATATGAGGGGAAATGCTTATACTCTAATTTTTAGAAATCAGAATACCGATGGGGGTTTATGGACAATATAATCACAACTGCATTTTGAAAAATCACTGCCTTCAACATGACAAGAAGAAAAACACTCCAAGGCAGTAACGTTTTCCAAGGATTCTATAACGAATACATATTACCTTTACTATTTTGTAAATTTTAGGCATGTGTTAATCATACTGGGATCACTTTTTACTTTTATACTTTAAAAGATGTCATAAGCCATAGTATCAATGTTCACATGGCCAGCCTTCTTCCCAGTCCATTTTCTCTCTGTCCCCAGCCATGCCAGAGCTGCCCCAGGCTTCCCTGTGCCCACTGTTCTGGATGGAGTTCAAAGGCCACTGCTACAGATTTTTCCCTCTCAATAAGACCTGGGCTGAGGCTGACTTCTACTGCTCAGAGTTCTCCATTGGCAGGAAGTCTGCCAAACTGGCCTCCATCCACAGGTGAGTGGACTCCTCTGTCCTTTGTAGCCCAGTCAAGCACCCCCTTGGAAAGGGATGTAGAGAATGGTGTCTTCCATTGGTATTTCTCTTTGGTAATTTCAGCTGTTATTGTCACTGAAACTGGCCTTGGAAGTAGAGGACAAAGCATTTAGCAAGGGTTGCAAACAGCAGGCTGGAAGGTCTGTTTTTATAAGTGCCAAACTATGCCATGCCTTTTCCAGTATCACAGGGGGGTTGAACCAATGAAACAATCCATACAATATACATGTAAATAGCATAACATAAAGCGTAATAACTGACAATTATTTCCTAAGAGTTGGGCTTTCCAGGTGGCTCTAGTGGTAAAGCATCTGCCTGCCAAAGCAGGAGACACAAGAGATGCAGGTTTGATCCCTGGGTTGAGAAGATCCCCTGGCACCAGACTCCAGCATTCTTGCCTGGAGAATCCCATGGACAGAGGAGCCTGGCAGGCTACAGTCCATGGGGTTGCAAAGAGTCAGACGCAACTGAAGTGACTTAGCATGCATGCTAAGCATCAAGTTCCTGCAAACCATATTAGGTTGGTACCCTCATGTCACAGAGAGGAACCTAAGGCTCCAAGAAGGTATCTTGCTATGAAGTGGTAGAGCCAGGATTTGAACCTGAGCAGCTGGGTTCCATAGCCCACCCACCAAGCCTCCTTCAACATTCCTCCATGCCTCCCAAGCCCCAGCCACACTGACCATCTTGACATTCTCCAGTGTGGTCTAGCCCATTTACTCCTGCATATCTGCACATTCTGTTCCCCCAACTGGGAACTCCCATCCTGTCTTCTCCAGGTAGACTCTTCCTTAACCTTCCAGACTCAGCTCTGCCATCTCTGCACTGAAGTCACTCCAGACTTGGTAGCAACTGACCGCACACATCCACCTCCCCAGGAGCACTTTCTTCATCACTTTAGTGACTTCTTTTCACATATGATTTCCTTGCTGATTTGTGGGTTCTTTGAAGCCAGGTGTGATGCGTTCCATTGCCACTAAGCTACAAATTTACAGTCTTGCCTGATTTTCCAAGAATCTCCGAGCCTTGAAGTTAGAACCCTGGTTGGTTGTTTATGCTTCAGAGTTGCCAAGTTTGGTTACAAACGGGGAAGGGGTCCTCAATCTTGGTTAAAAACAAACAAACAAACAAACTCTTGAGTCCTCACATTGATTCATCTACCAGTGTATCCACTGTATCCTGGGTGGTGCTGAAGAATATAGTGAGGCAATCAACATCTGACCAGGAAAACAGGAACCGCTACAAATGTTTAACATGGAGTCTCATACATTCGCAAGTGATGGACTCTTGAGTATTTAAAGATGCAGTAGTTTTTCTAGAGATTCACACCAGCAGGAAGCCAGCTCTACCTGTAACTGGAGGGCAGTTCAGTCCTATGAGAGCTGGAGCCGCAGAAACCAGGCAGCCCCTGCCAGCACCTCCCCAGGCAGAGAGAGAACGAATCACCCTGGCTTCTCTCTCCCTCCCAGCCTCCATCAGTGCCTCCCCTTGCATGGAGGGCAGCTGACGTGGAAGCCTGAGCAAGGCAGTCTTCAAAGTCAAATCCCCTGTGATACAGAGCTCAGTGCAGCATATGACTGGCACGTATAAGGATGGATAAAATAAGTTCCCCCAAATTCCCGGCCTATAGAGGAAAATTAAATATATGTAATAAAGAGGAAATTTAAAGGTGATTCCACATGATTTCCCTTTGGTGGTCCACAGGAAGGACAGCCCAGCCTGCCCCATGGATCCCTTGGCTTAATAGGTACTAGGAAGGATTCCAGGTAGATCTGGGGGTTTTCCAACAGCCCCTGACTCAAATTCTGTTCTTTTCTGCCTCAACTTGCCTCCTTTCTCTCTTCTGAATTCCTGACATCCCTCTTTTTTTTTCTCATATAAATGTTCCTCAAATTTTATGCTAGCATCTCCTATCTTATACAGGTAGTTTTCCACTCTGGCATATGATACTTTGCTGAAAACATGTAGAAAAGTTGAATTTGCACAACACATTCATCTGTTATTAACCAAGTTCAGTTCCCATAAAGCTAGACAATATTATAAAATCTCTAATTACATCTTGTCTCTGAGACACAATCCAATTCTCTAATTCTGGCATTTTTTTCATGCTTTGTAATTTTGTTCTTTTCCTTCATAATTAAACGCACAATCAACTTATGTTCATGGAGCATCTAATTAAAGTTTAAGTTTCTCATCGTTTCAGCTTACCTAATAATTTCCATCTTTGCTTCAAGTGACAGTTGAATTGAATTAAGTTCATTTGATTTTCGCTCGTTATTACTTACAGTAGCACCTCGGGCATTTCTATCTCCCAGTTATTTTGACCACATATGGGGAAAACACAATAAAATATTGAAATAGTTTTCCAAGCAGGTGCCATTGAACAAAAGTGGCTCTCAGTTCAGTCACTCAGTCATGTCCGACTCTTTGTGACCCCGTGAACCACGGCACGCCAGGCCTCCTGTCCATCACCAACTCCTGGAGTTTACCCAAACTCATGTCCATTGAGTCAGTGATGCCATCCAACCATCTCATCCTCTGTCGTCCCCTTCTCCTCCTGCCTTCAATCTTTCCCAACATCAGGGTCTTTTCAAATGAGTCAGCACTTCGCATCAGAGGGCCAAAATATTGGAGTTTCAGGTTCAGCATCAGTCCTTCCAGTGAACACCCAGGACTGATTTCCTTTAGGATGGACTGGTTGGATCTCCTTGCAGTCCAAGGGACTCTCAAAAGTCTTCTCCAACACCACAGTTCAAAAGCATCAATTCTTTGGCGCTCAGCTTTCCTTATAGTCCAACCCTAACATCCATACATGACTACTGGAAAAACCATAGCCTTGACTAGACGGACCTTTGTTGACAAAGTGTCTCTGCTTTTTAATATGCTGTCTAGGTTGGTCATAACTTTGCTTCCAAGGAGTAAGCATCTTTTAATTTGATGGCTGCAATCACCATCTGCAGTGATTTTGGAGCCCCCCTCCAAATAAAGTCAGCCACTGTTTCCACTGTTTCCCCATCTATTTGCCATGAAGTGATGGGACTGGATGCTGTGATCTTAGTTTTCTGAATGTTGAGCTCTAAGCCAACTTTTTCACTCTCCTCTTTCACTTTCATCAAGGGGCTCTTTAGTTCTTCACTTTCTGCCATAAGGGTGGTATCATCTGCATATCTGAGGTTATAGATATTTCTCCTGGCAATCTTGACTCCAGCTTGTGCTTCCTCCAGCCCAGCGTTGGATCCATCCATCCAGCCCAGGTGGATCTAGTGCCCTTTTAATGGCAGGGCAGCCACTCCCCTAGATGACCACTCACCACACATGTTCAGCAGTTAATCTAGGACACTATGAATTGTGCATGAGAGGGGCACATGGGAATGCCTGTGCTTCGCTGGATAGGACCAACAGCAAAGACACATTGGACTGAAGAATACTTTGTCCTCCCCCCCAAATCATACCACTCTAATGTTAGACAAAACACATGGTCTTGGAACATCAACACTGAGCAGAGACTGGTGGTGGTGTGAGATAAGATGCCATATAGAAATAAGGTGTGAGATTGGTCCATGTGGTCCTTGCAGCCCATTTGTAGAGAAGAGACCTTGAGAAATGGCTTCCCAGGTGGCACTAGTGGTAAAGAACCTGCCTGCCAATGCAAGAGACATAAGAGGCACGGGTTCGATCCCTGCTTTGGGAAGATCCCCTGGAGGAAGGCATGGCAACCCATTCCAGTATTCTTGCCTGGAGAATCCTATGGACTGAAGAGCCTGGCAGGCTATAGTCCACAATGTCACAAAGAGTCAGACAGGACTGAAGTGACTTAGCATGCACACACAACCTTGAGAAGCAGAAAACTAAGCCATCCAGCCCACCCTGGGGAGCATGGAAACTTTCTGCTACAGGTGTTCAAGTATTATATAGAGGGTGCTCACAGAATGTTTCCTGGAAGAACTAGTCCTGAATCAGGATCTTGAAGGTTTGGGAAGCTTAGGGGATGGGAACAGCAGATGTTATAAAGGAAAAAATTAAGAGGGCTTTAGAGTTAGGCAGCCACAGGCTAGTCCCCGCTCCACCACTTCCTGCCTGGTGATCTTACCCAAGTCACATAAATTCTCTGAGTCAGAATCCTTAGCTGGGAAACATCAATAGTTACACTGAGCTTTTAAGATTGAGGATTTTAGAGGAGATAATGGATCTGACGTTCTTACACAAGCACTCAGGTAACACAATGCTTCATAGTGAGAGTTGTTAATTATTTTTATTAATTGTAATCATGGGCTACCCTGGTGGCTCAGAAGGTAAAACTTCTACCCACAATGCGGGAGACCTGGGTTCGATCCCTGGGTCAGGAAGATCCCCTGGAGAAGGACATGGCAACCCCACTCCAGTATTCCTGCCTGGAGAATCCCATAGATGGAGGAGCCTGGTGGGATATATATATAGTCCATGGGGTCGCAGGGAGTCGGACACGACTGAGTGACTTCACTTTCACTTAATCATGGATGTCTCAAGAGGTCAGCACTTACTTAGTGTGCCCACATCAGATCTTCTTTCTGAGGGCAAGTAAGCCTTGCCCCACCCGCCATCTTTCCTCTCCACTGCTTCTGATATCTATCTTGGCCCATTTAGGCTGCTGTTACAAAAATATCACAGACTGGGTCACTGATAAACAACAGAAATGTGTTTCTCACAGTTCTGGAGCCCAAGATCAGAGCGCCTTGTGCTGTCAAGTTCTGGTGAGGGCTCACTCCCCAGTTTGCAGCTGGTCATCGTCACGCTGCATCCTCACGAGGCAGAAGGAGCAAGGACGCTCTCTAGGGCCTCTTTTATAAGGGCACTAATCCCACTCATGAGGGCTTCACCCTCATGAACTACTCACCTCCCAGGGGCCCCACCTCTTAATACAGTGACATCAGGAGTTAGCATCTCAATATATGAATTTGGGGGAGGGGCACATTCAATTTATAACAATTTTGATTAGCAACTCCTAGTATGAGACTGCCTAGAATACTGTGTAAGAAAGATTCTGAGAACCAGAATTCTGAGTGCTTCTGGGATGGATTAGTAATGTCTTCCACAAACACATAATTAAGGAGTGTTATTATGTGTGCTTAGGGCTTCCTTTATAGCTCAGCAGTCAAGAGTCTGCCTGCAATGCAGGAGACCTGGGTTCAATTCCTGGGTCAGGAAGATCCCCTGGAGTAGGAAATGGCAACCCACTCCAGTATTCTTGCCTGGAGAATCCCATGGACAGAGGAGCCTGGCAGGCTACAGTCTGTGGGGTTGCAAGAGTCAGACATGACTAAGCACACACAGCACAGCACAGTGTTATGTGTGCTTGGACTTGCTACCAAAACCGTAAGCAAAATGAAATTGATGGGCAGGTGTTCTAGACAAGGTGGCAGCCTATAGACAGTGGCCACTTAGAAGAAGCCATCAGGAGCAGATGTAATCTGTTGCAACATAAAGGATACCTCAGCATAATCCTGTTTTGAAAGGAGTTATAGATTAAGTGTTCTTTTAGGCAGCAGACTACTTCCAGGGTCCTCCACCAATTTCTTTTGTTAGGTAAATTACTTTATAAGCTCTTTGAAATAGGAGGTGAGAATTGCACCAATGCTTTCTGCTGTGTTTTAAATGTTTTGGTCCCCACAAGATTCATATGGTGAAATTCTAATGCCCCATGTGATGCTGTTAGGAAGTGGGGCCTTTGGGAGATGCTTAAGCTCTGAGGATGATGCCCTCATGAATAGGATTAGTGCCTTTATAAAAGAAGCTCCACAGAGCTCCCCTGCTGCCATGAGGGGGCACAGCAAGAAGTATGCACCCAGAGGTGCACTCACCTGGCCATGCTGGCACCCTGTTCTTGCATTTCCCAGCCTCCAGAACTGCGAGAAATAAATTCCTATAGTTCATAAACCACCCAGACTGTGGTATTTTGTTGTAGCAGCCTGAATGGCCTAAGACACCTGTTGAAGAGGGTGGATGGTTAATTGCAGGATTTGGTTTTAGTGAGTCGATTTTGCAAGTTCAAGCCTCTAGCTGAATTTTCCAGCAAACTCAAAGATTTTGAAGACGTTCTGTGAGAAAAAAAAAAATTAGGAGAGAGGAGGCTATGTAAGGACTGGCACTGTAGGGGGCAGGGGCTTTTGAGAAAGAGCAGAACATCCAGTGGAGATTTTTGTTATTTGGTATGTGCAATACAATGTCAATGCCTTTTTTTGTCTCTTCAATATCATCTACCTTATTTGCTAGTGTTTTTGAGACAGACTTAAATTTATAGGATGAATAACAGTGCTGAGTCCTGCTTTGCACTGGCATGGAAAAAATGCAGAAATGCCCCTGACAGGACAGCCCGTGTGGGTGCCCTAGTTAAAAAAGAAAAAAGGAGAAAGCCAGGTTGCATCACATCCTCTATTTACTTTGATCCAGTCGGACACGACTGAGCGACTTCACTTTCCCTTTTCACTTTCATGCATTGGAGAAGGAAATGGCAACCCACTCCAGTGTTCTTGCCTGGAGAATCCCAGGGACGGGGGAGCCTGGTGGGCTACCGTCTATGGGGTCGCACAGAGTCAGACACGGCTGAAGTGCTTAGCAGCAGCAGCAGCAGCAGCAGCAGCAGAAGGGTTAACAAAGGCTGCTGTCGATTTGTAACTCAATCCTGCGCCAAGAGGCAACGAGTAACATGTACCTGGGTTTCTTACCTTTGCAGCTGGGAGGAGAATGTCTTTGTATATGACCTTGTGAACAGCTGTGTTCCTGGGATCCCAGCTGACATCTGGACAGGGCTTCACGATCACAGGCAGGTGAGGAAGTGCTGGCCATCAGGCCCTCTTGGAAGCTCCAGCCAAGATTCCACTTTGATTTAACCAGCTTTTCACGTGGAACCTACATGAAATGTGCCGGGTCCCTGCCACATGTCCTGCATACAGAGAAATCAGACGCCAAGACACCCCGGTTAGAATACGATAAACGTTGTGAAAGAGAGGAGAAAGGAAACATATCAGATGGGCAGTGATGGGCTCCGTTTAGGTTTGGATTCTCAAAAAAACAGACACAAAAACTTGATTAGATGGGTAAGAGGCTTTTGAGGGAAAATATCTGCAAAGGAGAAAAAGAAGACAGGTATGTGGCAGGAGGGAAGACTTTCAGCCCATGACGAGCCCTGTGAAAGGAGATGGGGGAGGGTGGGATGGGGAGAGCCTCAGATTGCAGAACACTCTGGAAAGTCTGGGCTAAGCCAATGGGATGTCCCCTGGCAGAGGATGCCCGTTCCAGGACTCCCACTTGGGCAGGAGTGGGCCAGCACAAATACCTGTGATCAGGAAGGAAGCATGTTCTCCCTGTGAATGCAGTGCTGGGTCCAAGGAGCTGTCACCCTCAGCCATGCTCCCTCAACAGATCTTCCTGAAGGAGCTCTGAGCAGGGCACGTCTACAGCTGCTGGAGCCTCCCTGAGGAAGAAACATTTAAGCTAATGTCCAGTGGACAAATAGGAGTCAGTCAGAGGAAGAGCATTCCAGGCAGCTAGGCATGGGCAAAGGTCTTGAGGTGAGAGAGTCACAGCACACTCAAGGACACTGAAGACCAGTGTGTCTGGGAGGCAGTGGGGCAGGAGCAGGTGGAATGATGGTGGGAGAACAAGGCCAAAGAGGGCTAGCTTGGGCCAGATCGCATACCTGGCAATATCACAGCAGACTCCACCTGGAGATGTTGTCTGCTGACTTACCCCGGGCAGGCTGCATCCTGAGCCTCGCTCCCATATGTACACCTCCAACCCTGCCTCAGAGCACCGCAGGGAATAGGATTCCATTTCCAGCGCCTGTTCTACCATTTAGTTTATGGTAGCTGACTCGGGCCTTCCCAGGTGGCGCTAGTGGTAAGAACCCACCTGCCAATGCAGGAGATGTAAGGGACATGGGCTCATTCTCTGGATTGGGAAGATCCCCTGGAGGAGGGCATGGCCACCCACTCCATTATTATTGCCTGGAGAATCCCATGGACAGAGGAGCCTGGCAAGTTACAGTCCACAGTGTCACAGAGTCACACATGACTGAAGCAGCTTAGCACACACACACAGGTGACTTTGAGACAATTTTTTTTTTTTTTAATATCTCTGGGCTTCAGTTTTCTCAGCTATAAAATGGAGTGATAGTAACAGTGCCTGGTTGTACAAAGTAAATGGACCAATATATGTAAAGGATTTAGCCTGCGCTTCGCACAAGCTCTCTTGACACAAGAGCTCATTTAGGGTGGTTGAACTCGCTTATCAGTGAAGCAGAAGTAACAGCAGTGGCCAGGCTCAGTAAAGATAGTTTAACAATCAGTAGAATTCACCTGGCAAGAACTTGTATAGATGTTGTAACTTAAAAAAAGAACTAAAATGTCCCATTATAATAGTAATTTTAAAATTGGCTTATGAATACACTTAGAGTTAAGAAACTTGTATTACAAGACTTCAGAATAAGAATAACAAATGATACAGTAAAAGGACTTGCTTTTATATTTTTCTTTTCAGTCCTAGGCACCACATGCAAGGCACTAGTTAAATCTCTTAGTGCTTTTAACCTCATTCAGTTCTCACAATAATTCTCTGAGGGAGATATTCAGTCCATTTTACAGGCGTGGAAACTGAGGCTCAGAGAAGTTAAGTAAGTTGTCTAGATTGCAGAGCTAGGAAGTGAGAGGAGCTGGAATCCCAGGCTCTAGTCTCTCTCCCAGAAGGTGCATGCAATTTCCATTATACAACGTGGCTTCCATAATCATTGATGTTTCAGTAGAGACCCTTCTAAAAACTTGAATAAATGGAGAAATGACTTTTGTTCCAGGGCATTGCAAGGAAGTCATTCTTTCCACAGTTAATTTGCACATTTATTGCAACACCAATCAGATTCCCAACAGGACTTTTCTTGTAATTGGTCAGAGTGGTTCCACAGCAGACAAGAAAAATACACGCTATTTGGACAGATAGAAAAAAGATGAAGGATGATTTCCACTCACTGGTAGAAAAAAAAATTTTTTAATGTAATAGTTAGGGTCTTGAGTACTGGAGTCAGATAGACCTGGGCTTAAATCCTGGCACTAATGCTTTATTAACTATGTGAATTTGGGTAGACTAATCTAAGTTCCAGTTTTTTCATCTATAAAATGGAGATGACAATTTCTGCTTTGCCGGATGGTGAGGACAAAATGCCCACCTGGCATGATATATAATAAACCCTCAACAAACAACAGCTAGTAATATTCCCAGCTAGAGCTGGAACCAAACTCAGGCTTGGCTGCTCATTGCTCAAAAGACAGTGTTTGAGAGACAGGGTTGGTGGGATAAGAAAGATGCTGTATTCTGAAAACCTGGGGAGATGGCGGATGGGTCCCCCAAACTGTCTCCCAGTTGCTGATTAGGAGGCAAAGGTTTTCAAGGGGAGTTTCAGGAGTGCACAGGCAGGGGGCTGCATGCAGAACAGCACAATCAGCTCCCACAGTCATCATGAAACTTGTCACACAGTGGTCAGATCAGCATCATCTTGATCCTTCAACTCCAGGATCAGTTTGCCCTTATTTCCTTGAAGCCAGTTCTGGGTACTGTGCCAGCCATAGATCCAGTACTGCCCAAGATGGAGAAGCTTGTCAGAGCTGCAGTCTGGTCCTCATGCTGTCAGCTTTTCCCCTCTTGTGCCAGTTTCAGTAGGTTGCAAAACAGCTCAGGTGTGTGCATTGGACACTGTCATCTCTATCTTCAGGGAGGAACTAAAGATTCTGTGATTCCAGTGTCCTAATCATTAACTGTTTGAACCTGCTCTTCTGTGACTCACGAGAGGCCTGGGAGACTACAGCTTTTCTACAAGCAAGAGGCAGGGGACATGAAGGGGCTTTTGTGCCCACAGGGTTTCACCATTACCAATTATGGTGGTAATAATAGTATATCATATAAAAGCGAGGGCTTCTGCACTGTTAGATATGAAGGCATTAGATGTTACTCCAAGCTGGAGATGGCCTGAATGCCTGATCTTTCTCTCCTTGGCTTGCTTCCTTGCTCCTGGTTGCGACCCCCCAGGAAGGGAAGTTTGAATGGACGGACGGCTCACCCTATGACTACAGCTACTGGGATGGGAGCCAGCCGGACGACGGTGTCCATGCAGACCCAGAAGAGGAGGACTGCGTGCAGATATGGTACCGGCCCACCAGCGGTGGGTGCCCCTGAGACAGGGCTCTTGCAGGGGTGCTGGGAGGCACCAGGGATGGTCGAGGCACTGTGAGTTATTCAACACCTTGGAGAGTGGCCAGAGGTCCCTTGCGGGTGTTACGGACGTGGCCATTCTCTGTGGTGGATGCATTTTAAATAATAATTAATGGTGTGTTGTTGACATGCAAACTGTGATTTGGATGAAAAGACATTAGAGACAGAAGCATGAAAAGAAAGCAAGAAACTTGCATAGAGACCAAAGGATGGTGCTATTATATCAGCTCACCAACGCACTAAATGTGGCTCGCGCTCATAGACATTAGAACAGACGGAAGCCAGGAGGAGTGCGCAGGCGCAGTAGTGAAAAGCGTGCCCAGTCGGGCGGAAGTCCTGGCCCTGTTGCGTTCTAACTCTGCATGCTTGAGGCAATAGCTTATTCTCTCTGAGATTCGCTTTCCTTGTCTATAAAATGGATTTAATCATCGGTCCTACCCACAGGGCTCTTCTGAGCACTGAAGGAAATACAGCTGATAAGCCTAGTGGCAAGAGCATGGACTCTGGAGTTGAATGTCCTTGTCTGAATTCCAGCTCCACCGCTTATAAATTGGGTAGCCAACTTCTTGGTGCCTCAGATTCTTCATCCATAAAATGGGGCTGCTGCTGCTGCTGCTAAGTCGCTTCAGTTGTATCCGACTTTGTGCGACCCCATATACGGCAGCCCACCAGGCTCCTCTGTCCCTGGGATTCTCCAGGCAAGAATACTGGAGTGGGTTGCCGTTTCCTTCTCCAATGCATGAAAGTGAAAAGTGAAAGTAAAGTCGCTCAGCCGTGTCCGACTCTTAGCGACCCCATGGACTGCAGCCTACCAGGGTCCTCTGTCCATGGGATTTTCCAGGCAGGAGTACTGGAATGGGTTGCCATTAACTCAAGGGGTTGACGGGAAGGAAAAAGAAGATAAGGGGCATAAAGTGACTACAGTGGTTTGCATGTGCTATCAGCAGTCATCACCATCATTATGAACATCATCACTGCTCATACCAATCTTGAGAAATAAAAATTATTAATATTTCCACTTTACAGATTAAGAAACTGAGGCTCAGAGAAGTTAAGTGATTTGTTTGAGCTTTCACAGCAAGCAACTTATGGAGCTGGATTTTGATATCTACTCCAGATCCAAACACTGAACTGCTCCTTTTTCTTCTTCTGATTAGGGGAGGGAGGCATGGAACACCAAATTGCTATTCTGGGAGCCGTCTGGGAGCCTAGGAGTCAGAGCTGGGTCAAGCCTCTGAGTGAGGCTTGTCCTGCCTCTCCACAATAGCAAGTCAACACTAGCCTTAGGAGAGAGTAAGGCTGGACAGCAGCCCCATCAAGCATCAGCAAGAAAGGGATGCCAGTGTAGACACCAGGCGTATGGGAGAGGACTTTTACTTTGGTGGGATGGTGGGGATACTTTTACTGTGGTAGGTGTACCTTCACACAGTCTCTGCTTCCCCCCACCCCCACCCCCCACAGCTCTGAGGTCATGGAATGATAACACCTGCAGCCGGAAGTTCCCTTTTGTCTGCAAGATCGCAGCTCTAACTTTTCACTGATCCATTCTCACCCTCACGGCGCGAGCCCAACTCCAGCATCAACTTGTAGCTGTACCTGATGTAAAGTCGACGCTCAATAAATGTCCAACACACAGTGGAGACAAATATCTCAGATAGATTTTCTACAAGCAAATCTTAAGATACAGTGTAATCAGTTGGTCACAAGTGACAGGAAACCCAACTCAGACTGGCCTGATACATGAAGGATGGTCGATTTATTGGTACAAGTAATGAAAGCCCAGGGGTTGTTCTAGATTCAGAGTTGAATCTCACTGCCCTGACTTGGGGCACACGCCCATTCTTGAAGCAGTCTCTTTGGCACATGCTGGTTGGCTAGACTCTGCTTGGATGCACATGGCTGACGCAGAGGGGTCAATATTGTCTAATCCACATGAGCCCAAACAGGAAGGTGGTTCCCCAAAGAAAATGAAAATATCACCAGACTCATACATTGCTGCTGGGAATGTAAAATGGAGAAACCATTCTGGAAAACAGTTTGGCACTTCCTTAAAAAATTAAACACAGAATTACCACATGGGCCCAGCAATTCCAGTTCTCAGCATGTACTTAACAAAATTGAAAGTAGGTTTTCAAATATGAATGGCCATAGTATTACTCACAGTAATACGCACACTACTCACAATAGCCCCAAAAGTGGAAACATCATTGAGGAGAGCACCCAGATGACCCCATCCCCACTGTCAAGGTCCCAACCAGCTGTAGCACAACAGCTGGTAGCTGTTGACTGTAGCATAACATGCTCCCTTGGTTGGGAGCTCAGGACCTTCCCAACCCAGGAATCAAACCCACGTCTCCTGCATTGCAAGTGGATTCTTTACTGTCTGAGCCACCAGGAAAGCCCAAGAATACTGGAGTGGGTACCCTTTCCCTTCTCCAGGGGAATGTCTCAACCCAGGAATCAACCCGGGGTCTCCTGCATTGCAGGCTGAGCCTTTACCAGCTGAGCCACCAGGGAAGCCCCCACCTTTGAAGTTCTGACACTTTGAGCCTCAGGCTTCATCTGCCTCCTGCCACATGAGAACTTCTTTGTCTGCAGCCAGAGGGGCTCTTGGCTTTCATTCCTGACCAAGTGCCTGATGCTTGTCCTAGCTGTTTACTTTCTGTAGAAAATCAGTCTTTTAGCAGTAGCCACAATGTAGTGATGCTTATAACTACTCTTCTGTGTCCATCGCAACCTGATACTTTGCTCCTGCTAATGTGTCCCTTCCCCACATACCACTCCCAGTTCACTCCATGGAAGTCTGAACAGTTGGTCACCACCTCACACCAGGGACTGTCATTCTGCCCACCTCCACTGAGCCTGGGGGTAAGCCATGGGGCAAATAGTGGCCATCAAAGTGGACCACATAGAGCTGAAATGGCCAGACCTTTAGCCCCATATTCCACTCAGTCACTGCTGTGGTGGTGCTGGTGGTGGTTCAGTCACTAAGTCGTGTCCAACTCTTTGCAACCCCATAGGCTGTAGCCTGCCAGGCTCTTCTGTCCATGAGATTTCCGAGGCAAGAATCACTGATGTGGGTTCCCTGAAAAGGATGTGACTTCGATTAAGGCAGGTCTCTGCAGCTGAGGCTGACCCTGTGGGAGCTGACAGCTGGAGGCCCCTCCACCCACTTCCTTGAAGCAGCGGAGCTGGGTGATACATCTCTATGTTACCAGATCTGGAATAAAAAAGACATGGGTTCACAATCAAAAAATGGGAGAAGACCTAAATAGATAATTTCTCCAAAGAAGTCATATAGATGGCCAATAGGCACATGAAAAGATGCTCAATACTGCTAATTATCAGAGCAATGTAACCAAAATCACAATGGGTATCACCTCACACTGGTCAGAATGGTCATCATTAAAAAGTCTACAAATAACAAGTGCTAGATAGAGGATGGAGACAAGGGAACCCTCCTACACTGTAGGTGGGAATGTAAATTGGTGTAGCCAGTATGGAAAACACTATGGAGTTTCCTCAAAAAAACTAAACATAAGAGTTGCATATGATTCAGCAATCCCACTCCTGAGCATATATCCAAACAAAACTATAATTCAAAAAGATACATGCATCCTAATGTTCATAGTGGCACTATTTACAATAGTCAACACAGAAATAATCAAAATGGCCATTGATAGATGAATGGATAAAGAAGATGTGTTTTATATATATATATGTGTATATATATATATATATAAAATGGAATACTACTCAGGCATAAAAGAGAATGAAGTAATGTCATTTGCAGCAACATGGATAGACCTAGAGATTATTATAATAAGTAAAGTAATTTAGACAGAGAAAAACAAGTATCATATGATATTACTTATATGTGGGATCTAAAATGTGATATAAATAAACATTTACAACACAGAAGTAGACTCATAGACATAGAAAACAAATTTATGGCTACCAAAGAGGGAAGGTGGAGAGAAGGATAAATTAGGAGTTTGGGATTAGCAGATATAAGCTACTATACATAAAATAAATAAACAACAAGGTCCTACCATATAGCACAGGGAACTTTATTCAATATCCTATAAGAAACTCTAATGAAAAAGAATATGAAAAAGAATATATATTCTTATATATATATATATATGTAACTGAATCAGTTTGCTGTACACCAGAAACTGACACAACATTGTAAATCAACTACAATTCAATAAAAACAAATTTTCAAAAAGAGATTGGTTCAAGGATTTCCCTGGTGGTCCAGTGGCCAAGACTCTGTGCGCCCAATGCAAGGGGCCCTGGTCAGGGAACTAGATCCCGCATACCACAGCTAAGGCCTGGCACACCCAAATAAGCAAATTAATTAAAATAAATTTAAAAATAACAATCAGGGTGTTTTCTAGGAAAAAAAAAAAAGACATTGGTTCAAATCTCACCAGTGCCACTTACTTTGTGACCTCTTGGAAGGGGCTTAACCTCTCTGTTTCTGTTTTCTGCTTTGTGATATGGAGATGCAGACCCTTCCAGCTTTGACTAATTCATCAGGCAGCTTTGGGAAATGAAGAGTTCTCCAAAGGGGACTTTTCCAGCAAACTAAAACTCATTCTTAAAACAACTGTATCTACTTATTCCACTTTGGGTAGAAATCTTTCTAAACTGTGTTATACATTTTCCTGCTTCCTTTAAGCAGAAGATACTCAAGATTAGTCTTTTCTTGATGACTCTGGGTCACGTGGGCTGCATCAACTTCAGATATTTTTGTCTGCTTTCGTCCTATCTGGGTGTCACCGTGCTAGTCTCTGACAGCCCACAGAGTCCCTCATCTTTTCTAGGTTGTTGCCACTGAGATGCTGTGGGCTGGGAAGCCAGGCAACCAAGCCTGAGAATATTTTGAAGGAGGAGAGAGAGAGAACTTCCCTTAGACTGCAAGACTGTCTAGGACGCCTCCACCTTCTCTCCTTCACTGGGGGGTCAGACTTGCATCCAAGTCTGATGACTTTACCAGCCTTGGCTTCCTTCCTGCTTATTTTTTTTTTTCCCTACACAGGCATTTCCTCTAAGAAAATCCTTGTGCACTTAATTTATCTTGGCACCTGCTTCTCAAAGGACCCAGAATAATACATATAGTTTAGTCAGACTGCCCTCCCAAAAGTCTGTACTAAGTTATACTCCACCCACGGTGCACAAGAGCCCCTCTTCCCCTGCACTTTTGCCAACACGTTGGTCCTGTCTTCAAATTGAACCACCAGTGAGCAGGTGGACACTCCTTCAACTCCCTCGACAGCCCTCAGGGGCACGCTAGTGGCAAGGGCATCACTGAGACTGTTTTAATGGCTGGTGACAGAAAACTCAACCCAAACTGTCTTAAACACAAAATAACTTTCATTTACTCATATGCTTGAAAAGTCCAGAGTTATCTGCCTTCAGGCTCAGCTTGATCCAGGAGTTTAAATGGTATCACCAAAGGCAATGTCTCCCTGCTCTGCCTCCATTCTGTTGGCTTGATCCTGAAGCTGCACTCTCTCCCCCTGGGGAAGCAAAAATGGCCAGTGTAAGTCTAGATCGTACACCCTTCAAGAGAAGGAGGGGTGTTTATTCTAAGAGGCCCTAGCAGTCACCTCTTCTTGTCTCATTGGCTGGACCAGGTTACTTGGCCAACTTTTAACCAATCACTCTTGCCAGGAGATTGGCTCGTTGGAAAAGGCCCTAATGCTGGGAAAAGTTGAAGGCAATGGATGAGATGGTTGGATAGCATCACTGACTCAATGGACAAGAATTTGAGCAGACTCCGGGAGACAGTGAAGAACAGGGAAGCCTAGCGTGCTTGCTGCAGTCCATTGGGTCAGAATGAGTTGGAGATGATTTAGCAGCTGAACAACAACAAACAACTGGCCAGGAAAAGAGTCTGATTGCTTTAGCCAGTCAGGTCTATGCAATCAAGCTGAAGGAAGATGACTTCCCAAAAGGAACTGGAGGTGCTGTTTTCTCAAAAGAGAGTTAATATTGAAAGTCATTTTGAAAGTAAAAAAACTATTACAAAAAGGCAGCGAGGAACCAGCTCTAAATTTCACACTGGAGGGAATGCTGAAAACATGGAGGGCTAACCGCAACCTCAGGGCAGTCTTCTCAGAGAAGGGCAGGACCAGCCTCTTGCTGCCACCAGGAGTCCTTGGAGGGAGTATTTTCTCCCGTTCTCAGTTATAAGTTGTTTATCTGTATAGCTACAAAATAATCAGGAGATGTATCAACGGTCAAAATAAACACACGGGGGCATAGTTAAGTGGTTTGCCCAATTTGAAAGATAATAATAATAAAATTTAAAACCAGGGAAGTCAGCCTTCTGTTATTTGGAAGAAAATTTCAGAGCCAACAACCCACCATCTATCTTTTTAAGAAGGCTCCGACCAGCTGGGGGTTTTCTTGAGGAAGCCATATCTTCCCTCCGAGCCTCACAAATACACCATGTTAACAGAAGATTCCAGTGCTTTCCCTTCCAACCCAGGTTTAGCCAAACAGCACTTCCTCCTAGCATCTCCTGAGTGTCAGGTACCTTGGCCATGGAAACTCATTTCCTTCTTTCAACAACTTCACCACAGGGGCTCTCTGCCTGTCGTGGAAAGTGAGAGGGGAGCTCAGAGTCAGACTTACAGCTCAAATCCCAGTGGGGCCACTTGCAAGGCGTAACCTTGAACAGGCTCCTCCAGCCTTCCACACTGCCAGTTAGGAATCCTGATGCTCCCCATAAGGTTGTGAGAGTGGAGTGAGAGATTCCGTGTTTGCACATGGTAGACACTCAGAAAGTGTTCACTCTCATTATTACGGTAGTTGAGGTGTCCTGCTTCATCAGTGAGGACAAGGAAAGAGCATTTAGCTTTCAAGCTGGATGACTTTGCCCCAACATCTTGAGAATGTCTGTGTTGCCACAGCCCCTTCCTTCTGTAATACTCTGTGATCTCTAAGGGATGTTCATCGAATTTATTATCTCTTGGACTTCCCTGATGGCTCAGATGGTAAAGCGTCTGTCTGCAACGCGGGAGACCCGGGTTCGATCCCTGGGTCAGGAAGATCCCCTGGAGAAGGAAATGGCAATCCCTTCCAGTACTACTGCCTGGAAAATCCTATGGATGGAGGAGCCTGGTAGGCTACAGTCCATGGGGTCACAAAGAGTTGGACACGACTGAGCGACTTCACTTCACTTCAAAGAAAGAAATCTGTCCACTCCCTTGAGCAGCCCCAGAATCCTGGTCCTCTTGACACTTGTCGATATCACTGCTGTAACACAGGGGTCCTGAGCTGTCCAGCTTCCCCTCTGCCACCTGTAGGGGCCTGGGCACAAGACTCTGCTGACACCTGGTGTCAAGGCAGCTGCCTGCTTGTCTCGACAGAACCCTCTGGGCAGGCACTTTTCACAATGAGTGAGACTGTGAGCACTCAGCACCCGTGGGTCCCACTCAGTCCGGTTCTCTTCTCCCTGAACCTCAGCCACAAGTGGCATGGACTCAGCTCCACATTTCAGCGAGGGACCCCTGCAGTGGCAGCTGGATCCTCAGCATTGACCACCCCCTGTGCCGGGGTGCACCTCCTCTCCCTCAGTTTGCAGGCTCCACGAGCTGAACTGCCTTCTCATTCTCATTCCTAAGACTCTCCCTCATAGACCTCCATAAGCTGGGATGGGCAACTTGGGAAACTTTTTTCTTTAGAGAGAGAGCCTGAAGTCCTAAATCAGAATGGCCAGATAGCCTAGCATGTAAGGAAACATTCAGTTTCATAGTGGAAGAGGAGGTTTTTCTCTTTCTCCTATTGGATGGGATAAAACAAGCATATAGAGACCAGTTACAAGCTAAGTTCCAAGATACTTAACAATAATAATAATTAAACTGGAAGGTCTGTCAGTAACTTACTTTTTCTTTTTAAGACTGAGTTCAAATTTACCCCAATGATAGCAACAATCACTCTTTGCTTACCTTCCGATGTGCCTTCCCAAGAGGAAAAGGAAGGGCCAGAGTGAGCGCAGAGTGAGTGCAGGCTGCTCAGCTGGGTCCAACTCTTTGCAACCCCATGGTCTATACAGTCCATGGGATTCTCCAGGCCAGAATACTGGAGTGGGTAGCCTTTCCCTTCTCCAGGGGATCTTCCCAACCCAGGGATCGAACCCAGGTCTCCCGCTCTGCAGGTGGATTCATACCAGCTGAGCCACCAGGGAAGCCCAGTAGGGCAGAGGGTCCTGGGTATTACATGTGACTCTGCATGTCTAGAGAGTGTGTAGTGAAATGTGAACATCTTCCATCATTGATGGCATAGTAGTATGGTGGATAAACAAGGTTGAAAACCATTGCCCTAAATAAAATAAGGATCAGTTAAATAAGCTATGATATGTGCTCAGTGGAATGCCTTGCAGCCTTTATGTACAGATATGAAATATGTTTTAGGCATATTATTGAGTAGTAAAAGTTGCAAGAAAAAGCATAAAATATTATATCATTTATATACCCAGATTATCCCCCACAGAATCATACTTCATCAGCAAATAATTAAAAGTCTGGAAAGACACAAAACTGACAAAACTGGGGACTTCAGAGATAGGAGTGACGGTCCCAAGGGAGAGTTTTAGTTTTATCCATAATGTTTTCTTTTTTACAGTGATCACTTATATGTGTATTATGAGGTTAAAATATGTAGGAACTTTTAATATGAAGTAAATTTTAGCCCATTCTCTCTGAAACCTTTAGGACTAGATTGGACTTGGTGACAGTGATTGGGACCTTTAGGACTAGATTGGACTTGGTGACATTGGGACAAACACGGGTATGTTCAATATACTTATTACCAAGATGCTTTCAAGAAGGTAAAACCAATTTCCACCCCAATCAGTGGAAAGATGACAAAAATAATAATATTCATTGCTGTTACTGGTTTCAATCAATAGTTCTTTGACAACCACTGAGGGTGAGCATTTTTTCACCGTGCTCTTGGGCATCTTAAACTAAGGGAAAGGGTGCCTTTTTTCCACCTCTTCCTCCCTGGGAAATGCCCAGCTCCCACAGCCCAGGGACTGTTTAATTAACACCTGCCCCCAGGAAACCAAACAAGAACCAGGCACTCAGTGAACTTGCCCTCTGCAGGAACCTATACTTCTCCCCACACCCACTGGAGTCATTGCTACTTCTCTTACAATAGAAAGACTCCAACAGTAACATTGCCCTGTCAGAGCCAAGTCTTCTAGGGAGCACTGGTCCATATTAATGATACCATATATCCGCAGGGGCGAGTCCCCAGCTGCACTGAAATCATGGATGCAGGAGAGAGATGGTGAGAAACCCTGCAGGAGGCCTCGGAGGCTCCGGGTGCGCTGTTCTCCTCCACGTGGGCCCTGGCAACTTGACGTTTGCTGGTACCCAAGCCCCGCTGTGCATCAACACCACCAGTGTCATTAACTCATTATCTTTCATCCATGCAGGCCCGCCCACTGCCAGCCCCAGCCATGAGCCTCGTGAAGGAGGATGTTGTTGCAAAAAGAGCCTCATAATGATAGAGTGGGGAAAACTGTAGGCATGAGAACTTCTCTTAGGAACACACCTGTCTTTATGTAGGACAACATCTTGATAAATCACTTGGGATGGGATCCAAGGCAACAAAAGAGATGCTCAAACTCCTCCACATTCCGAGTGAATTGGAAATGTATGGCGAGCATTTGTCAAATCTGTTTAACTCATTAATGAAGGGATCAGCAGGATGACAAAATGGGTTCCAAGAGGATAAAAGAAACTAACACACACACACACACACACACACACACACACCCCACCATATATACACCGACATCCACACACACATTTAGTGTAAAAAGAGAATGCTGAATCAGGGTCCAAGTTAAATATAAAAGTAGTTAATGACCTACAGGGCAATAAAATCTTTAGGCCAAGAATCAACAAACTATAACCTGTTGATCAAATCACACCAACCACCTGTTTTTGTATGCCCACAATCTAAGAACTTTTTTTTTCACATTTTCAACAGTTAGAAAAATAAAGAAAAATATTTCATAACATGTGAAAATGACATGAAATTTAAATTTCAATGTCTGTAAATATAGTTTTACTGAGACTCAGGCAAGCTTGTTCTTGGCAGAGTTCAGTAGTTGGGGCAGAGACTATATAGCCCACAAAGCCTAGAATGTTTATCCTCTGAGCCTTTACAAGAAAAGCTTACTGACAGGATAATAACATGTCAATCCTTAGGGATTATGTTCTCTGTGGGACAAAAGCCATTTTCACCTTCACAAGACAAAAATTATTTGCACCTTGATCAATTTTCTACATGTTAACATCTAACTTTATCAAATCTGAACCTAATCAATAGCAAAGTCAAACAAAGCGACATCCCCCTGGAGAGTCACGTGCAATCATCATGCTTAGGCGCGTTGGTCATGTCCAACTCTCTGCAACCCCGTGGACTGGAACCCACCAGGCTCCTCTGTCCATGGAGTTCTCCAGGCAAGACTATTGGAGTGGGTTGCCATTTCCTATTTCAGGGGATCTTCCCAACCCAGGGATCGAACCTGGTTCTCCTGCATCTTTACCACTGAGCCGCCTGGGAATCCCTAAAACATGTGCCCAGTGTGGGGCTCAAACCCACAACCCTGAGATTAAGAGCCTCATTCTCTACCAACTGAGTTATCTGGGTTGAGCCGCCTGGGAAACTTCCTGGAGAGTCAGATAACCTTTAATCAGACTGCTTTGATTCTGAAATGTTATATAGTTGGGCTTCCCTGGTGGCTCAGAGGTTAAAGCGTCTGCCTGGAATGTGGGAGACCCGGGTTCGATCCCTGGGTCGGAAAGATCCCCTGGAGAAGGAAATGGCAACCCACTCCAGTACTCTTGCCTGGAGAATCCCATTTAATCAGACTGTTTTAATTTGATTCTGAAATGTTATATAGTCATCTTTATACTTTATTTCAAGCTTTGGGGTATTTGTTCTTAATACTTAAAAAACAAAGATCATTAAGTTATACAAACTCAGTGATCTGAAATGATCAACAATGCTTCCTTCTAGAGAGTTGTCAGAAGTGAAGATCTGAAAGATACTCATGAAACGAGGTGACTTCTCACTCTGAGCAGACAGAGGACAATCGGAACTGCTGGAAATAGGACAGACTGGGGGAAAGGCTGGCATGCTGAGCTACTTTGAAGGTTGATATATGTCAGCCTAGAAGCACGGGGAGTAGGGGAGGGTTGCAGGGGAGGGGACAGAGAGAGGAAAATCCCCAAATGATAGCAAGATGGCTTTGGAGTATGTTGGGGGTTGGGTATGTGCTTGGTCATTCAGTCATATTCGACTCTTTGTGACCCTATGGACTGTAGCCCGCCAGGTTCCTCTGTTCATAGGATTCTCCAGGCAAGAATACTGGAGTAGGTTGCCATTTGCTTCTACAGGGCATCTTTCCAATCCAGGGATAGAACCCATGTTTCCTGCAGCTCCTGCATTGGCAGGCAGGTTCTTGACCTCTGGGCTACCTGGAAAGCCCAGGGATTGGGTAGCATTTCATTATTGTTGGCTAGGTATATGTATTATAGAGACCATCCTAGACTTAGTAGCTGCTCTCCGGTAGCTCAGGGACAGTTCACACTCCCCACTATTTATTCCCAGCCACAGACCGCACGCATTTAGTGGCCCACCCTCCACACCAGCGCTGCCAGCACCACTGGAGTGTGCCAGAAATCAATCCGGGTGGGTTTCTGTTTTAGAAAGATGTATGTGTATTTTGAGATATAACTGATACACTGTCTTAATTCAGGCTACTGTGACAGAACACCACAGACTGGGTGGCTTATAAACAAAAGAAATTTATTTCCCAATGTTCTGGAGGCTGTAAAGATCAAGGCACTGGCAGATTCAGTGCCGCGAGGGCCCACATCCTAATTGGACGACTAACTTTTCTTGATGTGTCTTCAAGTGATAGAGAAGGCAAGGAAGCTCTCTGTGGTGTCTTTTATAAGGATGCTAAACCCATTCACAAGGGCTTCATTCTCATGACCTAATCACCTGCTGAAGACTCTACCTCCAAATACCATTACATTGAGATATTGGTGGATTAAGTTTCAACATATGAATCTGAGGAGGGCACATAAACATTTGGGCTTCCCTCGTGGCTCAGTGATAATGAATCTGCCTGCCAATGCAAAAGACGTGCGTTCAATCCTTGGGTGGGGAAGATTCCCTGGAAAAAGAATTAGCAACCCCCTCCAGTATTCTTGCCCGGGAAATCCCATGGACAGAGGAGCCTGGTAGGCTACAGTCCATGGGGTCATGAAAGAGTTGGACACAACTTAGCCGCTAAACAACAGCAACAGTGAGTAGATAGAACACATCAGACCATTTGTTTAAAGTGTATAATTCAATGGCTTTTAGAGCATTCACAGATTTGTGCAGCTATCACCATAATCACTTTTAGAATACTCTACCCTCAAAATGAAACCTCTTAGCCATCACCCTCCAGCACCCCAGCTCTAAGCCAGGTGGGTTTTTTTTTAATTGTATATGAGTCAGAAGCTTAAACGTCAAAATATCACGGAGACACTGCCCACGCACGGATCTCACAATTTGCTTCCAACATTGAAATTTTATCCCACTGGAATGTTCATGCAAACCCCGGATATTTCTCCCGCTTCCAGCTTCCACTCCCCCAACCACCCCCTGTCTTGCTCCTAGCTACCTTTCTGAGATGAGTGGCAGGAGGATGAAGTCACCGTATGGTGCCATCACTCTCCCCACTTTTCACACTTTTTCCCCCCTGTATCCTATTAGTATGGAGACATCTAAGGGGCATGAAGGTTTGGGGGATTTATGACATAGACATAGACCTGCTGACGTAAATATCTCAGAACTGGGCACTTGAGAAACATCAACACCTGTTCACAGAAGGACGGGTAAGAGTCGTCATCATCTACCACCTACTCAAGACCCCAGGCCAGCACCAAGGAGGTACGATTTTTGAGCATCCAAGAATTCGTGCTTGCTTAGGTCACGTTCCTAAAAGCAGGGCCCAAGACAAGGATGTTTGTGAGAGTGATTTATGGATGGAGTGCTTGTAGGAAGATTTGTATGGGAGGAAGAGAAGCAGGATAGGGTTGGGGAGAAATTAACCAAGTGGTTGAAGCATGGCCCCAGCATGACTCCATGGATAGCTCCAGACAGAAGCTTCTTTGAGGTAAGGAACTGGGCCTCCATAAACCCACACCAGCCAGCCATCGGCTATAGCCCCTTAGTGAGGGAGAGCCTAACTCCCAGGCACCTCCAGAGAGCTAAGGCAGCTCCAGTTACCCATGGCAATTTTTGGAGAAGGTTTTCCGCGTGAGCCATTAGCAGCAAAAATATATTAGCAAAAGCCATTAACAGCTAAAGTCCCTTGGACTGCAAGGAGATCAAACCAGTCAATCCTAAAGGAAATCATCCATGAATAGTCACTGGAAGGACTAACACTGAAGCTGAAGCCCTAATACTTTGGCCACCTGATGCAACTTATTGGAAAGAGCCAACTTATTGGAAATGACCCTGATGCTGGGGAAAATTGAAGGCAGGAGGAGAAGGGGACGACAGAGGATGAGATGGTTGGATGGCATCACCGACTGGATGGACACGAGTTTGAGCAAACTCCGGGAGACAGTGAAGGACAGGGAAGCCTGGAGTGCTGCAGTCCATGGGGTTGCAGAGTCAGACGCGACTGAGTGATTGAACTACATTAGCAGCAACACCTGCAGAGGCTGATAGATGGGTCTGCTGAACAGGTGGAAAAGCTCCTAGGGGATGCGGTGGGGCCCAAGGAGCATCTATGCCTTGCATCTGCTCCGCCAGCTTTCTAGTTATCCTATACACACGCAGCTCCTAAGGGAGCTGAATATGGAACAAACAAGAGCAGAACGGAAGTCAAAGTACCCCTTGATTATGAGCTGGACTAATAACCCGTGGCAGAGCTCTATTGCAACTGGGCTAGGAGCCTTCCTTCTCTCCTGAGGTCCAAAGCCAGCCTTCCTAGGCATTCCTGTTACTACTGCTGCATAACAGAACCCTCTGAAACTTAATATTTAAAAAACAACGATCACTTATTTTCTAAGTGGGCATAGTTTGTTTCTGCCCCATGAGGCATCAGCAGGAGTGGCTTGACTGGGGGCTGGAGGATCTTTAAGGTGGCTCACTCACATGGCTGGAAAGCTGGTACTGGCTTTCTGCTGCGCTCGCTGCCAGTACTAAGACTGTATGTCAGTTCCACTCAGTCGGAGGGTCTCCACTGGCCATTTGGACTTTCTCATAGCATGATGGCTGGATTCCAAGAACAAACCTCCTAAAAGACAGGAAATAAAAGCTTCAGGTTTCTTGAGGCTTAGACCTGGAAGCTGACACTGTTTCTGTCACATTCTTTGCGTTAGGTAGTCACAAAACTTAAAGTCACGGGAAGATGACATACATCCCATCTCCTGATGAGAGAAGTGCCAGACAATCTTGGGACCATATTTTAAATGGCCACGTGAGGTGAGCATGCATAAGGAGTGATGTGTGTTAGTGTTAGTCGCTCAGTTGTGCCCGACTCTTTGCGACCCCACAGACTGTAGCCTGCCAGGCTCCTCTGTCAATGGAATTCTCCAAGCAAGAATACTGGAGTGGGTAGCGATTCCCTTCTTCAGGAAATATTCCCTACCCAGGGCTCAAACCCAGGTCTCCTGCATTGCAGGCAGACTCTTTACCATCTGAGCCACCAAGAAGGGGTGATGGCTGGGCCCTAAGGGAAGCCTGGCTCTGTTTACCAATCCCATGTGGACTAGAGAGAAGGCATATTCACATCACTGTCCGTGATGGCTAACTTTATGTGTCAATTTGATACCAGACATTTGGTCGAACATTAGTCTGGGTGTCTCTGGATGAGATTAATGTTTGAATCAATAGACTGACTAAAGCAGGTGGCCCTCCCTCATGTGGAAGGGCCTCAGCCAACTCCTTGAGGGCCTGAACAGAACAAAAAGACTGGTCCTCCCCCAGGTAAGAGAGAATTCTTCCTATCTGACTGTCTTTGAGCTGGAACATTGGTTTTTTTAATCTGCCTTTGCACTCAGACTGAAATATCAGCTCTTCCTGGATCTGCAGCTTGCAACTCACCCTCCAAATCTTGGGGTCTCTGTAATCATGTGAGCCAATTCCCTATAATAAATAGATAGGTAGAGAGAGAGATAGGTACCTACATACCTACACACGTACATACAAATTGGTTCTCTTTCTCTAGAGAAGCCTGAATAACATACCTCTATTATGTGGGTGGGCCTCATTCAATCAGTTGGCAATTTCCTCCAAAGAAGAGAGAATGGGCTGCCTTTGAACTTGAACTGCAACATCAACTGCTTTTCTCAGGGTCTCCAGTCTGCCAGCCTTTACTGCAGGTTTTGGACTTGCCAGCCTCCACAATCAGATAAGCCAGTTCCTTAAAAACAAATAAAAACCCTCATTCACTCATTCATTTCACTCACATCCTGTGGTTCTATTGCTCTGGAGAAAGAACCCTGATCACACCTTTCAATGCACAGTGACTGTGGCCACTAGAAATGGACGCCTTGTTATCTGTGTCAGTGAAGCAGTTCATCTTTGAGAAGTAGAAATAGGAAGGGAGTCAGCAAAGAGTCAGGCAAAGGGGTTAAATGTCCACCCTCTTCAAAGGAGAGGGCCACAAGGAGTCATGTCAGGCCCTTCGGAGGTCCTGCAGAGCTCCCACTGGCCAGCAGGGCTGCTCACCATCGCTGCGTGTGGGCCCCTCTTGTTCTCCCATACAGGAGCCCGTCTGGACATTGCACAGCACGACACAGAGGTACAGAAACAGCCAGAGAGGCTGGGTTTCCACAGCCTCGCCTTTGGGACTGTGGGCCTGTCAAGGTGAGAGAAAGCCCCAGAGCATAGCAGAAGGAGCCTGGGCTGGAGTCAGAAAGAACCTGTTCTCACCGGGTTCCACCACTTAACTAGTTCTGCATATTTTGCCTACTGCTCCAGCTTCTATCTATTCTCCAATAAAAAGGAGATAATGATACTTCCCCCGCCTACATCCTGCCTACATCCGGACTTGAGTGTAAATACTAAATGAGTTAACAGAGGTCTAGGAATCTGCACACCAGTCAGGGCTCTAGAGAGGTAAAGCCACCAGAGGTGTGTATCGTAAGGGATTAACACAGGGATCTGAGAGCTGGGCACACAGTCCAGCTACCGGAGGCTGCTGTTTGTGTGTCTTGTGCTGGAACCTGTTTCCACAGGGCGAGCAGGCAGGAAAGGACCGTGTATGTGAAGGGGAGGAGGGCAAGGACCGATAGGAACCTGCGAGGCTGGAACCCCAAGGACAGGTGGGATCACAGAGGTCTCTCTTGGCCTCGGCGTTTGTAGGGGGTGGGCGGTCCTGCAGGAGCGGCCAGCACTCTTCATCACGCAGTTTAACACACATGAGCTAGGAGGAGGAGATTTGAAAAAGGGAACAGCAAATGAGTGATAGCTGTGCAGACTCCAACCCACACCCCCACCCCCCCACCCCCGTCCCCTCTGCATAGGAAGAAGACACCCCACATCCCGTCGCATCTTCCACAAGTGTCTCCACGCTCAGCCAACCAGGGTCTCAGCCAGAAAGGGAGTTCTGAGAAAGGCCATCTCATTGCAGATAACTTGACACAGTACAAATCCACCACAGTTTGTCAGCTCCAAATTACTGGCCCAGTGAAAGCAGAAAAAACCAAATCACTTCTTCCCAGCAGAGCTAATTTAGCCAGAAGCATATTAGAGCCACCAAACAGCTTTGTACGGCGGAAGTGGTGGCACCATCCTGAAAATTAGACACATGTGACTTTTACTTATTCTCCAAGCTAAGCTTCAACAGTACCTGAACCAAGAACTTATAGATGTTCAAGATGGATTTAGAAAAGGCAGAGGAACCAGAGATCAAATTATCAACCTCCGTTGCATCATAGAAAAAGCAAGAGAATTCCAGAAAAACACCTACTCTGCTTCATTGACTACGCTAAAGCCTTTGACTGTGTGAATCACAACAAACTGTGGAAAATCCATAAAGAATGGGAATACCAGACCATCTTAGCTGCCTCCTGAGAAATCTGTATGCAGCTCAAGAAGCGATAGTTAGAACCAGACATGGAACAATCAACTGGCTCCAACTTTGGAAAGGAGTTTGTCAAGGCTGTATATTGTCACCCTGCTTATTTAACTTATGTGCAGAGTACATCATGCAAAATGCCGGGCTGAATGAAGCACAGTCTAGAATCAAGATTGCTAGGAGAAACAGCAGTAACCTCAGATAAGCAGATGACACCACCCTTATGGCAGAAAGCAAAGAGAAACTAAAGAGCCTCTTGATGAAGGTGAAAGAGGAGAGTGAAAAAGCTGGCTTAAAACTCAACATTCAAAAAACGAAGATCATGGCATCTGGTCCCATCACTCTGTGGCAAATAGTTGGGGAAACAGTGGAAACAGTGACAGACTTTATTCTCGGGGGCTCCAAAAATCACTGCAGATGGTGACTGCAGCCATGAAATTAAAAGACGCTTGCTCCTTGGAAGAAAAGCTATGACCAACCTAGATAGCATATTAAAAAGCAAATATTACTTTGCCAACAAAGGTCCATCTAGTCAAAGCTATGGTTTTTCCAGTGGTCATGTATGGATGTGCGAGTTGGGCCATAAAAAAGCTGAGCACCAAAGAATGATGCTTTTGAGCTGTGGTGTTGGAGAAAACTCTTGAGGGTCTCTTGGACTGCAAGGAGATCAAACAGTTCAATCCTAAAGGAAATCAGTCCTAAATATTCATTGAAAGGACTGATGTTGAAGCTGAAATTTCAATACTTTGGCCACCTGATGTGAAGAGCCTACCGATTGGAAAAGACTCTGATGCTGGGAAAGATTGAAGGCAGAAGGAGAAGGGGGATGACAGAGGATGAGATGGTTGGGTGGCATCACTGACTCAGTGGACATGAGTTTGAGTGGGAGTTGGTGATGGACAGAGAAGCCTGGTGTGCTGCAGTCCATGGAGTTACAAAGAGTCGGACACGACTGAGCAACTGAACTGACTGACGTTTACTTTTCTCTGTGCAATTGCTGAATCCCTTTGAAAAACCCAGGTCCTACTTCCTTCACTTCTACTAAAAATAATTGAGAATTTTATTCAACCACAAAGAGGAATGAAGTAGTGATACATGTTACAACATAAATGAACCTGGAAAACATTACGCTTAATCCCCATCATGTGTCATGAGGGAAATACAAATTTAAACAATAATGAGATATCACTACCTACTTAATTAGTTGTTGTTCAATCACTCAGTCATGTCCAAGTCTTTGTGGCCCCAAGGACTGCAGCAAGCCAGGTTTTCCTGTTGTTCACCATCTCCCGGAGCTTGCTCAAACTCACGTCCATCAAGTTTGTGATGCCATCCAACCATCTCATCCTCTGTCATCCCCTTCTCCTCCTGCCTTCAATCGTTCCCAGCATCAGGGTCTTTTCCAATGAGTTGTCTCTTCACATCAGGTGGCCAAAGTACTGAAGTTTCAGCTTTAGCCTCAGTCCTTCCAATGAATATTCAGGACTGATTTCCTTTGGGATTGACTGATTTGATCTCCTTGCAGTCCAAGGGACTCTCAAGAGTCTTCTCCAACAACACAGCTCAAAAGTATCAATTCTTTGGTGCTCAGCCTTCTTTATGGCCCAACTCTCACATCCATACATGACTACTGGAAAAAACACAGCTTTGACTAGACAGACCTTTGTCGGCAAAGTAATATCTCTGCTTTTTAATACGCTGTCTAGGTTTGTCATAGTTTTTCTTTTAATTTTATGGCTACAGTCACCATCTTCAGTGATTTTGGACCCCAGAAAATAAAGTCTGTCACTGTTTCCATTGTTTTCCCATCTACTTGCCTTGAAGTGATGGGACCAGATGCCATGAGTTTTCCAAATTGGCTGGCATATAGAGTGCAGCACTTTCACAGCATCATCTTTTAGGATATGAAATAGCTCAGCTGGAATTCCATCACCTCCACTAGCTTTGTTCATAGTAATGCTTCCAAAGGCCCACTTGACTTTGCATTCCAGGATGTCTGGCTGGCTCTAGGTGAGTGATCACACCATCGTGGTTATCTGGATAATGAAGATCTTTTTTGTCTAATTATTCTGTGTATTCTTGCCACCTGTTCTTAATATTTTATGCTTCTGTTAGGTCTCTACCATTTCTGTCCTTTATTGAGCCCATCTTTGCATGAAATGTTCCCTTGGTGTCTCTAATTTTTTTAAGAGATCTCTAGTCTTTCCCATTCTGTTGTTTTCCTCTATTTCTTTGCATTGTTCTTAGGAAGGCTTTCTTATCTCTCCTTGCTATTTTTTGGCACTCTGCATTCAGATGGGTATATCTTTCCTTTTCTCCTTTGCTTTTTGCCTGTCTTCTTTTCTCAGATATTTGTAAAGCCTCCTCAGAAAGCCATTTTGCTTTTTTGCATTTCTTTTCCTTGAGGGTGGTTTTGATCACTGCCTCCTGTACGATGTCACAAACCTCCGTTCATAGTTCTTCAGGCACTCTATCACATCTAATCCCTTGAATCTATTTGTTACTTCCATTGTATAATCATATGGGATTTGATTTAGGAAATACCTGAATGGCCTAGTGTTTTTCCCTATTTTCTTCAATTTAAGTGTGAATTTTGCAATAAGGAGTTCATGATCTGAGCCACTGTCAGCTCCTGGTCTTATTTTTGCTGACTGTCCAGAGCTTCTCCATCTTCGACTATAAAGAATATAATCAATCTGATTTCAGTATTGACCATCTGGTGATGTCCATGTGTAGAAGTGTCTCTTGTGTTGTTGGAAGAGGGTGTTTGCTATGACCAGTGCATTCTCTTGGCAAAACTCTGTTAGCCTTTGCCCTACTTTATTTTGTACACCAAGGCTAAACTTGCCTATAACTCCAGGTATCTCTTGACTTCCTACTTTTGCATTCCAATCCCCTATGAGGAAAAGGACATCTTTTGTTAATGTTAGTTCTAGAAGATCTTGTGGGTGTTTATAGAACCATAGAACTTCAGCTTCTTCAGCATTAGTGTTTGGGGCATAGAGTTGGATTACCGTGATACAGAGTGAGTTGCCTTGGAAACGAACACAGATCATTCTGTCATTTTTGAGATTGCATCCAAGTACTGCATTTCAGATTCTTTTGTTGACTATGAGGCCTATTTCATATTTTCTAAGGGATTCTTGCCCACATTAGTAGATATAATGGTCATCTGAATTAAATTCGCCCATTCTGGTCCTTTTTCGTTCACTGTAATCCTAAAACATCGATGTTCACTCTTGCCATACTTAATAGAATGGCCAAAATCCGGAGTCCTGAGAACACTAACTGCTGGTGAGGGTGTGGAGCAACAGGAACTCTCATTCCCTGCTGGTGGGAATGCAAAACGTTGCAGACACTTTGGAAAGTGGTTTGTCAAGTTCTTACAAAACTAAACTTACTCTTTCCAGGTAGTTCAGCAATTGTGCTCCTTGGTATTTGCCCAACAGAGCTGAAAACTTATGTCCACACAAAAACCTGCACATGTATGTTTATAGCAAGTTTATTTATAATTGTCCAAATTTGGAGACAACCAAGATAACCTTCGACAGGTGAATGGAAAAATCAACCGTGGTCCTTCAAGACAACGGAATATAGTTCAGCATTGAAAATAAACGAGCCAGGACTTCCTTGGTGGTCCAGTGATTAAGAATCCACCTTATAGTGCAGGGCATGAAGGTTACATCCCTGATTTGGGAAAATGCCACATGCCATGAGGCAACTAATCTCAAAACTACTGAGCCCAAGAGCTCTGGAGCCCGCGTGCCACAAATAGCCCACAGCTCAGTTCAGTTCATTTCAGTCACCCAGTCGTGTCTGACTCTCTTCGACCCCATGGACTGCAGCACATCAGGCTTCCCTGTCCATCACCAACTCTGGAAGCTTGCTCAAACTCATGTCCATTGAGTCACTGATGCCATCAAACCATATCATCCTCTCTGTTGTCCCCTTCTCCTCCTCCTTCAATCTTTCCCAACATCAGGGTCTTTTCCAGTGACTCAGCTCTTCACATCAGATGACCAAAGTACTGGAGCTTTAGTTTTAGCATCAGTCCTTCCAATGAATATTCAGGACTGATTTCCTGTAGGATGGACTGGTTGGATCTCCTTGCAGTCCAAGGGACTCTCAAGAGTCTTCTCCAATAACGCAATTCAAAAGCATCAATTCTTCGGTGCTCAGGTTTCCTTATGGTCCAGCTCTCACATCCATACATGACTACTGGAAAAACCATAGCTTTGACTAGATGGACCTTTTTCAGCAAAGTAATGTCTCTGCTTTTAATATGCTGTCTAGGTTGGTCATAGCTTTCCTTCCAAGGAGCAAGCATCTTTTAATTTCATGGCTGCAGTCACCATCTGCAGTGATTTTGGAGCCAAGAAAATAAAGTCTGTCACTGTTTCCATTGTTTCCCCATCTATTTGCCATGGAGTGAAGAGGAACTAAAAAACCTCTTGATGAAAGTGAAAATGGAGAGTGAAAAAGTTGGCTTAAAGCTAAACATTCAGAAAACAAAGATCATGGCATCTGGTCCCATCACTTCATGGGAAGTCCCTTGAGAGTCCCTTGGACTGCAAGGAGATCCAACCAGTCCGTTCTGAAGGAGATCAGTCCTGGGTGTTCATTGGAAGGACTGATGCTAAAGCTGATACTCCAATACTTTGGCCACCTCATGGGAAGAGTTGACTCATTGGAAAAGACTCTGATACTGGGAGGGATTGGGGGCAGGAGGAGACGGGGACAACAGAGGATGAGATGGCTGGATGGCATCACCGACTCAATGGACATGAGTTTGAGTAAACTCTGGGTGTTGCTGATGGATAGTGAGGCCTGGCGTGCTGCAATGCACGGGGTCGCAAAGAGTCGGACACGACTGAGTGACTGAACTGAACTGAACTGATGATCTTCGTTTTTTGAATGTTGAGTTTTAAGCCAACTTTTTCACTCTCCTCTTTCACTTTCATCAAGAGGCTCTTTAGTTCCTCTTCACCTAACACTTCTCCAAAAACAAGAAGTCTTTGGAAAAAAAGAACAATAGAGAATAGTTAACCAGAGAATCAATAAATACTCCTGAGCTTGACTGAGATGTGGAATTCATTTTATTAGTGTTTAAGGTTGTAGAATAAAATTAATTTTGTTAAAAGAAAGTATAGACTTTAAAATTTTTGAAGAACATTATGCTAAGTGAAGTCATGACATAGAAGGACAAGTATTAGATGATTCTTCTATGAGGTACCTAGAACAGGTAAATTCATAGGGGCAGAAAGTGGATTAGAGAGCATCACACACTGCGGGGTGGGGTGGGGTGGGGATGGGGAGTTTGTGTTTAATAGGTGCAGGATTTCTGTTTGGGATGATGACAAAGATCTGGAAATGGATAGTGGTGACCATGGGACAGCATTGCTAATTGCTAACCACTGAACTGCACCCTTAAACGCCGTTAACATTACATAGTATGTTATATATATTTTGCCATAATTTTAGAAGTACATGATTGGTACCTGCTTGTTCTTGGGAAAGTACCTTCCCCTCCCATGGTGTCTGACTTGAACTGGAGCCCGAATCCAGAGGATTTGCACAAAGAAAAAAGAACTAGTTGCTAGGCATCCAGGCTGGGTTTCCCAACCCTACCTCCTACACGCGGATGCTAATGATCCAGCTGGGCAGATGGAGGGCCATTTTTACCCTGGTCCCAACAGACCTTCTCACCAAATAAAAATATCCCTGCCCAGAGAGCCTCCTGTCAACTGGGCAGGTTAATTCCAGCCCCAAAGAAAGGGATATCCCTGCTGGTTGTGATACTCACTACCATTGATTCCAGGGACCCGGGGAGGCATCACCCTCTGAGCCCCGTGTGCATGCTCAGTCGTGCCCGACTCTTTGCAACCCCATGGACTGTAGCCTGCCAGGCTCCTCTGTCCCTGGGATTCTCCAGGTAAGAATACTGAGGCGGGTTGCCATTTCCTTCTGCAGGGGATCTTCCCGATCCAGGTATCAAACCCGTGTCTCTTGAGTCTCCAGCATTGGCAGACGGCTTCTTCACCACTAGCGCCACCTAGGAAGCCCTTTGAGCCCCACACTGCAGGCCTTTGCTCACAGCCCCAAGGGCTTTCAGAAAGATCCTGCGCAGTCCCATCCACCCACCTACATCTTATCCATCTTCACTGTTGTTATTTAGTCACTCAGTCGTGTCCGACTCTTTGTGACCCTGTGGTCTGTAGCATACCAGGCTCCTCCGTCTTTGGGATTTCCCACACAAGAATACTGGAGTCAGTTGCCATTTCCTTCTCCAGGGAATCTTCCCGACCCACATCTCCTGCAATGGCAAGCAGATTATATACTGTTGAGCCACCTGGAAAGGTGAAAGTTATAACCCACTAAATTATTTCTCACTCCCACCCACTAGTGAGTGGCAAACTGCAGTTTGAAAAGTCACTTTACTAAGGTATGGTACATCTTCAGCATTTAACAACTTACTGAGGGACTTCCCTGATAGTCCAGTGGTTAAGACTCTGTGCTTCCAATGCAGGGGTCATGGGTTCAATCCCTGATCAGGGAACTAAGATCTCACAGGCCATAAAATAAAAATAAAAAAAACAAGTGCTAAACTTACCTGGAGATCTTAAGAGAAATGAGACAGGCTCCAAGCTTGAGAGAGTTTACATTCTAGGACAGAAGGGACATGTAGGAAATGACTCATATTATTTCAGCATCTGTAATGAACTAAGCTCTTTGCCAGGCACGTATACACCTGATGTCACTGATTTTCAGAACAAGTCTGTCAATGAGGCCAGTGCCTCTCAGACTCAAAGGTGCCTCTGAATTACTGGGGGGTCTTATTACAATGCACATCCCACTGCAGGAGGTCTGGAGAGGGCCTGAGACTCTGCATTTCTAACAAGAACCCTGGGGATGCCTATGCCTCTGGTCCCAGGACCATACTTTGAGCAGCAAGAAGTCCTTTGTTTTTAAACTATTGATTGGGTTCTCCTGACATGCCTGGCATCATGCTCCGCACTTGGCATGTGGTAAAGAAGTCACTCCTTGAATGCAGAGCTCTCTGGTTCCAAACCTCACGCTCAAAGCTGAGGAAGGATAGGGTGGGGGGTGGGTCATGCTCAAGATGCAGGAATGGATACATCAGTAGGTGGGGCTGGGAGGGAAGGCAGGGGCCAGGATGAAGGACTCCTGGGGACTGTTACGGCAGCCTGGCAGTCATGGAGGGTGTGGTTGGTGCAGACTGGCTGGTGGTCAGGGTAGGTTTCTGTTGGTCCCTCTGGATTCCTTGTAGCTAAGAAGCCTCTGACTCACACAGCAGGCTGCCTCCAACACACACCCTGAGAGGCAGCACATCCCCCAGTATCAGTGGACTATTCGCTCTACAGCAAATGAGTCCTTAGGGGCAGACTTGCCAAACAGCACAGCGGGTCCAGCCCACAAAGGGCTCTGTAGCCTGTCAGTCTAGATACTGGCCCCTCAGCGGGACACTCTGCTTGACAACCCAAGCCACTGTGGCTCTGAGATGTTCAAATATTTATTCCACTCACACTTAGCCATTTGTTTTGTATGATTTATAGAGCTGGACGGTTTCCAACCCCAGGGAAACACTTAGACCCGTGCTGACCGCAAAAAGATTCAATGCCCTCCAACAGACACAAATGAATGCCAGCCTTGCCCCATGCCCTGTGGTTGGCAGGAGCACAGGGATTTGAAACCTGAAAAAGATGTCCCAAGGTGGTCCTCCAAGCTGCAAGGACCCTCACTGCTCAAAAGTGTATCTTAGAGAAAAACACATGGCTAGTAACCATAGGAAACGATGCCCAGATTCCATGAAGGAAGCAAAGTACCAGCAAAATGCAGTGTTTCATCTTTCACACAAGCAAAAAGGCAAACAATGGGATTTGGTGCTGGTGATGTGTGAAATGGACCTCCCCAGATACTACTGGGTGGGTTCATCCGTAAAGTTTTTGTGGAGGCAATTTGTCAGGTTCAATCAAGAGTTGTGATGTGCTGGATGGCCTTGACTCAGCCATTTGCTTCCAAGAGCCCAGCATGAAGGAAAGAGGCAAACAGAGGAACTGACATAGAAAGTGAGAGGTCTAGGTTCTGAGTACACATATCCCGGGACTTGGGTTATACATCGTGAAGGAACTGGTAACCTCTCTAGTTGTGGCACGTCAGCTCCAGAGCTCACGGGCTCAATAGTTTTGAGATTAGTGGCCCCACGGCATATGGCATATTCCTGAACCAGAGATCACACTGCACTGTAAGGTAGCCTAGCGTTCTACAGCAGGGCATGGGGCAGAACTAGAGAAATGTTGTTCACTGTTTTTTCAACCTGCTCTGGTGCCTGACAGGCTGCTGTGGCTCTAAAAACATGGGATTCATTACAGCCAGCCTCCACTCTCCAGGAGCGTACAACCCAGTTAACACGCAAACAATAGACTGAGGGCTGCAGGGGAGACCGTCCCAGGAGCTGGTGCCTGCTGAGGCCCCTGAGTGCCAGGCACTTGATTTGCATTATCTCAGCAGCCTTCCAAGTACTCAGTGGGCTGTTATCACCCCCATTTTATAGATATAAAAACTGAGTCCTGGACAACTGACATAGCTAGCCCAAAGTCTCATGACTAGTAAATTGGCAGGGTGAAGATTCTCGCTCAAGGCTGGCTGACTCCAAAACCAGAGCCTTCCACATCGTAACATGCGCTACTTCATTAAGGCGCCCAGATTCTTTTTTTTAAAATTTTATTTGTTTTGGCTGGGCTGGGTCTTCACTGCTGTGTAAAAGCTTCATCTAGCTGCGGCAAGCAGGGGCTACTCTTCCTTGCGGTGCTTGGGCTTCTCGTTGGGTGGCTTCTCTTGTCACAAATCTCGGGTTCCAGAGCGTGGGCTCAGCAATCGTGGCACACAGGCTTGCTTGCCCCACGGCGTGTGGATGGAACCCTGCATTGGCAGGCGGACTCTGTACCACTGGACCACCAGGGAAGCCTTGGTGCCCAAATTCTGATAAGTCCCTGAGAGCGGCTGTGAGGAGCCACTGCCCAGGGACAGGGCTGCCTCAATTTTATATGTTTAATAGGCACCTCTAATTGGATTCCTGACTTAATTTGCACATCCCTCAAAATGCAAAGCCACCTGAAGAGAGAGCAAGCTTGTGTGTAGAGGAGACACCGACGGAACTGTTTAAGCGCCAGTCCTGGTTTTTATATTTAAGTATCTGTTTGGCTGTGTCGAGTCCTCGTTGCAGCATGAGCAGTGGTTGCTGCACCACGCGAGATCTTTTAGTGTGACACGTGGGCTCTCTAGTTGTGGCTCTTGGGCTCTAGAGCTTGTGGGCTCAGTAGTTTTGAGATTAGTTGCCCTGTGGCATGTGGCATCTTCTCGAACCAGGGATCAAACCCTCATCCCTTGCATTGTGAGGTGGTTTCTTAACCACTGGGCCACAGGGAAGTCCCCAGTCATCTCTTTGGATGATGAGATGACATTAGACGCTGGAGCTGCACAGGCCGGGTCTGAATCTCAGCTCTCACATTTGCCAACTGGGTGACCTTGGGCCAGTTACTTAATGTCTCCAGGCCTCAGTCACCTACAAATAGGATGTTTTGATAAATTCAATGAGTTAATATTTGTGAACAGTGTCTGGCATGTGCTGAGTGCTATTTGTTAAAGTCTCAGTAGCCAGTTGGGAAATCCATCTTTATTTTCTTACATTTACATAGGAAATATATCTACTTAGGAAAAAAAACTGTACTTATGTAGATAAAATGCCACGATGTTTTGGAATGAGACCACACTGTGCCCTTCCCCCAGAAAGCGAAAAAGTGAAAGTGTTGGGTGCTCAGTCGTGTCCATCTCTTTGCGACCCCACAGACTGTAGCCTGCCAGGCTCCTCTGTCCATGGAATTTTCCAGGCAAGAATACTGAAGTGGATAGCCATTCTCTTCTCCAGGGGATCTTCCCAACCCAGGGACTGAACCTAGGTCTCCTGCATTGCAGGCAGATTCTTTACCATCTGAGCCACCAGAGACAGGCTCAAATAACAAAACCTGTCTCTCTAAGGTACCTACAAGGTGAAGGATCTTATCCATGGAGAAGGCTCTGTTTTGTTTAGTATCATCATATGTGTTTGGGTGTGCAATTGGATGGAGAAAATGAAATGCTCTCCATACTAAAGGGATGGCGAGTTTGAACAGAAACCCAAGAGGTGTGGAAAGCGGAGGGAACGTGTGTTTGGAAGTTTCCCCGATGAAGACCTCAGGATGTAGCATCCGTTGTGGACATCGAGGGGGATGCAACGTGGTTGGTTTACATGACCCCTCTTCCCTGTGACCCCACAACTCCTCAGTGAAGGCCATCATCTCCATATTCTTGGTGTGATCAGATCTCTGTGGAACCCTGGCGTAGGGCTCGGGTTCTGACTCAGAGCCTGGGTGGAGGAAGCCCAGTGGAGCTGGGGGAAGCTAACACCTGGGTCCTCACCAGGTAAGGCGCTTACTCCGTGTCATGCCCCTGAAAAGGCTGAAGAGGCAGGGAGATGCCACAGCTTCTGCACTCAGGGAGCAGCCCGTCCTGCAGATACGCCTGCAGGGGCTCGTGGTATGTCCCATCTTCCCCGTCACCGTGGTTCATTCAAGGGAAGGCTAATCAGTTGGTTCTCCAAGATTCTACCAGGAGAGAGAAGCTCTGTCTTGCCTCTGGAATACCAAGCTGAGGTGGTGGCAGCCTGGCATGGTCTGTGGCCCCTGCCTCATTGAACGGGAGCTACCCTCTCCTCTCACGTCCATTCCTTTGGGCCCCGTTGATGGGCTGGTGGCATCACCTAAGCCAATCGGGGCCATCTCTGGATATTTCAACTTAGGACAGGAAGGATCAAGGCTCAGTACCCCATGGAGCAGGGGGATGAGATGTGAGTGGAGGGAGGTAACAGGAGCTGTGCTGAGGAGCTCATCCATGTGAGGAAGATCTGGGAAGATGAAGCCAGCAAGAGAGAAGTGGTGAGGAGGAAAGGAGGGATGGAGGGAAAGACAGAGGCCTGGGAGCATTCGAGTCCCTGAAATCCGATGTCCAAGACCCAGAGAGACCCTTGCCTTTCCCCACACAGATGTGACAATCTAGACCAGTCTTTACAGCCTGGGTCAGACCTAAGGGCTCTACTCTATTGTATAAAAACTCTCAGTAGCGCCCCATGAGCCACCTGACAAAAACATGCATGCCTCAGCCTGATATTCCAAGATCTCTAGAATCTGGCCTTAACCCACCCCACTAACTTTCCCTCCTCTTCTTGCTTGTCCAACTGGATGTTCCTTAAAAATGTCTCCTGGACTTCCTTGGTAGTATACTGGATAAGAATCCACCTACCAATGCAGGGGACATGGGTTCAATCCCTGGTCCAGGAAGATCACACGTGCCTTGGAGCAACCAAGCCCGTGTATCACAGCTACTGAAGCCCGCACGCCTCAGAGCGCATGCTCCGCCACAAAGGAGGCCACTGAAGTGAGAAACCCGGGCACCGCAACTAGCGAGTAGCCCTGACTTGCCGCAACTAGAGAAAGCCCAAGCACAGCAATGAAGACTCAACCAACAAAAATGACTCCTGCCCTCCAGCTCTTGTGCAATTTTATTCCTAGCCTTGCTTATCTGGAATAGTCTCTCTTCCCGTCACTTCTGCCAGCGGACACCGGCAGCGCTAGCCCTGGGACCATTTGGTACAGTACCTCTACTTCCTCTCAGGAAGTCCTTTCCCCCATTTGTGGCGCCGCCTCTCAGTCACGTGGTACAAATAAGCCAATCCGATGCTCTCTCCTGAGGCAGGCTCTTCAGAAAAGGAACTTACCACCACCAACAGCAAGATGGTTTGAACTGACAAGTCTCTTGGTTGTTCCACCTAAGGATCTACATGCATCCCCTCCCCTTTTAAAAATAATTCTTTAGACATCCTTCTATCTTTCTAACAAATTGCTTTTTTCTAATGTTAGCTGAAATCCTGCAAAGAACCCTAATTGACATGGTATTTGTCAAAATTCTCCCCAGTCTCCAAAAGCCAGTTCAAACAGCCCCTAGAATAGATCCCTCCCTTCAGAATTGGACACAGCGATTATTTTCTCTCTCTTCTTTTTCTCTCTTTCTCTCATTCTCCCTTTCCATTACCCTCTCCTCCAGTCACTCACTGACTCCCATCTTGGAAGCTGAAGCAGGAAGTTCTGATTGCCTACCCAATATCATTTCACCCCCCTGTTCCTTCTAAAGAAAAAACTGATTATGTTGGGAGAGGTGACACGCCCAGCTAAATTACATTTCCTGGACTCCCTTTTAGAGAGAATGCCGGCCAATGAGAAGTTGTTAGATAGCATTTCTGGTAAGACTCCCTAAAAGGGAGTCTGACTCAGATGAAGGTCATGCTTTTGCTCTTGTCTCTTTCCTCCTTTCTGCTAATTGGCACATGGAGAGGAGAGGATCCCTGTGACCGTGAGACAACCTTGAGATTGAAAGGCCCATGCTAGCGATGGTGGGGCAGAAAGCCAAAGGAACCTGAATCTCTGCTGACATTGCCAAGGTGTCATACCGACCTTGGACACCTGCCTCCAGAGTTTTTTCATGTGAGAGATGATGCTCTATCCTTTTTTAAGTTAATTAATTAATTTGGCTGTGTCGAGTCTAGCTGCAGCACTCAGGATCTTTCATTGCAGCCCACAGGCTTCTCTCTGGTTGTGGTGCACGGGCTTTAGAGCATGTGGGCTCTCTAGTTGAGGTGCGAGGGCTCAGTAGTTGCAGCACCTCAGCTCAGTTGCCCCACAGCAGGTGGGATCCCCAGCCAGGGATCGAACACATGTCCCCTGCATTGAAAGGCGAATTCTCAACCACTGCACTACCAGGGAAGTCCCCAGGGCTTTATCTTTGTGGTGGTGGTTTAGTTGCTAAGTTGTGTCCAACTCTTGGGACACCGTGGACTGTAGCCCGCCAGGCTTCTCTGTCCATGAGATTTCCCAGGCAAGAATACTGGAGTGGGTTGCCATTTCCTTTTCCAAGGGATCTTCCTGACCCAGGGATCCAACCCAGTTCTCCTACATTGCAGACAGGTTCTTTACCAGCTGAGCCATCAGGGAAGCATTGTCTTTGTTAGCCACCATGAATTGGATTTGCTGTTTTGTGCAGCTGACTCTCACCCTGATACAGAAGGTCAGTCAAGGCTACATGCAGGAGACTAATCAGCCTAGAACCAGTATAGAACCAGTATCTGCACTATCATTACCCAGAGTCACATTGAAAAGACAGAGAAGGAAACACTAGTGTGGAACTCGGGGACCTACTCCCAGTTCTCTTTTATATAAGAAAGTGTTTATGACCTTGCTGTCCCCATTCTGACCATCCCTAGGTTCTTCACTATCCTTTCATTCCCCAGCAAGGCGTGATCACCACCAGCACCCTTCATCTTTTACAACTTCCTACAACCCTCACATCTTCTGCCAGCAGAAAAGTTCATCTGACCTCCTCCACCATCATCTAAACAAAATCAGCCTGTACATCATCAGTATTTTTGAGTATATATTATGTGCCAGGCATCATGCTGAGCATTTGCTATTTATCATCTCATTTTGATACATCCAGCCCCTAGCCAGTCTTTCCTCATGAGAAAGCTGAGGTCCATCGTCTCACAGGTAGAATTTGAATTCAGGTCCACTTGCCTCTTAACTACCACCTTCTGTCTGTGAGGAGGAAATAAATGAAAACCATTGACTAGTATATGGCAGAGATGACTAACTTCCCCCCAGCATCTGCTGTCTCTTTTTTCTACAGCTGTGGCTCTCCAGCAGGGACCGTTTCGTCTCCAAGGGGACACTAGGCAATGACTGAGGTTTTGGGTCATGATGACTTGGAGGAGGGGTAGTCCTGGCTTCTAGTGGGTAAAGTTCAGAGACATTGCTGACCATCCTATAATGCACAGGACAGCCCTCACAACACAGAATTATTTGCCTCAAAATGTCAGTTGTGCTGAGATTGAGACACCAATTCTATAGGAACAGAGCCTGGATTTTTAACTGGGCACAGGGCTGCCAGGATAATGACCACATGGGACTAAGTTCTGGCCAATGGGATGTGAACTGCCCTTAAAAGGGGGGCAGTGCGCCCTCCCCTTCCTCTTCTCCCACCTCCTGATGTCTGGACTTCGGACATGGCCATCCTGGAACTTACAGATGGGGACGGCGCCCCTCGGGTGGCAGACCAAGAGGGGAGAACTCTGCACCTCTGGTGACTCCGGAGAATGAGCCAACACACCAGCTGGGACTTTTGCCTGCGAGAGAAAGACAAACTGTCATCAAGTTAGAGCCACAGTTATTCCGAGTCTTGGTTACAGCTGTCAGACCTTTGTGCAACCAGCTCAGTGTGATATGCCCCTCCCCTTCCTGCAATCAGAGAACTACTGGACCTGGAAAACACCCTCTGGAGAGGCCGAGCATCTGCTCTGTTTTGGTAGAAGACCCTGAAGGGCAGGAAAGCACTTTTAAATGCAACGTCATCACAGCCTCATGGCATTTACTCCGTCAATCCACACCCGCAGACCCTCTTCATCCAAGGACGTTCGTTCATCAAATTCCCAGGCTTTGACTCAGCTGCACTACTCTTTGCTTCCAGGGCCTCAAGTGGTCTCCTCATGCACAAAAACAATCTTCTGAATACAGAACAGGTGCGTATTTCTGAAATTTAGCAGTCGTCCTGGGGAGAAGGGGAGGAGACTGTAGGTGCTGAGGCTCTGCCCACGGGCTGGCTGAGCACATAGCCACTCCTCTGTTCTTCCATCAGGCGGTGGCAGGAGCTGTGATTGATCACCCAGATGCCGTTATGATCTCCACTGAGTCGTGTCATCCACTGTTTCTTGCAGCCCAGAGGACACGTGGCATGTATTTCGGACACAGTTGAGCACTCTCAGACATGCTGGAAGAAACACTGGCCTGAATATTAAGACATCTGATTTCTTAGTCCTGAACCAGCCTTTAAGCTGTGTGATTCTCTTTTGTCTGTCACTGACAATGTGAAAATTAGCTTCAGCAAAAGAGCAGGGGATTTTTTAGCTCATGTAACTGACAAAGTCCAAAATCAAGACGTGGCTGGATCCAGGGACCATACTCACCATGCTTCCAGCTCCTCCAACTTGATGCTTTAACATCTGCCCTGCACTCCTGTGCTGGACACACTTTGTTCCAGATGACTCGATATTCTGCCCACGTCCAAAGTCTCCTTGCCTTGACCTCCTGCCTTCCTTCATCATCCGCCCTCCCGAGGAAGAGTCGTCCTCCTTGGACACACTTTTCAAATACAAACCAACCAATCCAGAATCTACACGTCTAACCACCTCCATTATTGAACTTTCACACCGTGGGCCACTATGCTGCTGCTGCTAAGTCGCTTCAGTCGTGCCCGACTCTGTGCGACCCCATAGACGGCAGCCCACCAGTCTCCGCCATCCCTGGGATTCTCCAGGCAAGAACACTGGAGTGGGTTGCCACCTGCCCTAATGACCCCAGAGTCAGGTGCCAAGAAACTGAGGACACCCCCATGCTCCAGAGCTCACTGAAATTATTCACACTAGACAATCGAAAGTCTGTTTACCCAGCCTCTCCCTTCCTGCAGAAACCACAATACAGGCCCTCACCCACAGCTCCCTGCTCCTTCTGCCTAATGACTGACGCTGGTGCTTCCCCTGTGTCCCCTCATTGTGTGACATGTACTTCTTCTCTTGGGATGTGTGAGCATAATAAACTGTCTTTTTGGGGGCTGCACTAGGTCTTCATTGCAGGAGAAGGCAATGGCACCCCACTCCAGTACTCTTGCCTGGAAAATCCCATGGACGGAGAAGCCTGGTAGGCTGCAGTCCATGGGGTCGCTAAGAGTCAGGCACAACTGAGCAACTTCACTTTCACTTTTCACTTTTATGCATTGGAGAAGGAAATGGCAACCCACTCCAGTGTTCTTGCCTGGAGAATCCCAGGGCTGGGGGAGCCTGGGGTTGCACAGAGTCGGACACGACTGAAGCGACTTAGCAGGTCTTCACGGCAGCATGTGGTCTTTCTCCAGCTGCAGAGCATGGGCTCTAGAGCGTGCGGGCTCAGTAGTTGTGGCACAAACTATCTTCTTAATGCCAGTCATCTCCTGGTCTGTGGGCCTTTCCATACCTAAATAATAATAAAGCCCATTAAAGCATAGACTCAGTGTCATTGGGTAGCAGGCTCTCTCTCTAAGCCCTGCTTTCCGTGGTGCTGGTCACATTCCTAGACAAGGCTTCCCTATGGGGTGGGGTGGGGCAGAGGTCTGCCTGTAGCCCCGCTGCCTGTCTTCTTGGAGCTTAGTAACCCCCATGGGAGGAAGGTTTACACTTGATTTCTGTCACCCTGGTTTGAGTGACATGCCCATCCTTGAACCAATTACTGTTACCAGAAAGATAGGGTACTTTGATTAGATGATATAGGAGGCTTCCAACCCAGGGAGCCTGGGAATGGGATCTATCCCACCCAACCACGTGGACTGAGAGTGGAAAAAAAAAAAAAAAACGTGGATGGCCACTACTCAGTTTGGGTTCCCTAGAAGCAGACCCTGGAGGTGAGAACCTGGTGTAAGTAATTCATGTGGAAGGTGATTCTAGACAGCAGAGGCTTGCGAAACACAGGGAAGGAAGAGAAGGCAGACCGTGTCAGGTACATCCAAGAACGGGTTCCTGCTGAGGGCAACTGGGACCCAGTCCAGCTGGGTACACCTGGGAGACTGCAGAGAGCTTGTCTAAGGGGTGAGAGAGTTGGGGCATTTATCCACCTGCCCCTCACCTGTCACTGGTTGAAGCTGCTTCTACAACACAAATTCTCAGGCATTCCCAGCCTGGCCTGGGTGTTAGTTGAGTAGGCTCCTAGGGCCAGAGAACACCCCAGGCAGAAAATCACACATGCTTTGTCCAAGGGACCGAATGGTGGAAACTGGGGATATGGCCCAGGGCAGGCCCAGCATCACCTTGCTCGGCACCTCCTAGAGGGTTCTCATTTGCGAAACCAGACCATCAAGCTAGAGACTCTCTCATCTCCCCCTCCAAGGGAGATCCGGAAGATTCCAGATTCCATCTGGGTTGAGGCAACATGAGGCGGTGGCAGAGTTGGAGGCATTGAGATTGAATTGTTGTTTAGTTGCTGAGTCATGTCTGACTCTTCCACGACCCCATGGACTCTAGACTGCCAGGCTCCTCTGTCCGTGGGATTCTCCAGGCAAGAACACTGGAATGGGTTGCCATTTCCTCCTCCAGGGGTGTCTTCCCGACCCAGGGGTCAAACCCTCATCTCCTGCTTCTCTTGCACTCACAGGTGGATTCTTCATATGCTGAGGCCCTTGGGAAGCGAGGTTGGGTTACCTGATGTCTTAGTCAGGGTCCCAGCAGAAGACATCTGGCACACGCTTAAGTATTGATGTGAAAAGAATTTGCTGATGGGGTGGTGGAGCATGCAGGATTAGCAGAAGCACCCTGAATGGGATGCAGGGGTGGTGCCTGCATCCCCAGGGCCCTGGGGGAGCCCAGGTGGAGAAAGAGAGGCCACCAGACAGAGCCGTCTGTGGCCGCAGAGGGACACAGCCGCGGCCAGAACCGCAGCCCGGAGGGCAGGGGTGGGAGAGGTGAGATACAGCCACATCTCTCTCCTCCTGCCTCCAAGCCCTCCCACTGGCTGAATCTGATGGAGACGAGAGGGGAGGAAGCCTCAGGGGGAGGTCAACCTCAGGGAGCACAGAGCTGAGCGGAGAGGAACAGCAACTGGGTGCAGGGGACAACGGAGACAAGCCTGCCTGCCTGCCTGCCTGCCCGGGCTCTCCTCCCGGCTCTTCTGCTCACCAGCTGTGCGGCTCCAGGCCAGTTGCTTAATCCATCTGTGCCTCCATTTCCTCATCTATAAATTGGTAACAGTATTGGTGTCTACCTCTCAGGGTTAAAATATGGTGAAGATTAAATATGTGAAGGTTAGATATGGTAAAAGCACTTAAAATGGTACTATATGTTTTGTAAACAATTAACAAATACTAACCATTTTTATTATTATCATATCATTGTATTAAGTATCATAAATATTATCCTGTCTTTTGTCACCACATGACAGCCCCATGCTAAGTGCTAAATTGCTCTGAAGTTAAGACTTGCTGTGTTGAAGGGATGTGAAATTTTGAGCATATTCTCAGATGCTAAAGGGTGTTATTATTTGGCCAAAGACATTTCACCACAGAGAAGGGGGGCGGGGGAAGAGAGAGAGTGAGCAGGGGTTGAGGGGGAGAGATCCAATCTTCCTCACTCTGGAACATTCCTTCTACCTCCTGCCAGAAACCATCTCTAGCCTACACTATTTTACAAAAGAATAATATTCTCTTCATTGTAGGTAAGTCAAGATAGGTCTTTTCAGATAAATAGACAGTTATCTCTGGGAAGGGGCTGAGAGGAGCCTGGCTCTCATGACATTCTGCAGAAAGCCTTTAAGACCATGGAAGCCCTTCTGCATTATTACAGAGACAGCACAGTGTATGACGAGCACCCCAGACTCGGGGGGCTGGGGACCAGAACCCCCTTCCTTGGGTACTGGCTAAGGGCACTGCCCTGAACACCTACAAGCATTATCTCATTAATCCTTCCTGAAAGGTGTTACTGTAGCTCCCATTTTACAGATGAGCAAACTGAGGCTTAGAGGATTTTGAGGAATTTTCCCCAGATCACACAGCTAGAGCCATTGTCCTCCTAACTCCAAAGGTCATCCACTTTTTAGGACACCTGAATCTAGTTCCACCTCAACCATTAACTTAGTAAACATAATACTCTGTTACCTCAGGAGCATAATACTCTGTTACCTCTGTTGCCTCTCTGGATAGAGTAGAATGATGGGACTGGTCTTGGCAATCTCTCCTTCCAACTCTACATTCCTAGGGGCTACCTTCTACATCCAGCTGAAGCTCTTACACAAATACAACCAAGCCATAAGACGAACGCTGTGTGTCAGAATTTGTTTCAGCCAGCAGGATTTTTTTTTTTTTCCAGAAGGGTTTATAGTCATCATTTTTTAAAAAAAGTTTGCAGAGCAAATTAAAAGTGTCAACTGGAACTGAAAACAATCCAAATTCCTATCAACTGTTGAGTGGGTAAATGAATTTCATAGCCACACAACGGAATTATGATAGAGTAGAGCTGCTCAAACTAGCTGTGGTGCGGAAGCAGTTTTGAATCTCCTTGATGCATCACCAAGTTGTAGTCCCACTGGGTATGACTAGTCCTCGGCTCATGACAAGGCTGGGAGTTCAGCAACACACAGGCAGGCCCCTACCCCACTCGGTAAACTGAGTCCACCAACCACACACTTATATGTCATGGGAGTCAAATCACAATAGAAGTTTTAAAATACTTACTCCTGGCTTCTGACCTTGTCCTTGACCAGAAAGCATTTGTGGATCAGCACTAGTTAGATTTCATCTTGAGTGGCTCTGCCCTGCAGCAAGGGTCTGGAAGCACCTTCTGTAAAGAGCCAGAGTAAACAGTTGAGGCCTTGTGGGCCATGTGGGTCTCTGTTGCAATGATTCAACTCTGACACTACAGCAACAGCAGCCACAGACAATGTGAAAATGAATGGGAAAGGCTGTGTTCTAATAAAACTTTATTTATAAAAATAGATAGAGGGCCAAATTTGGCCCTTGTTTGCTAGCTGCTGTTATACAGCAATAAGTATGAACAAAGTGAAACTGCACTCAGCAATGTGAGTGAATCTTGAAAGCATCAATGAAGAAAAGTCAGACACAGAAAAGAACATTCTGTAAGGTTCTGTTTGCATAAAGTTCAAAACCAAGCAAGACCTACGGTGGTCAGGGTCAGGACAGTGGTGTCCTTGGAGTGGGAAGCGACTGGAAGGGCCGCCAGGGACTTCTGGGGTGTTAGTCAAGTGCTGCTTCTTAATCCGGGTGTAAGTTAGACGGGGTGTTCAGTTTGTGAAAATCAAGTCACATACATGTAACTTGTCTGTCTGTCTCAGATAAGTTACACTTATATGGTCACTGAAATTTACATTGCAGGGGAAAAAAAGGTGAAAAGGTGTTGGTTGGAATTCTTCAAAGGGGTTTTGAGCATTGAAGTCTCAGATTAAGGAGTCCAGCTCCAGGCCAAAATCCTATGTGTAAATAATCCTTCAGGCCAACCATTGGCAAGGCTTTAGCTGGCAGGCAAGTGGAGGAAGTTACCTTCTGCCCACCAGATTTGATGCTGATCAGCTCATTAGTTATCTGGAGAGAACTGCATATCACCTGACCACTTGCCTGCTGGGAGTTGGCTCTCTTCTTTTTCTTTGCCTCTTGCTTTCACTGTTGCACTAAGTGAATGAAGCCTTAATTGTTACTTTCTGTTTGGCTTATTGTCCTAATTGATCACCTCGACACCTGCCAGTTGCACATACCTGTGCCTGGAGAAAGGGGGAGCCCTAAATACGCACCCCTACTTCCCTGGGGAAATGCACCCTGCATCACCCAGAGCAAAATGCAGATGTCAGTCTAGCCCCTGCCAACTTCTTCCCATACCCTCACCCCAGAGCCTTTCATTTCCCCCAGTGCACCAAGCCTTTCCTGTCCCCAGAGTCTTCTCATGTGCTCTTCCCTCTTCTCTTATGCTGGTCCTATTGTTCACACTGCTGGCTCCTTTGCAAACTTCAGGGTCAACTTAAATGTCACTTCTTCAAGAAGGTTTTCCTTCACCTCTGCCTCATCTAAAGCACATCCATTCTGTGGGTCTCTCTTGTTGCGCACTAGTGGCAAAGAACCTGCCTGCCAATGCAGGAGATGTAAGAGATGCTGGTTTGATCCCTGTGTCGGAAAGATCCCCTGGAGGAGGGCATGGCAACCTACTCCAGTATTCTTGGCTGGAAAATCCCATGGACAGAGGAGCCTGGCAGGCTATAGTCCATAGTGTCACAAAGAGTCGGACAAGACTGAGCCACTTGGCCTGCACACATACGCACTCTCCTAACATCCTTTTCTTTTTCTTTGCAGTATTTGCCACAGTTTGTACTTAATCTGCTTGTTCCTTACTTCTCCTACTAGAGTGTAAGTTCCATAAGGGCAGGGTCTATGCTTTATTTTGCTCACCACCAGGTCACAGTGTCTGGCACACGGTAGACACTGGCTGGTTGGATAGATGAGTGCACGTTAATGCGCTAAAGGCTCTGAGAAGTCCTGCAATAAAAAACCTTGTTAAACTCTCATTAACCTGCTGTTTCCCTAATCTATTTGATCCTGGACCTCTTTTGTGTGTGTTATGATGAATATGAAAAGTGAAAATGAAAGTCACTCCGTCATGTCCTACTCTTTGGAACCCCATGGACTATAAAGTCCATGGAATTCTCCAGGCCAGAATACTGGAGTGGGTAGCCATTCCCTTCTCTAGGGGATCTTCCCAGCCCAAGGATTGAACCCAGGTCTCCCACATTGCAGATGGATTCTTTACTAGCTGAGCCACCAGGGAAGCCCTATGATAAATATAATCTCTATGAATATTCTAAAAAGTGTGTTCTCTGGAAAATAGTCTATAGGTGCTTATTTACATACTAGCAAGAAATGCATTCACCATCAGTTAGCTTTCCTTTGTGTAGCAAACCTTTGTGTAAATAGCTACCTGGAACCAGAAACACTAAAACGAAGTAGTTTTTAGGGACTTCAAGTGAAACTCAGCAGTGGCCACAGGACTGGAAAAGGTCAGTTTTCTTTCCAATCCCAAAGAAAGGCAATGCCAAAGAATGCTCAAACTACCACACATGCCAGTGAAGTAATGCTCAAAATTCTCCAAGCCAGGCTTCAGCAATACGTGAACCGTGAACTCCCTGATGTTCAAGGTGGTTTTAGAAAAGGCAGAAGAACCAGAGATCAAATTGCCAACATCTGCTGGATCATGGAAAAAGTGAAAGAGTTCCAGAAAAACATCTATTTCTGCTTTATTGACTATGCTAAAGCCTTTGACTGTGTGGATCACAATAAACTGTGGAAAATTCTGAAAGAGATGGGAATACCAGACCACCTCACCTGCCTCTTGAGAAATCTGTATGCAGGTCAGGAAGCAACAATTAGAACTGGACATGGAACAACAGACTGGTTCCAAATAGCAAAAGGAGTACGTCAAGGCTGTATATTGTCACCCTGCTTATTTAACTTATATGCAGAGTGCATCATGAGAAACTCTGGACTGGAAGAAACACAAGCTGGAATCAAGATTGCCAGGAGAAATATCAATAACCTCAGATATGCAGATGACACCACCCTTATGGCAGAAAGTGAAGAGGTACTAAAAAACCTCTTGATGAAAGTGAAAGTGGAGAGTGAAAAAGTTGGCTTAAAGCTCAACATTCAGAAAACGAAGATCATGGCATCCGGTCCCATCACTTCATGGGAAATAGATGGGGAAACAGTGGAAACAATGTCAGACTTTATTTTTGGGGGCTCCAAGATCACTGCAGATGGTGATTGCAGCCATGAAATTAAAAGACGCTTACTCCTTGGAAGAAAAGTTATGACCAACCTAGATAGCATATTCAAAAGCAGAGACATTACTTTGCCGACTAAGGTCCATCTAGTCAAGGCTATGGTTTTTCCATATGGATGTGAGAGTTGGACTGTGAAGAAGGCTGAGCACCGAAGAATTGATGCTTTTGAACTGTGGTGTTGGAGAAGACTCTTGAGAGTCCCTTGGACTGCAAGGAGATCAACCAGTCCATTCTGAAGATCAGCCCTGGGATTTCTTTGGAAGGAATGATGCTAAAGCTGAAACTCCCGTACTCTGGCCACCTCAGGCGAAGGACTCATTGGAAAAGACCCTGATGCTGGGAGGGATTGGGGGCAGGAGGAGAAGGGGACAACAGAGGATGAGATGGCTGGATGGCATCACTGACTCGATGGACATGAGTCTGAGTGAACTCCGGGAGTTGGTGATGGCCTGGCGTGCTGCAATTCATGGGGTCACAAAGAGTTGGACACGACTGAGCGACTGAACTGAACTGAACTGAATGCTTAACTTGGAGGTGTTTGGGAAATTAAATAAATAGTCTTGTTTAGGCTTCAGAGACAAAGCAGAGCAGGCCTCTGACCTTGCTTCTAACCTTCTGGGACACTGCCCTGACTGGGAGTGACTGCCTGCTGTGAATGTAAGACTTGCAGCACCAAAGATAAAATGGGGGAGAAATCGTGAGATTGTTGAGACCCTGGAGGGGCCTGGCCAACCAAGCCCCAGGCTTAGCAACACTCTAAGTTTTACAAGACAAAACAAACAGCATTAACATGAAACCAGGCTTGCAATTTGGTCACAGATTCAGGATGAAATCACTTTGCCTCCTGGGATTATAATCGGGAACCCCCAAACTGCAGTCTTTAAAGTCTCACCCACAGAGCGGACGCACTGCTTGGGACCTTTTCCCAGCTGGAACTCCAGATGTGTTGTGTCGAGGGACTTCCCAGCGTTGTTTGAGTCTGGATGTTGGTCAAAACCCAATTTGATGATGTATCCTCTGCTTTCTCTCTTCTTTTAATGTTAGTATATTGAAAGTAAGCCAGATAATTCTGTAATAAATATTTGTATTATTTATTTGTATAGAACAAGTGGCCTATTTTGTTAACAAATCCTTTGAACCTGAGATGAAAGTAAAAACTTTAGGCAAAACAGGAGAAACCACTGGCTTTGTGGCATACTGAAAAACAACATTATAACCAGTATTTCTCCACCCTGCTTGTGCGTTAGAATCACTGGGGAAATCCCAATGTTTCAAGAAAAAAAAAAGAAATAAAATCCCAGTGCTGCGGGACCAAGTAAACTAGAATCCTTGGTGTGAGGTTCAGGCATCAGTGTTTTGTTTTGTTTTTTTTTTTTTTTTCCCAACTTCTCAACCAGGTTGAGAACCAGTAAAAGGTAATCTAGAAAGAACCCAGGAAGGGTAGACACTTTATGAGTCTGCAGACTAGCTTCCACTTCTTCCTCCTCTCAAGATGCAAGTTATAGTGAATTTTCTTGTGCTCTGAGTCATTAGTTAATACAAATTATTTTATTATAACACTATTAACATTGCTATTATTTCAGAGAGGAGAAAGTTAGGACTGAAAAGGTTTTAAAATGTCACTGACTCCGTCCCATCTCGTGATCTAGTGCAAGGAGCAAACTATGAGCCACAGGCCAAATCTGGCCCACCACTTGGTTTTGTAAATAAAGTTTTATTGGTACATGGCCATGCCCATTTGTTTACATGTTGTCTATGGCTGTGTCCTCAGCATGACAGCAGAGTTGAGTAACTGTGGCAGAGACCACCCTCCCCACAAAGTCTAAAATAGTGGCTTACCTGGACTTTGACAGAGAAAGTTGGCTGACGCCTGCTCTAGTGTAACCCAGAAATGGTCATCACTCCCTCTAAATCGCAAGAAAAGGCTGCTCAAACTTCCAGTGCCATCTGTTTGATGGAATTCACACAGGCAACTAGTTTAATAAGCCACTTTGTGCCTCAGGATCCCCTTCTGAAAAATATGTATAAGTGTCTTTCTTTGAAGTGCTGCCATGGGGCTTCAAGATTAGACTCTTGCACATAGGACGCCTAAGGAAGAAACTGGCGCTCAGCAGAGGCCTGCTGCTGGGGAAGCAGAGCCTGAGGCTGTGCCAATTTGCGTGGGATTCAGTCCCAGTTTGTTCCACTGGATTCTCATAGCTTCTCAGTTTATGTACAAGCCACCTCGGGGCCAGCTCCTGGGGAAGTAAATTCCTGCTTCTTCATCAAGCCATTCCTAAATTGCCCTCGACTGAATCTGAGGCACAAACACTGTGTTTGGTGTCCTAGATAAGTGTTCAGAAGCTCCTCCACCCCTTCCAGGGACCCCCTCCCTCTGAGGGTGAGACAGCCAAGTCCTCTCAGTCACCACGTTGTTGGTGTTGCTGTTCAGCCGCTCAGTAGTGTCCGACTCTTTGGGACCCCATGAACTGTAGCACACCAGGCTTCTCTGCCTTTTGCTATCTCCCAGAGTTTACTCAAACTCATGTCCATTGACTCAGTAATGTCATCCAACCATCTCATCCTCTGTCGCTCCCTTCTCTTAGCCTCAACCTTTCCCAGCATCAGGGTCTAATCCAATGAGTCAGCTCTTTGCATCAGGTAGCCAGGGTATTGGAGCTTCAGCTTCAGCATCAGTCCTTCTGATGAATATTCAGGGCTGATTTACTTTAAGATTGACTGGTTGGATCTCCTTGCTGCCCAAGGGACTCTCAAGAGTCTTCTCCAGCACCACAGTTCAAACGCATCAATTCTTAAGGAAATTAAATGGACAGTCTTCTCTAGGCTTCAGAGACAAAGCAGAGCAGGACTCTGACCTTGCTTCTAACCTGCCTGGGCACTGCCCTGACTGTGACTGTTGCAGGAAGGCAGACCCTCCAGGGCCCGAAACTGGGCTGTTGTCTAACACTCAGAAATGAATTGTCCGAGGAGACACATATGCTGACAAAGCAAGAGATTTTATTGGGAAAGGGCACCTGGGTGGAGAACAGCAGGGTAAGGGAACCCAGGAGAACTGCTCTGCGTGGCTCGCAGTCTCGGGTTTTATGGTGATGGGATTAGTTTCCGGGTGGGCTTTGGCCCATCATTCTAATTCAGAGTCTTTCCTGATGGCGCACACATCGCTCAGCCAAGATGGATGCTAGCGAGAGGGATTCCGGGAAGTGGACGGACACGCGGTGTCTCCTTTAGACCTTTCCCGAACTCTTCCGGTTGGTGTTGGCTTATTAGTTCCGTATTCCTTATCGGGATCTCCTGCCATAAAACAACTCATGCAAATGGTTACTGTGGTGCCTGGCCAGGGTGGGCAGTTTCAATCAGTGTGCTTCCCCTAACATGACTGCTGTGAGTGCAAGAAGACAGGGGACAAATCTTGAAATTGTTGAGGCCCTGCAGGGCCCCTGGTCAACCAAGCCCCAGGCTTAACAGCATTCCAAGTTTTACAAGACAAAACAAACAGCATTACCATGAAACAGGGCTTCATTTTGCTGACAGATTGATGATGATATCAGTTTCCATCCTGGGATTATAAGTGAGAACCCCAGAACTGCAATTTGTGAAGTCTCACCCATGGACGCGCAGCCTGGGACCTTTTCTGGGACTCCAGATGTGCTGTGTCATGGGACTTCCCAGTGCTGTTTGAGCCTGGATGTTGGTCAAAACCCAACTTGGTGATGTATTATCCTCTACTGTTTCTATTTCTCTTTTCTTTTAATGTTAGTATATTGAAAATAAGCTAGATAATTCTCTAATAAATATTGGTATTGTTTATTTGTATAGAATGAGTGGCTTATTTTCTTAACAAATCCTTTGAACCTGAAACGAAAGTGAAAACTTTCTGCAAAACACACATCTAAGTCCAGATGAATGGACATAGAGGGTTCCGAGGTTATAAGACTCAAGACCTTGCCTCGGACTTACTATGCGCACATGCAAATCTTGGCAAATGGAGATGGATTACTTAGGTTTTGGGGCCAACAATCGCTGCCTGAAAGAAGCAAAAACTTACGGAAAGTATACAGAATATCTCACAGGAAAGAATGAAAAATGGGAGAGCCAGGACTTGAAAAGGATAGAAACAGGCTCAGTGAGGTAGACAGGATTTTAAGGACAACCCTCAGTGGATCCTCATCCTTGTATAATCTTCCACTGACCTTTTAAATGTGGGTGGGATCTGTGAATTTGATGAGATAGCACATAGATGCTGACATTAGTTATTTGGCAAAATTGATTTTTGCAGATATAATTAAGGCTACTAATCAGTGTACTCTGGGTTCATAAAAAGGGAGATTTTCCAGGTGGGCCTAATCTAATCACATGAGCTCTTTGAAAGCAGAGTTTTCTCTGGCTAGTAGTGGAAGAGGAAATCAGAGAGACCCTCTCCCAGTGCGAGAAATATTTGGAGCACCATTGCTGGCTTCAGAGAAGGAGGGGTGCTCAGAGGTGAGCATGGCCCCAGCTAATGGCCAGCAGGAGGCCAGGGTACAGACACAGGATACTGGATTATCCCACCCACCTGAATGCGCTTTACCAGGGCCTCCAGAAGAAACCCAGCCCAGTCGGCACCTTGATTTCAACCTTGTGAGACTCTAAGCAGTGAATCCAGCCAAGCCTGCCTGATTCCTCTGACCTGCAGAAACATGAGATAATAAGTAGATGCTGATTTGTCTTTGCTTTTTGTTCATAGATAATGATTTTCCTGCCATCTTTGATGTAACTTAAAATTTGTATTATTATTACATATTTATCACAGTATTTTTAAACACAGTTTGAAAAAACAGTACCAATCTTCTATGCTGGATGACAGATGACCACAAATGTCATGGCCTAAGTCAAAACAAACGTGTTATCTCACAGCTCCTGTGGTTCAGAAACCCAGACCTGGGTGAGTCTCACCTGGCTGAAGTCAAGGTCCCACCTGAGGCTCGGGTCCTCTTCCAAGCTTTATAGGTTGTTGACAGAGCTTGTAGCTGTAGGTCTGAGGCCCTCAGCTCCTGGAGGCTCCCCCTGCTCTCTAACACATGGCCCTCTCCACACACGGCAGCTGGCCTCTTCAGGGTCAACTGGATAACACCAGTGAGGCTTGAATTTCTTGACCTGTCTCTGACCACTAGACCCAAATTCTACGGGTTCCTATAATTAATTCAGACCCACTCAGGATAATCTCCCTTTTGATTAACTGAAAGTCAACAGATTTAGGGACCTCAATTATTGATACATTGACAAAATCCTTTCATCTTTGCCATTACAATGGAACTGAATCAGTGATGGCCCAGGTATTCACAGGTACACCCACACTCAAGGGGAGGGGGTTGTACCGGGAATGTACACCAGGGGGCGCCAGTGCCAAATTTATTGAGCCTTTAAGTATATAACGGGAGCTTCCCTGGTGGCTCAGATGGTAAAACCGGTTGCTTGAAGTGCAGGAGACCGGGTTCGAGCCCTGGGTGGGGAAGATCCACTGGAGAAGGAAATGACAACCCACTTCAGTGCCTGGAAAATTCCATGGATGGAGGAGCCTCGTACGCTACGATCCATGGGGTCGCAAAGAGTCGGACACGACTGAGCGACTTCACTTTCACCTTTCACTTTACTATATACCAGCCCCTCTACAAACTGCTTTATCGTACTCATTTAATCCACACATCAGTCCCGTGAAGGAGGGGCTCTTTCTGTCCCCACTGTATACCTGAGCAAGACAGGGCACCAAGTGGTTACGAGACTGGAGTCACACAGATGGTGAGGGGCAGAGCAAGGGCTCAGGCCCCCGTATGCACCTCTCCTCTTTTCTCTCTGTGTCTCTGTGTTTGTGTCTCTCTATGCTCATGCCCATGTCTGTGTGTGTGTGTGTGTGTCCTTTTCTTTCTGTGTGTCTCTCCCCCTCTCTCTTACACACACACACACCCCACTTCTCCTCAGGCCTTTCCTCCCCTGACCTTTCGGTGAATGTTTGCTTGCAGAGAGTAGTTTGGAAGGATGTGAAGGGATGAGGATGTTTAACTAGAAAAGGACTAGGGAGCTTGGAAAGCCAGCTCTTATCAATTGTTCCCGATTACTGAGCACGCACAGTGTTCCAGGTGCTGTGCTAAGCTAAGCGCGTTCTGTGCATCCTTGCAGTCACCCTCCCAGCAAGCCCAGTCGCTAGTATATCCATTTGACTGACAAGGAAAGGGAGGCTCAGAGAGCTTCCGCTGTTTGCCCAGGGCTACACCGTAAGTGACCAGATCAGGATGCCCACCTCACATCAGCCCAACCAGCTGCTAGCTTTCCCCTGCTCCCTACCTCCCTTCCACTGCCTGAAATCTCTGCTCACCTAGAAGGGGAGCAAGAGGCAGCAGAAGGCCCTGCCTCTCCCTCTCTCTCCCTGCCTCCCAGTTCCACAGCTCTCTCGCTCTGTTTTGCATTCATGACAACATCAATCTTGTTCCAACCCACAGCCCATGAGCCCCCCCTGGGCTGGCAGTCTCTGAGTCACTGCACGCTGGCAGACGATGCTAAACTAATTTCCCGGCATCTTTGGGAGGATTTGGTTTCTGTCTCCCCAGCCAAGAGCCACGCAGACGGTGACAGCAGGCTGGCAGGACCCAGGGGCTCCCTGCCTGGTCTGGGAGAGCCCAGACTGAGATGTGATAAAATCCTGATTAGCAAAGTGGCTGGGACTGAAAAGGGTTAGCCTGAGCTGGATTATGGGATGGGACATTCTGTGCCAAACCACAGGGATGGTGCTAAGATATCCCTAGAAATCTAACCAGGTAGAGAAAATTGTCATTATTTTTTTAACACTGATTTACAGGGTTCTTACTATACTGACAGATGATTTAATCTTCATTACAACTTTACGAGGTAGGCATTATTTATTATAGCATTTTACACATGAGGAAACTGAGGCACGGAGCTCTAGTTGCTTGCTCAAAGCCACAAACCTGGTAGGTGATGAAGCCAGATTTTTAATCCTGACCACCTGACTCAGTAGATATCATTAGCCTGAGCAGGTGTCCATCTGTCTGGGTCCAACCGTGACGATAGCACCTATAGAAGGAAAGAGAGCAAGTTGAGAAAAAAAGCCACCCTTGTGTTTCCCAAAGCCTTTAAGAGCTGCCCAACAAAAAGACTTTCTATTTCAGACTGTGACTAGGGTTAAAGAGGCTTCAGAATCACAGCAGTTTCCTAAATAGAGATGACAGCTAAAATATATCTCTCTGGTGAGTCAAGAGGGACTGAGCAACCTCCTGAAGAGCGAATCCATTCTTAGTGGCAGCTCCTTTTCTTCCTCATTTGCTCTCACTCTCTCTGCATCACAAATGGGATACAGATTTTAGGGGCAAGTTCTCTAGGAAAGAAAACTGGTTAAAATGGAAAGGTTTCCCAAAAAAGACATCCCTGATTTAAAGATCCTTTTTCCCTAAGAAAAATAAATGAATAAATCAGTCCAAAAGAAAGAAAAAGGTCAGTGACTGTCAACATCTTCCTCTCTCTGGAATTGTTTTTGAACTGGTCCCCAAGTGGGTAGTGATGCTGAGTTTCAAAGCAGGGCTAGCCATCCTCCTGCTCCCCCTGCAGGGCTCAAGGTACTACTTTCCACTAGGTAATTCCACCAACAGAGGCAGTATGGGGTGAGGAGGCGGAGCAGAGGAACAAGTTCAAATCCCTGCTTTCCCATTGCCTCTGGCCTTGAGCACTTACCTCCCTAAACTTCAGTTTCCTTGCCTGAAAACAGGACAGTAATGATGAGTACCTTGCTGACTGTTTGACTAGTCAGAATAGATAGATAGATAAACATAATATAGATATAAATGTCCCCTCACCTGAGCTTCCCAGGCAGCTCTGTGATAAAGTATCCTCCTGCAAGGCAGGAGTCACAGGTTTGATCCCTGGGTCGGGAAGATCCCCTGGAGAAGAAAATGACAACCCACTCCAGTATTCTTGCCTGGAGAATCCCATGGACAGAGGAGCCCGGTGGGGTCACAAAGAGTCGGACACCAATTAGTGACTAGAACAAGTAAACAACATGTAGATAAAGGCACGCTGTCAGCCCTCAATCCATGACAGTGGCGTGACGCAGCAGTGATTGTTGCAGTTATCCAGTTGGTTAAGTACACAGACTTTAGAGCCCATCTGGGTTCAAGCTGTATAGTCCTCCCTCATTCTTTAGTAAATCCCCAAAACGTCATCTGTAAAGTGGGGACACTAATCATACCCACATATTAGTTAAAATATATAAAGGTTTAGGACACCAGTCCAAACTAAATACTCATAATATCACTTAAAATCATGGTAGCAGAGAGACTCCATGTCCATTTCAACCTTGAACTTGACTTTGGCAGGTGGATATTAAGATTCTGCCAAATGGATTCATTTTAACCAAAGTCTTATTACAAAACAATTAGTAATACAGTGGATATTATATATGATTCAGTGGCATTTAGTAGAAAACGGCAACATTTGTGTTGTGCATATGTGCTGCGTTCTGTTGTGCCTGACTCTGTGACCCCCATGAACTACACTCTGCCAGGCTCCTCTGTCCATGGGTTTCTCCAGGCAAGAATACTGGAATGGGTTGCCATTTCCTCCTCCAGGGGATCTTCCCAACCCAGGAACCGAACTCAGGTCTTCTGCATTGCAGGTAGATTCTTTACCAACTGAGCTATAAGGGAAGCGCCACTATCTGCGTTATAGTATTATTTTATTCAAAGAATACTGCTGACCATACAGTGATATTTGAACAAGTGGAACTGTTCCCGCTGCTCTGAGAGCAGTTGTCCCAGCCTGAGGTCTTGTGAACATGCCTTACTGACTGACAATGGGGTCATAAGTAAGGGCAGCCCAGAAGAGCTTGGCTCTGTTCAGATCCAGGCTCTGTTCAGATCCAGGGCCAGACACAAAAGGCATGACTGTTTACAGCCCCCTCCAAGCATTGTTGCAACCATGTTTCGCAGCCATAGGAGTAGCCCTTTAGAAGCCACTTGAGTCCATTTTTAAGGGACTTCTCTGTGGTTCACATTGCACCATAAATTTGTAGAGTTAAACTCGCCTCCCCCAAAGTATCAGACTGGAAAAGATATGACAGGCACCAGTTTGAAATCCAGTTTATTTAAAGCCCAGTTATGCAAAATGACTGAAACGAGAACTTTAGAAGAACGCAAGTTGTCCCATGTGCCTTCTCTTCTGGTTAAGAACTGCCCCATGGCTTTTAGAGCCGGGGACCCGAAACCTCAGGGGTCTGAAAGCTGACCACTGCAGGCAAAAGCCAGGTGCCCTCTGTTCATCTTACTTGGCCTTACATTTTGGCAAGGTTTCTGCTCAGGGAAGCACTAGTGGCCCACAAGCCTGGAGCACTCATGAGATCCCCAGCCTCTGGGATCTCATTCCTGATGGTCTGAGGCAGAGCTGATTTAACAACAGTAGAAATAAAGTGCACAAAAAATGCAATGTGCTTGAATCAGCCTGAAACCAGCCCCCCAACTCTGGTCTGTGGAAAGACTGTCTTCCACAACATCTGTTCCTGGTGCCAAAAAGGTTGGAGGCCGCTGCAGTAACAAGTGGGGACTGAACATCCCCAGCGGCCCTGCTGACATTCCCAAAACCCTGCTGGAGCACATATGGGCTGCAGCTGCTTTGAATCTGATGGTAGCTTTCAGTGCAAAAGCTGGACTCTGAGGTGCACACAGGCAAATCTTAGCATCATTTAAATTTTTTAAAGCTTAGAGACAGCAAAGAACTGTATCTGTGATTGTCTGAGATTTTGTTTAGTTTTTATTTTCAGAGCTAATCACAGGATTTATTCCTTCCACGTGGAGAAGGCCAAATCCCAGCTGAGCTGTATTGATCCTTCTCATGCTTCTGGATCACATCCTCTTTGGATAATTGGCATCAGCAAGCTCCATAAATTCCAGCCTCTTTTCCTGAGAGATGGAGGAGCCTGTCTCAGAAATACACAGCAGTAAAAATACTTTCTTGATTCTGTGGGGAATGTAGCCAGGCTTCTGGTTCTCCGTGAGATATAAATGTTAGGCCTCATCAGGCCACCTCACTTCAAACTCTCGTTCTGAGCATTTCTGGGAACAGCAGGGGCCTCCCACGAGCAAAGAAGCTATATTCTCATGTGGAACCCAACGTGTCTACAAGTAGAAGTAGCTTGACTTAATAATATTTTAACTGCTGATAATTATTGCTGATAATTCTAACCTGTATATAACCAAGTCTTCCTGGATTAAACTTCTCTTTAATACCACTGTCAGCTACAATGCTTTTTTTAATCTGGAAGCATTAAAGCTTGCAGAAAACCCATTTCCACTGACCTAAACCATGTTAAGTGTATAATCTAACATAAAAATATGAAATCACAAACAAGGCAAGAATGCTTATTCTCACTATTTCATTCAACATTGTACTGGCAGTCCCAGCCATTGCAACAAAACAAGAAAAAGAAATAAAAGCATACAAATTATAAAGAGGGAAAACTATCTCTATTTGCAGATGACATGATCGTTTACATAGAAAAGCCTCAAGAATCTACAAAACAACAGCTAGAACTAATAAGTGAGCTTATCAAGGCTGCAGAATCCAAGATACATAAAATAATCATATAACAAGATGCCTCAAGAGGGGAGGGGTCCCAGTAGCTCAACAATATCATCAAAGACCCAAGTTCTTTTTTTGCATTCCACATTGTCAAATATAACATTGATTTTCATGGTTGCAAGACAACTGACATAGCTCCAAACATCATATCCCCCCAAAGCAACATCCAAAGACCAGAGCAAGAAAAAAACATGGTTCTTCCTTGTGTCTATTTATGAGATGAGAAAACTTTCACAGAGCCCTGCTGCCCACATGCTTTCCTTCATTAGCTGGAATGATGTCACATGCTCATTTGTGAACCAGTTGCTGGCCATGGAAGCAGAATTACCATGAATGGCTTGAAATATTCAGGGCTCACGCTCCCTTTTCAGTGAGGTTGAGGGGAGGGACTGCATTCCTTGAAGGTTGTGGCCACAGGATATCCAACAAAACCAGAATTTGACTGATGAATAAAAAAGGAAAAGTAGCTATCAGGTAAGGAACCAACAGTACCTCAATGATACGCCACACAATTTCCAGGAATGGAACTGTTGGGCAGCTCCAAGCTGGTCGTTTGTGAAATTTTAGCTTTTGTGGGCATTGATGTCTGTTTCTTGGGGTGGCCTCCACACCCTTTCTGAATTTCAACTCAACCAGCAAAATCTTTCAGCTATATATTCCTAACTGATAAAAGATTCTTCCATTCATAAGTACATTTTTAACTTTTTAAGGCAATTTCCCATCTTTTATATTATTCTTGCCACACAATCAACCCCAAGAAGCAGCAATAGATTAAATAATATCCTGAAACATCACTTTGCAGACAAAGGTATAATCCGCATAGTCAAAGCTATGGTTTTTCCAGTAGTCATGTACAGATGTGAGAGTTAGACCATAAAGAAGGATGACCGCTGAAGAACTCGTGCTTTCGAACTCTGGTGCTGGTGAAGACTCTTGAGAATCCCTTGGACAGCAAGGGGATCAAACAGTCAATACAAAAGGAAACCAACCCTGAATATTCATTGGAAGAACTGATGCTGAAGCTGAAGCTCCAGTACCCTGGCCATCTGATGCAAAGAACCAACTCACTGGAAAAGACCTTAATGCTGGGAAAGATTGAAGGCAGGAGGAGAAGGGGGCAACAGAGGATGAGATGGTTGGATGGCATCATTGACTCAATGGACACGAGTTTGAGCAAACTCTGGCAAATGGTGAAGGACAGGGGAGCCTGGTGCACTGCAGTCCAGGTGGTCACAAAGAGTCAGACATGACTGAGCGGCTGAACAACAATAAAAAGTCACCAGAAACAAAAAACACTGTATATTGATGACCTCCGATTCCAGGATCTGCTAAGCACTTTACAAGTGTTGTCTCATCTTTGTCAGCCTCCCTGTCCCTCACCATCTCCTGGAGTTTGCCCGAGTTCATCTAATTTTCACTGGAAAACAATGAGGTATGTTTTATTACTATTCCCATTTTATAAAGGAGGACTGAGACACAAAGTTAAGCAACTTGTCTATAGCCACACAGCTAGTAAATGGCAGAGCCAGGACAGGGGTCTACCCGAGGCCCTAATCCCATCCTCTTTAATTTCTAAGTTAGATTTCTTTTTTTCCTTTTAAAATCATGTGGTCCCAAATGCCTATGCTCAGCTTGGCTTTTTTAGAGAGTAAGTCATCCAATAATCCCCTTGAGGTTTCTACCCATGTCATCACAGATTAGAATAGTATTGAAAGGCGGAAACTCCAACCCTCACCCTACCCCACCATCCTCACAACCTGCAACTCATCCACAGGCCTCCACATATCCTATACGATCTTGGTCCTGTATTATTTGCTTCAACTTGCCTTTCGCTCGCAAAGAATAAATTCTGGACCTTCTTGACTTCCAACTCTGAGACTAATATTTCTTCTTTCCAGCTGCACGTCACTCCTTGAATCTGATTCTTTTTTTTTGTCTATTGAAGTATAGTTGACTTGTTACTGTTTTTCAGTTACCCAGTTGTGTCCAACTCTTTGCGACCCCATGGACTGCAATACACCAGGCCTCCCTGTCTCTCCCCATCTCCTGGATTTTGCACAAGTTCATGTTCATTGCATCGGTGATGCCATACAGCCATCTCATCCTCTGATGCCCTCTTCTCCTTCTGCCCTCAATCTTTCCCAGTATCAGGGACTTTTCCAATGAGTTATCTGTTGGCATCAGATGACCGAAATGCTGGAGCTTCAGCTTCAGCATCAGTCCTTCCAGTGAATATTCAGTGTTGATCTCCCTTACGATTGACTGGTTTGATCTCCTTGCTGTCCAAGAGACTCTCAGGAGTCACCTCCAGCATCACAGTTCAAAGGTATCAATTCTTTGGCATTCTGCCTTCTTTACAGTCCAGCTCTCAAAACTGTATATGACCACTGGGAAGACCTTAGCCTTGACTATACAGACCTTTGTTGGCAGGGTAATGTCTCTGCTTTTCAACACGCCATCTAGGTTTGTCATTGCTTTCCTGCCAAGAAGCAATCTCCTTCTGAGTTCATGGCTGCAGTCACCGTCTGCAGTGATTTTGGAGTCCAAGAAGAGGAAATCTGTCATTACTTCCATCTTTTCCCCATCTATTTGCCATGCTATAATGGGGCTGGATGCCATGATCTTAGTTTTTTGAATAGTTAGTCTTAAACTGGCTCTTTCACTCTCTTCCTTGACCCTCATCAAGAAAGAGGGTTGACTTACAATGTGTTAATTTCTGCTATACAGAGAAGTGACTCAGTTAAACATTCTTTTTTTATATTCTTCTCCATTACGGTTTATCATGGGATATGGAATATACATCCCTCTGCTGTACAGTAGGACCGTGCTGTTTATCCATTCTGTGTATAATGGCTTACATCTGCTAACCCCAACCTCTCTTTCTATCTGTCCCCAACCCGTCTCCCCCGTGGCAACCACAAGTCTGTTTTCTATGCCTGTGAGTCTGCTTCCGTTTCGTAGATAGATTCATTTCTGTCATATTCTGGATTTCACAAATAAGTGATACCATACAGTATTTGTCTTTCTCTGTCTGACTTACTTCACTTAGTGTGATGTTCTCTGGGTCCATCTGTATGACACCAAATGGTGTTATTTCTTTCGTTTCATGGCTGAGTAGTATTCCATTCCAGATGTACCACCTTCTTTATCCATTCACCTGTTGATGCGCATTTAGGTTGTCTGCGTGTCTTGGCTAGTATGAAAAGTGCTGCTATGAATTTAGGGGTGTATATATCTTTCCAAAGTGGAGTTTTGTCTAAATATATGCCCAGGAGTGGGGGTGCTGATCGTATGGTAATTCTGCTTTTCGTTTTCTGAGGAACCACCATACTGCTTTCCGTCATGGCTGCCCCAACTTGCACTCCATACCTTCTCTACGTTTTCTTCTTTGTAGACTTTTTAATGGTGGCCATCCTGACCAGTGTGAGTGAAGTGGTACTTCATTACAGTTTTGATTGCATTTCTCTAATAATTAGTGATGTTGAGCATCTTTTCATGTGCCTGCTGGCCATCTGGATTTCTTCTTTGGAAAAAAAATGTGTATTTAGATCTTCTGCCCGCTTTTGGATTGGGTTGTTTGTTCTTTGGCTGTTGAGTTATATGAGCTGTTTGTATATTTTGGGAATTAAGCCTTTGTCACGCACCCAATTCTTGATGTACTTTTTCTGGCCAGTATTCTGGGAACCTGGCTGTGGCACCTACCCACCTGTGAGCAAAGAGCCTGCTTAGGTCTGCCAAACCTCTGAGACTCCACTTCTAATAAGGTCTGCCTCCCTGTTAGAGTGAAGAAACCAACTGTATTCATTCCATTCTTTCCTGTTCCGTGCTTAGACATTTAGCCCAGAGCTCAGAAGCTCTGGTGCATCCATGAACACAGTGGCAAGAAGGGCAGCAGTTTTAGGTGAGCAAAGGGCTGCACGTGGTCAAAATGTTTGTCCTTCTCCCCATCTGAAACTTCACTGCCAGCCTGGCTCACTCCTTCTTCACTGCTCACCCATCCCTGTGTCTCCCATCAGCAAGTCAAACATAACTTTTCCCATACCCCTAAACAGACCAGAGGCCATGCCCTTGTTTCATCCACTTTTTAAATAACACTTTCTATCTTCCATTTCACTAAAAAGGATAATATAAAAATATTACTCCCTGTGTCCTGCCTCCTATCTCTCCAGCACAACTTGAATTTAATTTTGCTGGCAGAAAAGGAAGAACTCTCAATATCCCTCTTGTTTCCTCTGATTTTATTATAAATTGTGAGAATTAAAGCAATGTAATTATATAATTCAGGGACATTTTCAGGAAATTGACATTAAAAGTGAATTGAAGGAAAAGAAACTGTCCATTTTTTACCTATTTTGGTAAAATTTGGAGAGAATAAATACCCTTTAACCAGACTTATCTGTTATCTCCAACTGATTCTAACACCATTCAGAGAGTAAATGATATCAACACGAAAAGTAGAAATGTATACTGTACAAATTTTCTCAGTATTCTAATTAAAACAAAGATAGTTCAGCAAGAAGTTTAAAGTGGTTAAAGCAAATTAGTGACTTTCACACTGGCTAGATTTAGTTCATAGACACAGTTTGTTTTGTATCATTTCAATTCCGTTCACTCAGTCGTGTCTGACTCTTTGTGACCCCGTGGACTGCAGCACACCAGGCTTCCCTGTCCATCACCAACTCCCAGTCTACTCAAACTCATGTCCCTCGAGTCGGTGATGCCATCCAACCATTTCATCCTCTGTCATCTCCTTCTTCTCCCACCTTCAATCTTTCCCAGCATCAGGGTCTTTTCCAATGAGTCAGTTCTTCTCATCAGGTGGCCAAAGTATTGGAGCTTCAGCTTCAGCATCAGTCCTTCCAGTGAAAATTCAGGACTGATTTCCTTTAGGATGGACTGGTTGGATCTCCTTGACTGGTTGGATCTCCTTCTTTTGCAGAGTGGAAACTTTTTTGGACTGTGCTGCACGACTTGTGGGGATCTTAGTTCCCTCGACCAGGGATTGAACCCAAGCCCGTGGCAGTGAAATCACCAAGTCCTAACCACTGCACCACTAGGGAAGTCCCAGTGAAAACTTTTTAAAAATTAGTTGCTATGGTTGGAACCCTAACAGCTATTTCCAGTCCCTTTCTCTCTGCCCATATCCACTATAGAGATTGAAAAAATCCAGGTACTTTTGTCATTTCCTGATTTGGGTTATTCTACTGTGGTTTTATATAAGAATAAACTTGTGAAATATACTCTAAAATATGTAGAGATAAAGAGCAGTCTGTTTGCACCTTATTTTTATATAATTCAGAAAAATAGAGAATTATAAAGCAAATGTGGCAAAAAGTTAATTGGAGAATGTGGGTGAAGGGTGTATGGATGTTCTTTATATTATTCTTGCAAGTTTGCTGGGTTTGAGATTATTTCAAACTAAAGTTATCAAAAATAAGAAAAAGTTTGAAGAAAAAGAAAGGGAAAAAGTGAGATACTCACTGTCCTAGCCCACGTTGGAGCTAAAAGTGGTCATGTGACCAAACTTTGGCCCAGTAACTATAAGTCAAGACCCACTGGGCTTTTTGACCCTCATGAAGAGCACTGAAGGATGCTATCCCATCCCCTTCTTTACAGTTGGAATGCAGACATGGCTGTGGTAGCCATTTAATGGTCATGAGACAGCAAGACTAAGTGTAAAAAAAAGCCAGCATCTACATAAAGGGAACACATTTCAACATAGTAAAAGCCATAGATGACAAACCTACAGCTAACATTATACTCAGTGTTGAAAAGCTGAAAGCATTTCCACCAAGATTAGGAACAAGATGAAGATGTCCACTCTCACCACTTTTATTCAAATAGTTTTGGAAGTCTGACCTATGGCAATCAGAGAAGAAAAAGAAGCAAAGGGAATCCAAATTGGAAAAGAAGAAATTAAACTGTCACTGTTTGCAGATGACATGATACTATACATAGAATATCCTAAAAATGCTACCAGAAAATTACTAGAAACTCATCAAAGAATTCGATGAAGTTGCAGGTTAACACACAGAAATCTGTTGCATTTAAAGAAATGATTTCATTAACTATTACATCAAAAAATATAAAATACCTAGAAATAAATCTACCTAAGGAGACAAAGTATCTGTGCTCTATAAGATACTGAGAAAAGAAACCGAAGAAGGCACAAATAGATGGCGAGATAGGCCACGATCTTGGATTGGAAGAATCAACATTGTGAAAATGAGTATCCTACCTAGCTAATCTACAGATTCAGTGCAATCCCTGTCAAATTACCAATGGCATTTTTCACATAACTAAACCAAGAAACTCTCAAAATTTGTATAGAAATGCAAAAGACCCCAAATAGCCAAAGCAATCTTGAGAAAGAAAAATGGACCTGGAGGAATCAGGCTTCCTGGCTTCATTCAGGCTATTCTACAAAGCTACAGTCATCAAAACAGTACTGGCACAAAAACAGAAATATAGATCAATGGAACAGAATAGAAAACCCAGAAATAAACCCATACACCTATGGTCAATTAATCTATGACAAAGGAGGCAAGACTGCACAATGTTGGAAAGACAGTCTCTTCAACAATGATGCTGGAAAAACTGGACAGCTACATGTAAAAAATAGGAAATTAGATCATTCCTTAACACCATACACAAAAATAAGCTCAAAATGGATTAAAGACCTAAATGTGAGATCAGACACTATAAAACTCCTAGAGGAAAACAGACAGAACACTCTCTGACATAAATCACAACATCTTTTTTGATCTATCTCCCAAAATAATGGAAACAAAACCAAAAATAAACAAATGGGATCTACTTAAAGTTTTTGCAAGCAAAAGAAACAATAAACAAAATGAAAAGACAACTCGCAGACTGAGAGAAAATATTTGCAAATGATGTAACCAAGAAGGGCTTAGTCTCCAAAATCTATAAACAGCTCGTGACGCTTAACAGCATCAAAACAAACAACCCAATGAAACAGTGGGCAGAAGACCTAAATAGACAGTTCTCCAAAAAGACACACAGATGGCCAAGAGGCACATGAAAAGATGTTCAACATCACTAATTATTAGAGACATGTAAATCAAAACTACAATGAGCTATCGCCTCACACCAGTCAAATGGCTATCATCCCAAAATCCACAAACACTAAATGCTGGAGAGGGTATGGAGAGAAGGGAACCCTCCTACCCTGTTGGTGGGAATGTAAACTGATACAGCTGCTATGGAGAACAGTATGGAGGTTTCTTAAAAAAGTAAAAATAGAGTTAACACATGACCCTGCAATCCCACTTCTGGGCATATATCTGGGGAAAAAAAAAAAAAAAAAACATGATCCAAAAGTATACACGCACCCCTGTGTTCACTGAAGCACATTTTACAATAACCAAGACATGGAACAGCCTGAATGTCCATCAGCAGAGGAATGGATAAATAAGATGTGGTGTGTATATATACCTCAACCATGAAAAAGAATAAAATAATGCCATTTGCAGCAATATGGATGTATCTAGAGATTGTCCTACTGAGTGAAGTCAGAGAAGGAGAAATATCATATAACATCCTTCATTTGTGGAATCTAAAAAGAAATGATACAAATGAACTTACTTACAAAATAGAAACAGACTTAGTGAATTTATGGTTGCGGGGGGTGGGGGAAGGAAAAGGGGAAGGAGTAGTTAGAGAGTTTGAGATGGACATGTACACGCTGCCATATTTAAAATGGATAACCAACAAGGACTTACTGTATAGCACATGGGACTCTGCTCAGTGTTCTGTGGCAGCCTGGATGGGAGGAGAATTTGGGGGAGAATGGATACATGTATATGAATGACTGAGTCCCTTGGCTGTTCACCGGAGCTATCACAACATCATTAATCAGCTATACCCCAATAGAAAATAAAAGGTCTAAAAAAAACCAGTCAGTATCTGAAGGATGTGTGTATAAAGAGAAAGAGCCTGGTCCTTGATTATACGAGGAAATACTGAGTCAGGTCAGTATAAATACTTCCAGTCTCTGGTTTCTTGTGTGCTTGTGTTTTAAGCTATTTATAGCAACTTGCAGCCAGAAGCATTCCTAATACAGTTGCTGTGCTCAACTCTTTTTATTTAAACTTCCTAAAATAAGCCCTTGTGCTGTGCTGTGCTTAATCACTCAGTTGTGTCCAACTCGTTGTGACACCATGGATTGTACCCCTCCAGGTTCCTCTGTCCGTGGGGATTCTCCAGGCAAGAATACTGGAGTGGGTTACTATGCCCTCCTCCAGGGGATTTTCCCAACCCAAGGATTGAACCCAGGTCTCCCACATTGCAGGTGGATTCTTTGGCGTCTGAGCCTCTAGGGAAGCCCAAGAATACTTGAATGGGTAGCATATCCGTTCTCCAGTGTTATTTCCTGACCCAGAAATCAAATCCATGTCTCCTGCTTTGAAGGTGGATTCCTTACCAGCTGAGCAACCAGGAAAGCCCCTAAATAACTCCTTACCCCCTTTTCAAAGTATTCAGTTCAGTTCAGTCGTGTCCGACTTTTTGCGACCCCATGAATCACAGCACGCCAGGCCTCTCTGTCCATCACCAACTCCCGGAGTTCACTCAGACTCACGTCCATCGAGTCTGTGATGCCATCCAGCCATCTCATCCTCTGTCGTCCCCTTCTCCTCCTGCCCCCAATCCCTCCCAGCATCAGAGTCTTTTCCAATGAGTCAACTCTTCGCATAAGGTGACCAAAGTACTGGAGTTTCAGCTTTAGCATCAGTCCTTCCAAAGAAATCCCAGGGCTGATCAAGTATTAGAAAAGGGCTAATATTCTCTCAGTTCCCTGAAAGCCAGGGTTGGTGGGACATGCAAACCACATTGTGCCAGTTGAAGTTCACACCCAGTGTTCTGAACATAGCAACAATTGGAAGATGCCAAAGGCAATGGGGTTGATTAGGGGGGCATTTCTCAATGTCCTGTGGCAGTGGCGCCAATGTCAGCTTTTTACCAGCCTGCTCTCTTGACATGATCTGGCCAAGTTCTTAGCTGCTGGATCTCTTGTGGATGTTGCCCATCTTCTGAGTTCAGTTCCCCACCTTGCAGTTAATTTTCTGAGCCACCTAATAAACCTTTTCCATAAACCCTTTTTCTGCTAATCCATCCTTAGAAGATTCAGTTAGCAGTTGGTAACCCTGATGGTATAATTGCACACATCTAAAAATCAGAAAATTCACATCAAAATCCACATTTCTGATTTGTCTTGAAAAATCAGAGGGTTATATGGTAACAGAGCTGAATAGCAGCAAACAAGCTTTCTTTAAACAGTATATTGTGGTTACCTAAGTAGCACTTGGGCTTCTTCTTCCAGTTCTAGCTATCCATATTAAATGTTTCCTTTAAAACTTTTCTTCATTTATATCTTATCAGAAATACTCAGCACTTTAACATCCAGCTAACCCACTTTAACTCTGTAAAAAAAATTTTCTGAAGTAAGTCAGATCTGCTAACTGCACGTAGTAGGTACCAATAAAAATATCTTAAGTGGATGAATAAATGAACATAAAGAATGATCACAGCATCTGGAGGTGGCTCATCTGGAGAAAATAACATGAAGTCTGCAAATAACCAAAGAGACAGTAGATGAAAGAAGAGTATGTGTGTTTTGGATTGACCCAAAAGTCAGAACTCGGATGACGGTGTGGAATTTACACAAGAGCAAATTTCCATTTAGACTAAGAAAAACTGCAAATAATTTGATCTGCTCATCATGGAAGGGGCTGACTGCTGAACCGCAAACTGAAAGCTCGTGACTGAGGATTTTCATATAAAGGGATGTAGGAATGACTTCACTCTGTGAGTGATGCGGAGGAGTCACCTGGGAATCCTGTTACTGTACAGACTGACTCAGTTGTTCTGGAGAGGGGCCTGAGGGTCTGTAGGTTTTCACAAGTTCTCAGCGATCGGTGTTCCTGGAACATAGATCACACTTTGAGTATCTAGCGATTCCATCATCTCTGAGCCCCCTTAGGGCTATGACGTTCTGTGAATCCATTGTGGATGTCTCTAAGCTCTAAACCCATAGGATCCATATCTGCCCCGTCTTTGGTTTTTGTCCCCAATACCTACGGCACCTGGCACATAGTTGGTGCTCAAAATACAATGTTATTGAAGAATCAGTCAGCTCAATTACTCAGTCGTGTCTGACTCTTCGCGACCCCAAGGACTGCAGTACGCCAGGCTTCCCTGTCCATCACCAACTCCCGAAGCTTGCTCAGACTCATGTCCATAGAGTCGGTGAGACCATCCAATGAATACTATTCAGTAACAAAAAACTGAGTGACAGAGGCCAGTCTCCAATGATCATCTATAAAGTGCGAGTGAAAATCGCTCAGTCGTGTCTGATCTGCGACCCCACAGACTGTAGGCTGCCAGGCTCCTCTGTCCATGGGGGTTCTCCAGGCAAGAATACTGGAGTGGATAGCTATTTCCTTCTCCAGGGGATCTTCCCAACCCAAGGGTTGAACCCAGGTCTCCATATAGAGGATCATACCTATATGACATTTTTGAGAAGATAAATGTGACGCAGAGCATGTCGGTGTTTACCAAGAGATGGGGTGGGAAAGTACGTAATTATAAAAGAAAAACATAGTGGGGTTTTTGGGGTGATGAAACAGTTCTGTATTTTGATTGTGATGATGGTTACAGAAATCTATACATGGGTTAAAATTCATAGATCTACACACCAAAAAGTAAATTTTAATGTATGATGATTTTTAATAAAATAAATATCTTAAAATAACAATCATGATTGAAAACAGATATTTTCTGAGTCACATGAGTTGAATACCTACTTTGGGCCAACCCAGAGCCAGATACTGAGGATTTAAAGATGAATAAGACCAGGCCCTCACCCCCATCCTGTCTCCTTATTAAAACTACTCGGTGAAAATAATTATCTGAGAATCATAAATGACAAATGAGGGTGCAGAAACCATCTAAGTCTTCATCAGCTTGTAATCACCATTGTTTATGCTGGGAATTAAGATGAGTACTAATTACATTCTGTGCTTTTGATGGGCTTGGAAAAAATTCCAGGAATGATGCTCACATTGCCTTACTTATTAGCCTGTCCGCACTTAACAAGTTCACGTGTTTGCCTCCAGACTTAGCCTTGTAGACTGTCAAATCCATCCAAGAGGAAAGCCAATCTGCATAATTAGTAGCTGCCAAATGACGGATGAAACAGATCCAGCCCAGAGCAGAGGGAATCTAGACTCAGCACTTGTAAAAGTTCAAACAATACAGAAATCTAAAATGCACAGAGAGCTGCTGCTGACAGTTTGGAATATATTCCTCCAGCGGTTTTTTCCCCTATGCACATAGTAACATATGCCTATAAATTATTTCTTTGACAACAATGTGATCATACCGAATAAACTGTTATACATATTTTTTTCACTTAACAATATGGACGTTTTCTACCTTAGTAATAGCCTTTTCTCTTTCTTAGACAAGGGCTGCACTAATAGACTCGTTGAAGTGCACCATAATGTATTGACTTAGTTTCTTATTGATAGATATTTGCATTACTTCCAGTTTCCGTCTTACAAACTCAGTCAGGATGGGCTAGTCTAGGTAAACTATAATGAACATTTCAAGCCTCAGTAGCTGAGAAAGTTTTATTTCCTGCATCTGGTCCCATCACGTCATGGCTAGTAGATGGGGGTAGGAGACTTTATTTTCTTGGGCTCCAAAATCACTGCAGATGGTGACTGCAGCCATGAAATTAAAAGACACTTGCTCCTTGGAAGAAAAGTTATGACAAACCTAGACAGCATATTAAAAATCAAAGACATCATTTTGCCAACAAAGAGCCGTATAGTCAAAGCTATGGTTTTTACAGTAATCATGTATGGATGTAACAGCTGGACCATAAAGAAGGCTGAGGGCCAAAGACGTCATACTTTCAAACTGTGGTGCTGGAGAAGACTCTTGAAAGTCCCTTGGACTGCAAGGAGATCAAACCAGTCAATCCTAAAGGAAATCAAAGGAAGGACTGTTCCTTTGATTGGAACATTGGAAGGACTGTTCATTGGGAGGACTGTTGCTGAAGCTGAAGCTCCAATAGTTTGGCCACCTGATGCAAAGAGCCGACTCATTAGAAAAAACCCTGATGCTGGGAAAGATTGAGGGCAGGAGAAGGAGATGACAGAGGATGAGATGGTTGGATGGCATCACTGAAACTCAATGGACATGAGTTTGAGAAAACTCCGGGAGATAGTGAAGGACAGGGAAGCCTGGTGTGCCACAGTCCATGGGATCACAAAGAGACGGACACAACTTAGCAACTGAACAACACCAACATGACACATCTCCATCCTTGGTCAGCTGGGGCTCTGCCCTCTGCCATCCTCACTTCCAGAACCAGGCTGCTGGACTTGCCATTATCTGCAATTAGCAGTGCAGTGTAGCAAAAAGGAAAGAGAAGACACACAAAGGCTTCAACCTTCTACCAGAAAGTGACACGTGTAACCTGTTCACATTTTTGACTCAAACAAGTCACCTGGTCTTGCCTGAGTTCAAATGACAGAGAAGTGTAATCCTCCCACAAAAGAAGGGGGACCAAATTTTGGCAAAGAGTCAGTCTACCAATGAACTTCCTGTCATATGCATCTTTATCTTCTTGGGGGAATTTCCCAATAGGATGAATTTCCATGAGTAGAATCACTGGTCATAACAAAGACGCCCTGCAGTGTGTCAACCTGAAGTGAACAGTGAAGTAAATTGGTGGCCGTGGTGAAAGGGAAGGCTCTCTTTGCTGGAGTAGGAGAGTACAGATCAGCAGAGAAGGCTGGAGTGATCCGTGTGGTGATGCATTCCCCTTGGAAACCTCAGCAGGAATGCATGTTTAGCTTAATGTACATTCAGATGGTTCCATACAGAAATATTTACTGTCGTGTGCAAATACACAAGTTAGTATACAGATACGTTTCTTTGCACTGTCCACTGAGAGGGCTGAGAAGCAAGGACACCTCGGAGGCAATAAGCATTTAGAGCTCTCAGATCTAGATGTTTAATATCATTCTCCAATACAAGGAGATAGGGCTCCTTAGAGAGATGGCTGATTCTAGGACAGGAACAAGAAATACACAAGATGAGCCCAGAGCATCTTATATTGCAGGAAGTAAGGAAGTGCTCCAATGAAAAACCACAAAGCAGGATGTCAACAGGACACAGGAGCCAACTGAAAGAGAGCCAGTGGTCAAAGCTGGAATAATTTGAGCACCAAAATAAAGTATTGGGTTACCACCTTAAGTAAAAAAATTTAAAACTCATGAGAGTCCATATTAATACAAATAAATGATTAAATAAATAAGGAGCGTGGACAAGAGATTCTCTCAAGCAAGCAAATTCTGAATAATTTACACAGATGCTCTGACCTCCAGGAGGTAGAGTGTAAGGTACAGTTTTTAAGTGTGGGCTACACATAGGGACTTCCTTCCAAACAGCACGGTATGAAAAGGGGGAACGAGCACCCTTACAGTGGAGAAACCGAACACGTGCTGCCCAGCCAGGTGATGAAGGCCGCAGCACAATGAGAAGCATCGGATGCTACGCACCCATGGGGATGAGAAAAACCCGCCCACGTGGCCTTCCTCCTGAAGCCCATAACCCACAGTATAATTATGAGAAAAGCTTTAGACAACCTTGAGTTCAGTGACCTCTAAAATACCTGTCCAGTACTTCTCAAAACTGTTAAAGTCCTCAAAAACTAGGAAAATCTGAGAAACTGCCACTGCCAAGAGACGCCTATATGGTATTTCTCGATGAGCTCCTGGAGCATAAATATGACCTTAGGTTAAAAACTAAAAACACTGGAATAAAGTATGAACTCCAGTTAATAACAATTTATCAATATTGGTTTATTAATTGTGACAAACGTACGGCATGCAGGTAAGGTGTTAACAATAGGAGGGTTTGGGTGTGGGATATATGAGAACTCTCTGTACTATCTTTGCAATTTGTCTATAAATCTAAAACTATTCTGTAAAAAATGTTTATATTTTTTAAAAGAAAAAAATGGAAAGAGGTGTTACTCAGAGGCCCAAACAAGTTAAGCTGGCATTCAGAGAAAATATCCAGTTTTAAATGGAGACAGGACAATGAGTAATAGGATTAAGTAGTCAATGAGTAAGGGTGAATCCAGGTCTTAAAGACAGTACCAACACCAGGGCTATCGATTCCGCAGCTCATTGAGAAACCAGCTGCCCAGGTGTGTTTTTTCCTATGTTCCAGGATCCTAGCCTGATTGGCTGTCTGGTAGGGTTGCCAGATTAAGCAAATAAACCCCAAGACACCCAGGTGAGTTTGTATTTCAAATATATAATGAATAGTTTTGTAGTATACCCCATGATTTGGGACATAGTTGTGCTAGAAGATTGCTGTCTATCTGATATTTGGGTTAAACAAGCATCCTGTATTTTAGCTGGCAACCCTGTGCCTGGGCTTCATTCAAAAACCCACTGGACAGTGGTATTTCCATGAGTATTTCTTGGAAATTTCATACACTTTTTTTGAATCCCTAGAAAAATTAATCAAGAAATTGGGGGAGAGGGAGAAAGCATTGTAATTCTCCGTGACAATTAAAGCTTAACAAGCAATCTGGTGACGTAAGGGCTTTGAAGGCATTCTCTGATGTCAGAAATTTGCTTGATCATGATTCACTAAGCTAGTCTTTGGCGCGTGGCTTCCAGTGTCTGTTTCATTTATAATAAAAATTCACCACCAAAAAATGTTCAAAGAGAAAGAAGAAAGGAGAGGGATTTAAGAGACATAATAGTTGAATGCAACATGTCACCCTTGTTTAGATCCAGATTTGAACAAACCAACTGTAAAATATAAGAACCATTGAATTATTCAGTCTAAATGAGTGAACTTCATGGTATACAGATCTTTCTTTTACAGTTTTAAAGGTTACATTCCATTTACAGTTATTACAGAATATCGGCTCTTTTCCCATGTTGTAAACTACATCCCTGTAGCCTATCTTATGCCCAATAGTTTGTAATTTTCACTCCCCCACCTCGATATTCCCCCCCCCATAGATTATATCTTGATACAATGGTTTTAGAAATCCAAAGTAAAAGGGGGAAAAAAAAAAGTGTTCTAGTAATCAATCTAATTATTTTGGAATTTACTCTTATTATCTGGGGGAAAAAACCAGACTTTTAAATAAGTAACACATTTGTGTTGGGAAAATACCTCACAGAACAGAATAGGAAATGTTCTCTCCCATCAACTGCCCAGCACCTATTGCTTTTCTCATGGAAAGTATTTATCTCATTTCTCCTTTTGCTTCCCTATTTCTTCTCAGACCAGTACCTTGGGCATGGCTTTGGTTCAAACAATCTTTAATTCCCAAGAAAAGAAATACAGGAAACTGTATTTCTGAGTGCTTGCCTCTGGGGAACCACAGGACTGCTTTCTTTTAAGTATCTCTCTATTAACCTGGAAACAAGTTGATTTTGTGTTGTTGTTTGTTTTTAATTAACGACCACCTCCAACTCCCCAGATCAAGATTTTCTCGACAGTTGCTAGTTCCTTTCTGCCAATTAGCTTATGAGGAGGGAGTCTCAAATGCTAACTCTGCCAAGTTATTAAGTGCATTGCCCCTCAGTTTTCTTATCTGCAAAATGGAGATGTTAAGAAGATCACTACCACACACATATTTTCTGTGACTTAATGGGGTAGTCAATCCTAAAGAAAACCCACCCTGGGTATTCATCGGAAGGACTGATGCTGATGCTTCAACACTTTGGCCACCTGATGCGAAGAGCCAGCTCGCTGGGAAAGACCCAGTGCTCAGCCGATGCTGGGAGAGGTTGAGGGTAGGAGGAAAAGGGGACAACAGAGGATGAGATGGTTGGATGACTCAATGAACGTGAATTTGCACAAACTCTGGGAGATAGTAAAGGACAGGGAAGCCTGGTGTGCTGCAGTTCATGGGGTCTCAAAGAGCTGGACACAACTTAGCCACCGAACAACAGCAATGGGGTAGAGCTGAGAAATGTGTCTGGAACAGGGTCAGCCATTCTCATCATTGTCTTTACTAAATGGACTCCTTCCTGCATTTGGGAAAGATGAGGCAGCTTTCCTGGGGCCAAAAAAAAAAAAAAAGTGTTGTGCGGTTCAGATATTTACTAGCTTTGTGACACTGAGCAAACATTTCATTTCTCTGAGTCGAAAAATGTATGTGCAGTGCTGGACATGAAATGGATATTCAACAAGTGTGGCACGAGAAACGTCCTGGAGCATCTCATGGTGAGAATCAGAGGGCTCAGTAAGCTGTTGATGCCATCCAACAGAGCTATTGCTATTGGTCTTGAGACAAACTACAAATGATGGGGAAAACAGAGACTAAATAGGCAAGTGTGCGCCATTTGGGATGGTCCATCTGCAAGTATGCAGAAAGCCAGCTGCCAGTGGCTTAAACAAAGGAAATCAGGGGGCAGATTAGTTTAGAGCTCAACAATGTTTAGAGCAGGAGGAAGGGGACCTCTTCTTCTTACACATTTTTTTTGAAGAACAGAGAACCTTTCCCAGGAGCTCCCAGCAGATTCCCCTCTCGTCCCATTGGCCAGATCAGGACCAAATGCCCATTGCTAAGCTCAGGCTATCATTGTGGGCTTAGACCAATCAAGATTTATTCTGGAGTCACATGGAGAGGGCTAGATACAGGATTAACATCAGGACTCTGGTTGCAGGAGGGCAACTGTGGTCTCCTGAACACAAGCAAGAGTTGAAAGAATGCCTCCTTTCACATGAGATTAGAAAATCAAGTTAATAATTATGCTCCCATCACCACACATACACCCTCAAAGCTGGATTTTCTCTGCACGCTAGCAGTACAAGGTCCTACCCAAATGAAAAAGATTACCAGTTCAAGACCCTTCTAGTCTGAAGAGACTAAGATTCTAAAACCGCAACTGGCTGTGGGAACTTGGACAAGTAACTGCCTTCCCTATTAGCTCTGATGTGTTTGATTATAAAACAAATGTGATACTATGTCTAATTCCCACTTTCTTGAACTCACTCATATTTCTTTTAAATGCACAAGTATAATCATCTTTTAAATTAATATTTTGCCATCAACATCATTATATTTATTAAAGAGGCAGTAAAGCCAATTGATTGAGCATGCAGACTGTATGAATGTAAATCCCAAATTTACAGCAAATTTGTTATTAGTGTCATTGAGACATTAAACAGGTTAATTAACTGCTCTAAGCTTCTGTTTCCTTGGCTGTAAAATAATGACATTTACCCCTGAGAAGACTTACATGAGGCCTCTGATATGCTTCAATTGTGCCTGGCATATAATAAAGTCTCAATAAAGACAGACCCTTATATTCATATGAGGACCAACATTGGCATCCAATCTCGTGATTATCTTCTCTTCTCCCATCACTTGCAGGTAAATGAGAATGATCAGGTAAGGGCTGGAAGGGGCCTGTGGTGGGCAGGATAAAGGACACCCCCAAGATGCCCATGTCCTAATTCTCCAGAAATCGTGAATAGGTTACCTAACATGACACAAGGGACTTTGCAGATTTAAGTTAGAGATCTTGAAATGGGGAGATTATGGAGATGGGCCCAATCTAATCACGTGCGTGCATACAGTCACTTCAGTTGTGTTTGACTCTATATGACCCTATGGGCTGTAGCCCGCCAGGCTCCTCTGTCACTGGGATTCTCCAGGCAAGAATACTGGAGTGGGTTGCCATGCTCTCCTGCAGGGGATCTTCCCCAACCAGGGATCGAACCCTCACTTCCTATGTATCCTGCACTGGCAGGTGGGTTCTTTACTGCTAGCGCCACCTGGGAAGCCCAATTTAATCACACAAGTCCTTAGAAATGGAAGAGGGAGGTAGGAGAGTAGGTCCGAGAGATTCCACATGAGAAAGACTCAACTCACCATTGCTGGCTTTGTAGACAGAGGAAGGGAGTCAAGACACGTGACAGCTCTAGAAGCCGGAAAACTGGGACTCCTGCTCTGTAACTGCAAGGAACCAAATTCTGCCAAAACTCAGATGGGCAGAAAACTGAATCTCCCCTAGCACTTCCAGAAACAGATGTCCTGCAGACACCTTGATTTGCGTCCATTTCAGACTTCTGCCCTACCTACCTGTAAGACAGTAAATCTGTGGGGTTGTTCTTATTACTATCATTATTTGTGAAAAACACATTACACAAACTATACCATGCTGGGCGTTTTTAGATACACAGTGAAGCTGTGTTAAACCCATGCACTCTTTTTTCATAGAGTAAAACTTCATACCCATTGAAAACCCTCCGTGCCCGCCCCCTGGGCCTGTCAATCACCATTCTCCGTTCTGTTCTGTAAGACCTGGACCCCTTTCAATACCTCACATAAATGGAGGCATGCGCTTTTGTCCTTGCGATGGGCTCATCTCACTAAGCATGATGTCCCCAAGGATCGCCCATGCTGAAGGATTTCCCCCTCCCTTTTTAAGGCTGAATGATACTCCGTCGCATGTAAAGACCATATTTTGTTGATCCCTTCATCAGTTTATGCACATTCAAGTTGTTTCCACCTCTTGGCTATTGTGAATATTGCCGGGATGAATATGAATGTGCAAATATTTCTTCAAGATACTGTCTTCAATTATTTTAAATATATACCCAGAAATGGGATTGCTGAATCATATGGTAATTCTATACGTAATTTTTTAAGGAACCTACATACTGTTTTCCATAGCAATGGCACCATAAATTTGTGTCGTTTTAAGCCACTAAATTTGTGATAATTTGCTAAGGCGGTAATAGGAAACTCATAGTGGACCTTTATTGGTTTTGCTTTTTCTTTTTAACTTTTCTGAAGTGTAACATACACACATAGAAGTACACCCTTTATGACTCACAGACACAGAAAACAAACTATGGTTATCAACGGGGAAAGGGGGGAGAGGGTCAAATTAGGAGTTTGGGACTAACTAATGCATACTACTATATATAAATTAGATAAAGAACAAGGACCTACTGTATAGCACATTCAATATAGAATTACCTATAAAGGAAAAGAACAGATATATTATAAAAATGTACACAACATAAGCCTACAGCTTTATACATTTTTCACTATCTGAGCATACTTGTATAATCAGCATTCAGGTTAAGACTAAAATTTTTAAGCCACTTCAGCCCACCCAAGATCCCTGCATATGCTAAGAAAATTACTTTGGAAACCATCTTTTCTCCTCCACTTTACAGAAGGAAGCAAAGAGGCCTAAAAAGATGCAAGCAGTACCATCACATTTTTATTTTTTAAATATACCATGTACTTTTCCAAAGTACTTAGAGAAGATTGTCAGAGAACAGAAATTCATTCCTCTTCTAGGGATATTGATCTAACAGTTCTATTTTTAACTGAATGTTAAAAGGATCTCCAAGAGGATTTTAATGTATTGTGCACAGAATGTATTCCATAAATTTGTGAAACTGTTCGTAAAAAAACAATTTAAAAAATATGTAAACCCACCCATGACCTAAATGAACTGAAACATGGGTTTGTAATTCTTAACCGTGGCCTAGCCTCTTGCGCCACCTGCTGGTTGACTGAGAAAACCTCAATATCACATCCTGTTGCAGGAGGTTCATTTTTTCCATAAACATACAGTATTAACATGCAGCATGTGCTGGATACATACTGAACACAGTATGGGCTTTCCGGACGCCTAGTGGTAAAGAATTCACTTGCTAAGGCCGGAGATACAAGAGACATGGGTTCGATTCCTGGGTGGGGAAGATCCCCTGGAGGAGGAGATGGTAACCCTCTCCAGTATGCCTGCCTGGAAAATTCCATGGACAGCGGAGCCTGGGGGGCTACAGTCCATGGGGTCGCAGAGTCGGACATGATCGAGTGACTGAGCTCAACAGCACAGTGAGTGGACACATTCTCATGCTCATAAAGCTCAGGATCTTGCAGAGGAGACGGACTTTCATCCACGTATAATTAATGTAAAACTACACGTGTAATAAATTCAGTAGTGACAAGTGATTTCCCAAACCAGCTATTCATTAAATCCCCTCTGAAATTTTGTTAGAATTTGTTGTTGTTGTTCCGTCGCTAAGTCATGTGAGAGTCTTTGCAACACCACGGACTGCTGCATGTCACACTCCACTATCTCCCAGTGTTTGCTCAGATTCATGTCCATTGAGCTGGTGATGCTATCTAACCATCTCATCCTCTGTCACCCCCTTCTCCTTTTTCTTTCAATCTTTCCCAGCATCAGGATCTTTTCCAATGTCAGCTCCTCACATCAGGTGGCCAAAGTATTGGAGCGTCAGCTTCAGCATTGGTCCTTCCAACGAATATTCAGGACTGATTTCCTTTAGAATTGACTGGTTTGATCTTCTTGCAGTCCAAGGGACTCTCAAGAGTCTTCTCCAGCACCACAATTTGAAAGCATCAATTCTTTAGCTCTCAGCCTTCTTTGTGGTTTAACTCTCACATCCGTACATGACTATTGGGGGAAAAAAAAAACTATAGCTTTGACTATATGGACCTTTGTTGGCAAAGTGATGTCCCTGCTTTTTAATACACTACCTATGTTTGTCATAGCTTTCCTTTCAAGGAGCAAGCTTCTTTTAATTTCCTGTCTGCAGTCACCATCCGCAGTGATTTTGGAGCCCAAGAAAAGAAAATCTGTCACTGCTTCCACTTTTAACCCTTCTATTTGCCATGAAGTGAAAGGACTGGATGCTACCAAAAACCTCACTCTCAGAGACGTGAGTTCATAGGCCTATGGCAGGGCCCAGGGAGTATCTGTATTTTCTACTAATATCCAGTTAGATTTCTGATGCACGAATGAATACGGACACCCTTAGATTAATCTTGCAAGTGTTAGGTGTAAAGAGAGCTTTGAAAATTGAATTCGATTTTAAATGCGCGAAGAGTGAAAATCTGAGATAAGCAAAGATGTCAGGTGGACATCGTCAGTAGGAGGGCAGTTATAACTGAAGAAAGCTGTAGAATATTTTGAAAAGACAAAGACAGAGAAATAAAACAGAATATAAAGCAGAGAACGGAGTTTTGTGTGGAGGGAGAAGGGAAGAAAAAGCAAGAGAATAATTAAAACTTCAAAAACACAGTCCTTCACTTGAAAACCACACCAGGTTACTCAGCCCCTACTACTGGAAATCACCACACCATATATACATTATAGGAGTCCAAAGAATCAAAACGGTAACCATAACTTCAGTACCTGCTGGAACACATGGCCATAACAGGGAGCGAGCTCCAGGATACATACCTTGGAAATTTCTCTACCCCATTACACCCCAAAGTCTAGCAAGTTCCCCAAGACCACACTAGCCTGTAAGCCCCAGCGTGACAGAGACTCACCTGCCACTTTCTCTACAACCTGCCACTCATGGGTGCTCCTAGCAACGACCCATTGCATCCAGGTTGCCCTTCCATGCTCCCTGCTACAGGCGCAGGCAGATGAGCAAGTCTGAGCCAATGGGCAGCACTTTGACTTTCTGACACACTGATTGGTCCAAGATGTTGACAGGTGACTCAAAATAAGCCAATCACAGTCCTTCTCTAGCCTTGTGGAAACTGAGGCTGGGATACCTTTACTGAGCACCTCCTTTGAGAGGCTTGCCCCTTAGATGTTTCCTCCCAGCTTTGCAAACAATGAAGTTATAAAAATAAATCCATTTTGAAGTTATCCACTTGCAAACAATTACTTGCTAAGCACTTATGCACTGGGCAATATTAACAGTAAACTAAGTCAACAGTCAATAAATAACAGTCAATAGTAAACTAAGTTAATAAGCTCTCAACTATCTTCCAGGATATGTAATATTTTGTCTCCATTTTTCAAATGAAAAAACTAAGATTTACCAGAAATTACTTTATTTTGGGGGGCTCCAAAAGCACTGCAGATGGTGACTGCAACCATGAAACTAAAAGACGCTTACTCCTTGGAAGAAAAGTTATGACCCACCTAGATAGCATATTGAAAAGCAGAGACATTACTTGCCAACAAAGGTCCGTCTAGTCAAGGCTATGGTTTTTCCTGTGGTCATGTGTGGATATGAGAGTTGGACTGTGAAGAAAGCTGAGCGCTGAATAATTGATGCTTTTGAACTATGGTGCTGGAGAAGACTCTTGAGAGTCCCTTGGACTGCAAGGAGATCCAACCAGTCCATTCTGAAGGAGATCAGCCCTGGGATTTCTTTGGAAGGACTGATGCTAAAGCTGAAACTCCAGTACTTTGGCCACCTCATGAGAAGAGTTGACTCTTTGGAAAAGCCTCTGATGCTGGGAGGGATTGGGGGCAGGAGGAGAAGGGGACAACAGAGGATGAGATGGCTGGATGGCATCACTGACTCGATGGACTTGAGTCTGAGTGAACTCCGGGAGTTGGTGATGGACAGGGAGGCCTGGCGTGCTGTGATTCATTGGGTCGCAAAGAGTCGGACACGACTGAGTGACTGAACTGGACTGAACTGAACTGAAGCGATTTGCCCAGGGCCAAATACCACAAGTGTCCAATTTGGAGTCAAGCTTAGATTTCCTTGACTCCAGAGGTTGTGCTTTTAATTAATGGCTAATCTGATTCTCATCTACATGATTATCTCTAAACATATCCTCAGTTCATTACAATTTCTTTGAAAACACCATGTTTAATAGCTACATCATTTCCATCTTATGGATGTAGTATAACTTAAGTAATTCCCAGAATATCCTCAATATATGCCATTATAAATGACATCTTCTTCTAAATCTAAACCAACAAATTATGGCCTTACAAGTCAAATCCAGCCCTTGGCCTATGTTTGTAAATAAAGTTTTACTGGCACATAGCCATACCCATTCATTGTCTACACTAGCAGAATTTCCTAGTTCCAAGAGAGATTCTATGTCCCACAAAGCATCGAGTGTTTCTGATCTGCCTCTTTATAGAAAAGATTTTCCAATCTCTGTTCTAAATATTTGTCTACACTACTGATGGTATCCTTAAGCTAAACACAGAGAAATGAGCCAAATTGTTTTCTGGAAAATTGGTTTTGAATAACATTGTCACCACGAATTTGCAAGAGTCCATTTCTCATACCTTCCACTTTTGCTGGCAATGGCCATTATGCAAATAAATGTCAAGATTTTTCGTATTCAAATAAATGTCAAGATTTTTCACTGATCTAGGCACCGGAGACACAGCAGTGACCAGCAGGCATATGTTGCTGCCCTCATGGAGCTTATAATCTATTAAAGGGGCAAAAGGACATAATAAACTACTTGACAAGAAAATATACCATTTGTCAGATGGTGATAGGTGTTCTAACGAATTCTAGAGTGGTAAAGGGGGTGGCAACTCAGCACAATGGAGTGAGTGGGTGCTGAGTTACACAGTGCGGTCACCATCTGTCACTGATAAGGTGGCATTTGAGCAGAGACTTTAAAGGAAGAGCATCCCAGGTGGAGGAGAAAAACAAATCTAAGGAGAAAAAACAAAATACCAGATGGTATTTTCAGAATTCAGTGGGGAAATGGTTATTTTTATCTCCATAGTAAGGTTGTGCTATGGTGTAGATGACTGCGTACAGCCTGAGAGTCAGAAGTCGTTTCTATTTGACCCTGAAGTCCCTTATACTTATTCAATGGCAGCAGCTGATTCGCTTCGAGATTAGGTTGTGCTAAAGCTAACACTAAAATTAGTTTTCATTTCCTAAGTAAACAGCAGCTGGCAGTACATTTGGGGGTGGTGAGCAGCCCGAGTGAGCTGGGAGAAGAGAAGAATCATCCGAGGGCTCACATTTTCCAAGGAAAGAGAGGCGGTATCAGTGGCTTTGAAGGGGGTGGGGGGTGCATGTTCCAGACCTCCAGGCAAGGTCATTGTTATCTGAGCTGCTTCCCTTCCCCTCGTCTCCCTCATCCATTCAGTCACTGAATCCTTTTATATGTCCCTCAGAAAAAGCACTTGATTCTGGTGCCTCATCTCCCTCACCATAGTCGCTCCTGAATAGCCGGGGCTAGTTGTCCCGCAAGGTTAATCTCACCTCCTTCCTCTCTGAACACATGGCTGATCAAAATTAAGACTACATTTCCCAGCCTCCTTTGCTTCTGATGTGGTCACGTGACTCAGTTCTGACCTATGAGGTGTGGAGCAGAAGTGATGCATGCAGTTTCTGGGTTGAGCTCCTGTAGGTGAGGAGCTTGTCCTCCACTGTCACTTTTCTCTCTTCACCCTGACTGGAAGGTAGGCATGCTGGCAGGATCTTGGATCATAAGGTGGAAGCATGTTTTGAGGATATAAAACAAAAGGATGGAAGAAGCCCGGGCCCCCAGCTCTTTCGTACCACAATTCCAGCCCTAGACCTCCAACATGGACTGCAAGGTGTGAGAGAAACAACCATCTTAGGCTGTTTCTTTGTCATAGCAGCCTACCTGTCCCCTTACCATCTTACTCTCTCTCTCCATTTACATTATTACAATAGCTCCCAAATGGATCTGCGCCTCTGACCCCTCCCCTCTCCGTCTTCTGAAGGTACTCCCAGCAGCACCAGCATCCTACATGCAGAGTGATCATGTCACATTCCCGTAATAATTACAGTTGTTGGTTCCTAGCTAAAACTCTTAGACTTGGCTATGATGGGCCTCAGAACCCTAGCTCCAAGCTGCCTTTCCATCCACAATTCCTGCCACATCTGCCCTAGAGACTCAGCTTCTCCCCTACAATGTGACTCTGGCGGCCAGCCTCCAAGAGGACTCTAGTGAGTATCATCTCCTGGCGTCACACTGAGTAGAGAGAGGGCTGTGGAACCCAGTGGAAGATGGCGAAATGGCAGCGTGTGACTTCCGAGTCCAGATGCCCTCCTCACCCCTCTGTCTGAATCGCACTGGAAGAAAGTCAGCCCTCACAATTGTGAGGGCACTGAAAGAGCCCGGTGGAAACGTCGCTGTGGTGAGAGACCAAGGCCTCCAGTCCACAGCCACATGGTAAGCCTCCCTGGGAGGCTGACTCCCCTCAGCCACGCCACAAACTCTGATAAGTCTGCTGAAGCACTAGGCTGTTCACCAGTGTCTGTGTTTGGGACATAGTCATTCATTTGCATCCTAGGTCCCTAGGATTCAGGGCAGCGAAGGATCTCTAATCTTGGCAAATTATTCAGGGTTCCAGTTGATACAGCTGTCATCAGCAAGGACTCCCTTAATGAAATGCCCAAAACTCAAGTTGACCTGGGGTTGCTGCCATACCTGTAGTTCTGATTGTAAAATGCAAGCCTGATTTGTCCAGAATTTATTGCCAGGTAATTTGCAATCATCTGCTACAAAGAACTATTCTATGTAGTTTGACATCTTCTGATGAGAAAAGAAGGTTCTTGAATAGCAATGAGTGCTTGGTGCTTACTCTTAAAAGTGGCGCTCTCACCTGAAATTTTCATAACAGCTCCAGAAGTATGCACTTGAGGCAGTTCACACAGAGATTGTGGGCAGAGTTCCTAGAGTTGAAGTACTAGCAGAAGTTAACAGGCCAAATATGCCTGCTACCTGTTTTTTGTAAATAGCGTTTTACTGGGACACAGCCATGTCCATATTACCTGTGACTGCATTCCTACAAAGGACAGAGTTGGGTAATCAAACAGATGTTTGACCCAGAAAGATTAAATTACTCACCATCTGGCCCCTTACAGAAAAGATGTGATGATCCTTGAGTTAGAGCATTTACTAATTAAGTAGCTTTCTTGTCCCTCATCTGACACTTTGAAAAATACAGCTTTTTTTGTCACAGGATTTTGATGAACAATGCACAACTGATCAAATGCAGTTCTTCTATTCTCCTGTACGATGTATGATCAGCTATAATTTTATAGCTCAGAGTCAGCCCCAAACATGATTTTTAGTTTTTGCCTTTTAGAAAACTAGCTAGTCTTGTAACTAACTTAGCAATCTTATTTCCTGCATTTCCCCCCCTGAATGATACATAGACTTTGTCCCTTGAATAGTCTTTAAACCAACTTTTTTGACTTTCTGACTGGTAGTGATTTAAATAAACATTGACACCTCCTAATGAACAATTGTGTACTTACAACTGCCAACAGCAAGGTTCTCGGACTTAAGTAAATCTAAAAATAGGCCAGAGAGTTAATTTTAAAAAAACAGATTGCAAAGATTTGTCTCCACAGAGCACGCGTCAACAGATCCAGGCGGGTCCTGGGAATCTTCATTTTTAAATAAAGACATCCTTCTCCCATAGAGAATTCTGAAACTGGTGGTGTCCAGAGTCCACTTTGAGAAACTTTGTCCTACCCCCATGAGACCCAGGCTCCCTGGAGTGATTCACAAAGCCCCTGGTTACCTGGCCCCTCCCCTTTCCTAACTAGCTCCTCCCATCACTCTGTCATACTGATGTAGAACTCCAGGGGCAGCTCACCTGTGCTCATGCGCAAATAATCTTTTTTCCTCTTTCTCTCTTCCCCTCCATCCCACAGGGCCTTTTCGTGCCCCATCATAGAAACTTGTTATGACACCTAAGTCTTATCACCTTCCCTTGGATGCCTTCCTGACTTCCCCCAGGCTTGAGCACAGCTTTCTTGTGTAGCCCACAGTACATTCCATTCTACCTCTTACATAGCCTGGAGACCAGAGACCATATTATATTACAGGTGTTTGTTTGCTGACTGGTCCAACTGCACAAATAATGTGGGCACCTTAGGGTGAGGAGCACGGCTTATGGAGCCTATGTATGTATCCTCAGCTCCCAATCCAGCAATCAGGAGGTCCTCAGTGAATGCTTGTGAAAGGAAATCTGGAGAGGGGCAGCAGATAGGCACCAACACTGTCCTTGGTGGCCATTTCAGCTTTATCATTTCAGCAGAAATATGCCCACTTCCAGGAATATGTGCACAGATAAACAAAAATATTCAGTGCTGGTCTGCAGCTAGTTAAAAAGAAGTAGCTGCAATATTTACAGAAGGCAGGACATGGAAGCAAACTCGATGGCTACCTACAGACCAAGAAGTTGTGGTACATTTATACAGTGGAATATTACTCAGCCATAAAAAGGAATGAATTTGAGACCATTGTAGTGAGGTGTGTGAACCTAGAACCTCTCATTCAGAGTGAAGTAAGTCGGAAAGAGAACAAACATATATATTAACATATATATTAATATATGGAATCTAGAAAAATTTTCTGATGAACTTGGTAGAGAATGGACTTATGGACAGAGTAGGGGAAGGTGAGAGTGGGACGAATTGAGGAAGTTGTATTGATATATACACTATCACATGTAAGATAGGTAGTGGGAAGTTGCTACATAACATAGGGAGCCCAGCCTGGTGCTCTGTGATGACGCAAAGGGGTGGATGGGGGGAGAAGAGAGAGGCTCAGGAGGGAAGGATTATATATAATTATGACTGATTTGACTTATCATACAGCAGAAACCAACAGAAAATTGTAAAGCAATTTTCCACCACTTAAAAAAGAAATAGCTGCAACAAGCTATATGTTCATCAACAGGGGACTGGTTAAAAAATTATGGTACTTCCATGAAATGCAAGATGATTTTAAAAAAATGGATCTGTATGTGCTCTCTCCAACGTATACTAGTAAGAAAAGAGCTTGAAGAAGCAGCAAGGTGCCGAACAGTATGTACAATATGATCCCGTTTGTGGGGGGAAATGTAGGCATGCGTGCTTATGCAGAAGAAAATTACAGAGGTTTCTGAAATACACAAGTGATACCATTTGGGATGTGAGAAAACTGTCCAGGGAAACTGATCTTTTACATTACAAGCTTCGAAAGTATTTGAAATTATAATCATAATTAATCTTGTAATTACAATTCTTTAAAGCCTGTTGATCTAGACAGTTCTTTCTGCCCCCACCCCCAGAGTGGCACATGCTGAGACTGACTTTCCAGTTTAAGTGTAACAATTTGCGGGTCTAATTTAAATGTGACAATTTAAGTGTGGCTGAAACAGCCCCTTTGGTTTGCACACTGCGCTGGAGAACGAAGGGCGATGCCAAACCTTCCACACATGGCCACGAGAGGGCGCGCTGAAGTAGCCAAACTGGCTGAGGAACCAGTTGGGGGGTTGCGGGGTGGGGGTGGGGGTGGGGGTGGGGGTGGGGGTGGGGGTGGGGGTGGGGGTGAGGTGGGGAACCCTGGGAACAATCCGGAACAAAAAGCCATCTTATTTTCAAAAGGCTGATGGAGTCCCTACTGGGTGTTCACACTCGATCTCCTCCTAAGTAAACGAACGTAAGTGCAATTTAATTTCTTCTAAATTGTACCAACAATTAAAGGGAAATTATTCCCCTCGCCCTTTCTTTCTTTTTTTGCAATAGACTCCTGATAATTTCAGCCATTTAATGAAGTCCTTTGTGGACCATTGGATTTCGATGACTTTCTCCCTAGAATTCCCCTGGTAGGTAGAATCTGCCTTCGACACCTACTTGTGATCTACTGTGAACCTGCCAGCATCATAATGCATCATTTTGCCTTTGCTGTGTGATGATAAATAATCTCCTTCCTCAGAACTGGGCGTATTAAGATGTCTCTCTGTGACCATCATGATTCACTTTTTCAAGTTCAAAAGGGAGGAGATAGAAAGCTTTCTCCAGTTGGGCCCCTCCCTTCTTCCTTCACAGTGGCCCCCACTGGCACTGCCTCTCTGGTTATTTATTGTTTCCAGCTCAGGTCGACAAACCTAGTAATGCCCATTATCAGCTGGAGAGGATAAAATGAACAACACCTGGCCCCTCCTTAAGTTCTCACATTAAAGGAAAGCAGTGGACCAAAAAAAAAAAAGAAAGAAAGAAAAAACCCTACGTGTTCGCAGTCCTGGAAAGCTGTTAACGAATGAATGAATAAACAAAATACAATATATCCCTGCAATGGAATATTCTATTATTCAGCCGTAAAAAGAAATGAAATACTGATGCATGCTGTATCTTGGATAAATCTCAAAAACATCATGCTAGTGAAAGAGGTCAGACACACATTGTATGACTTCGTTTATTTGAAATGTCCAGAACAGGCAAACCCTTAAAGAGAGAAAGTACTAATAGCTTAGTGGTTGCCAGGGGCTGCCTAGAGGAACTGATTGGGGAGGGACTGCTTAATGGGTACAGTCTCCTTTAAGATGATTACAGTGTTTTGGAACCAGGGAGAGGTGACAGTTCCACAGCACTGTGAATGTATTTAATGCTAGGGAACTGTATACACTTTATAAGAGTTAACTTTGCTACGTGAATTTTATATCAGCCCAGCCCGTATAAAGTTTGCATCCTAATGGGAGTTGATTGAAAATAAATCAATAGGTAAAGAAACAATGTGCTTGGAGTCTTGTGGGAGGGACAGACAACAAATTCTTCCATTCTAGAGTGAGCAATGCCCTGGCAGACACATGCTAGGGGAAAGACAAGATTCCAGGCGACAATAGTGTTCTGCAGAAGTTTCCAGCAGCCTCAGCCAGCTCCCTGGGATTGAGTCCCAGCCCTGGCTAACTGGCTTTGTGACCTTGGGCACATCATATATGTTTATTCATATATTCACTCACATGAAATACCTTGAATCTAGAGATACTGGAAGCTCCCAACTCATTCTGTTCTTTCTAGAGGCATCCATCTTCTCTGTCCACCTCCCAAATCTTAAGTCCTGTTTTTAACCAGTTTCAATTTGATACCTCTGTTGAGTGATGCCACTTTGGGAGTCAGAGGACTCTGGGGTTCGTGAAAAACAGCTGTTGTTGTCGTTTAGTTGCTCTGTTGTGTCCGACTGTTCGCGACCCGATGGACTGTAGCCCACTGGGTCCCTCTGTCCTCCACTATCTCCTGGAGTTTACTCAAACAGTAGAGCCCTTTTATCTGCAGGATGCACAGAGAGAAAACAGAAAGGAAAGTTATTTGGATGTTCCCTGAGAAGCCTCACCTTCCTGGTTTTTGCTTCTTTACGGGCCTTGGAGGGTTTGTGTTGAGTGACCCGACTGTGAATCTCAAGCCACAGCAGATGCTCAGAAGCCAATAAAGGACCCTGGCAGGACCCTCTGGAGAGCGACCTCCTAGTCAGGAGCGACACAGAAGATGTGCAAGTCCTATCCTGCGGCAGTTTTCATCCTGGTTTACTCCAGGGGGCGGGGTGACACGGTAGAGAGTCGCTGCTCCTGCCAAAATTCTGTAGCTGTTGTGGCAGAAGGGTAGTGTATATTTGGACATACAACCCACTCCAGTATTCTTGCCTGGAGAATCCTTTGGACAGAGGAGTCTGGTGGGCTACCGTCCATGGGGTTGCAAAGAGTCAGACAAGACTAAAGCAACTTAACACACATACACAGATATATATTATATATAAATTGAATTAGGGCTCACCCTTGTGACTCCATTTTACCATAATTACCTCTTTAAATGCAGAGTACATCATAAGAAACACTGGGCTGGAAGAAGCACAAGCTGGAATCAAGATTGCCAGGAGAAATATCAATAACCTCAGATATGCAGATGCCACCCTTATGGCAGAAAGTGAAGAGGAACTAAAAAGCCTCTTGATGAAAATGAAAGAGGAGAGTGAAAAAGTTGGCTTAAAGCTCAACATTCAGAAAACGAAGATCATGGCAACCCGTCCCATCACTTCATGGGAAATAGATGGGGAAACAGTGGAAACGGTGTCAGACTTTATTTTTTTGGGCTCCAAAATCACTGCAGATGGTGACTGCAGCCATGAAATTAAAAGATGCTTACTCCTTGGAAGAAAAGTTATGACCAACCTAGATAGTATATTGAAAAGCAGAGACATTACTTTGCCAACAAAGGTCCGTCTAGTCAAGGCTATGGCTTTTCCAGTGGTCATGTATGGATGTGAGAGTTGGACTATAAAGAAAGCTGAGTGCCGAAAAATTGATGCTTTTGAACTGTGGTGTTGGAGAAGACTCCTGAGAGTCCCTTGGACTGCAAGGAGATTCAGCCAGTCCATCCTAAAGGAGATCAGTCCTGGGTGTTCTTGGAAGGAATGACGCTAAAGCTGAAACTCCAGTACTTTGGCCACCTCATGCGAAGAGCTGACTCATTGGAAAAGACTCTGATGCTGGGAGGGATTGGGGGCAGGAGGAGAAGGGGACGACAGAGGATGAGATGGCTGGAATGACATCACGGACTCGATGGACGTGAGTCTGAGTGAACTCCGGGAGTTGGTGATGGACAGGGAGGCCTGGGGTGCTGAGATTCATGGGGTCGCAAAGAGTCGGACACGACTGAGCGACTGAACTGACCTCTTTAAAGGCCCTATCTCCAAATACTGTCACATTGTGAGTGAGACAGTAGGACTTCGACATGTGAATTTTGGAGAGACGCAGTTCAGCCCATAACCCTTCCTACAATCCATAAGCTCCTGGTAGTATTAAGTCCTAACAAACCAACTCGGAGAGGTTTCTGATCTCCCTCTCTCCGCTCCTCCTGGTCCCAGCACCTTAGTTAGGCTGTCTGGCCACTGAATACAGAGTCCCTGGAAAGGGATCAGCTACTCTTGGCTGCTCCTTGAATAATGCTCAAAATGAAAGAGTTAGCGAGTGATTGGTTTAAAAAAAAAATCAGAATGTCACCTGAACCATTTCTGGGCTCATTGCAACTAAGGTTATCTTCTCCTGGAATGTATTAGTGGGGCTTCTCCAGAGAAACGGAAACAGCAGGAGATGAGTATGTACAGACATAGATAGAGATATATGATCTATACGAGAGATTGAGATAAGGAACTGACTCACTTTAGGATGAAGGCTGAAGTCTGAGACCTGCAGTCATGAGGCTGGTGATACAAGAGAGCCGCCGGTGATGGTGTAGTTCTCGTCTGAGACTGAGGCCTGAGAACCAGGAGGGATAATGATATGAGCTCCGATCCGGGTTCAAGTCCAGAGATAGAAGACTGATGTCCCAAAGAGAAGACAGACAGGCAGTCTAATCCAGACACCAGCACAGACACACCCAGAATAATATTTGTCTGGGTCCCCCAGTGGCCCAGTCAAGCTGACATATGAAATTAATCATTGCAAGGTAGAAACCTGACTGAAGGGGCCTAGGAGATTCGGACTCAATTCTGCCTCAGCTGCCTGGATTCACCTGTTGAATTAATATGGCCCTAGATCATTTAAAAAAAAAACAACAAAAAACGGAGAAGGCAATGGCACCCCACTCCAGTACTCTTGCCTGGAAAATCCCATGGACAGAGGAGCCTGGTAGGCTGTAGTCCATGGGGTCGCTAAGAATCAGACATGACTGAGCAACTTCCCTTTCACTTTTCACTTTCATGCATTGGAGAAGGAAATGGCAACCCACTCCAGTGTTCTTGCCTGGAGAATCCCAGGGATGGGGGAGCCTGGTGGGCTGCCATCTATGGGGTCACACAGCGTCGGACACGACTGAAGCGACTTAGCAATAGCAGCAGATCATTAAAAAAGACCCTGATGCTGGGAAAGATTGCAGGCAGGAGGAGAAGGGGACAACAGAGGATGAGATGGTTGGATGGCATCACCGACTCAATGGACATGGGTTTTGGTGGAGAGGGAGGCCTGGCGTGCTGCAATTCATGGGGTCGCAAAGAGTCGGACATGACTGAGCCACTGGACTGAGATCATAAAAATAATGAACACTTATTTGAGTACCCTGCTATTAGTCCCCTAAAGCAGAGTCATAGTCATTCTCTTTAAGCTTTATAAAAACGTCTTTGTCCTTGCACTGGCCTTTCAGATGGAGGCTTGGGTGCAAGCAGGGGCTGATTGGAAAGGGTGAGGTTATATCTACTAGGAGGTGGACGGTGATTCATGGAGGTGGAGGGACAGCACGGGGCACAGGCACCATGGAGGAGGCGCCTTGGGCCCCAGAAAGTGGGGAGAAGGAAAGGGCATTAGCAATCTTGTCTTTCAGAGCCACCTCTAAAGCTTTCCTTAGGAAGGAAAGCGCCCTGATCTCAAGCGGCTGCAAATGTCTGAAATCTGTCAGCTGGCCTGCCATTCCCCACTAGGTGGCTCTAGCGGCGGTTTGATCATGGGTCTCCTTAACCTTGAGCTTCCCAGGGGGCACTAATTGTAAAGAAACCCGCCTGCCAATGCAGGAGACATAGGAGACACAGGTAGGTTCGATCCCTGGGTCCGGAAGATCCCCTGGAGGGGGAAATGGCAATCCACTCCAGTGTTCTGGAGAACCCCATGGACAGAGGAGACTGGGGGGCTACAGTCCATGGGATCGCAGAGTTGGACACGACTGAAGTGACTTCGCACACTCCTTAACCCGACAGAAAAGTCTTCTGGGAACAGCAGGAGTTGGCCCCAGCTTTTGTACCCCCCACTCGAAGCACCTGCCCGTCTCCTGTCCACCTCCTTCCCATAGCCATTGCTCTGTCATTTGGGCAAATGCCCCAGTTGGCGGCATGGATGCACAAGACAGGTTGCCCTCAGGCAGTTCCTTAATTACTCAAACTGAACTGGCACCTTTTGACTTACTGGTTCATCACCCTGTCCCCTCTGACTGATGTACTTTGGAGGCCCCCACAATTGTAAGCAACGATCTTTTCAGGAGCACCATGTGCAACCCTGGGACAGTACTTCTTTTGTGCAAGTCAGGCACTGACTTGTCTCCTTCCTGAAAACACCATCGGGGTGGTCAGAAGAGATCTTCAGATATTTAAGAAAATGCCACAATATCTGGCATAGCTGCAGGGATCCCTCCAAAACGAGGCTATGATCCATTGTTTTTCATACTTGTTATTTTTCAGTTATCCACGAAAAAGAAGTCATCCAGTTGGGATAGATGATATGGAACCAATCCCTGATTTTAGCCAAAGTGATCAGTGATACCACCTCATCCCTAGAAGACATTCAGGTCAGCCTCATCGCACTGGTCAGGGTTGTTATGGATAATGCGATTGCCATACTTTCTTTTCTGCAGGTCACAGAGGAATCTGGGCAACCTCTAGAACCTTGGGCTGTATCAGGATCAATGCCTTAGGCTAAGAGGAAAGGTCAACACAATCATTTAAGGAGAAAGTCACCTGGATTTCCAAGAATGGCCTAAATGGTTTATGGGACTTGTTCAACTGGCCAAGTCCAGTTCCATGGGAATTGCCAAGGACAATACTGTTGTTTGGAGTCCTATTGACACTAGGCTTAATTAAGTGCTGTATGAGACAAAATGAATGGGTTTGGTTCTAGCCTCTGTTGATCAGATGAACTGACATATCCATTGGAGTGGCATACTCATGGAAGAATTCACCAAAAGCCAGGCCAGTATAGAAATGAAGGACGGATGTTGTTCGGAGACAATTCTCCATGGGTCTAGTTTTCCTGCATGTTTTTTGAACAGAACTTTTCCAGAGTGTCTTTTTAAGAATGTTTGTAACAGCCTTGAACGATTGAGACAGAGCAAAGAGCAAATTTAGTTTACTGTCCAGTATGAGAAAGTAGGACTTCCCAGGTGGCTTAGTGATAAAGAATCTGCCTACCCAATGCAGGAGATGCTGGTTCAATCCCTGGGTTGGGAAGATCCTCTGGAGGAGCAAATGGCAACCTGCTCCAGTATTCTTGCTTGGGAAGTCCCAGGGACAGAGGAGCCTAGCCAGCTACAGACCATGGGGTCACATGGAGTCAGACGTGACTGAGCGACTGAGAACACACGCGTGGTACAAAGAAGGTAGCATCTCAAGAAAGAAGGAGAGAAAGAGAAGGAGGATACGGAGGAGATGAAGACCGGAAAGGGGAAGGCAAAAGTGAAGAGGAAGAGGAGGAAGAAGGAGGAGGGGGAGGGGAAGGGAGGGGAGGAAGAGAGGAAGAAATTAATGTCTCCCTCTGGACTTCCTTGGTGGCTCAGATGGTAAAGCGTCTGCCTACAATGCGGGAGACCCGGGTTCAGTCCCTGGGTCGCGAAGATCTCCTGGAGAAGGAAAGGGCAACCCACTCCAGTATTCTTGCCTGGAAAATCCCATGGATGATGGAATCTGGTAGGCTACTGTCCATGGGGTCGCAGAGTCAGACACGACTGAGCGACTTCACTTGCCTCTGGGCAAAGGTCAGGCAGGCTTATTGTCCATTGTGAATGATAAGCAGCCTCTAAGCTCAGGATCTCTTTTCTGCAACACACCCTATTGTGTGTGCGGGCCCCCTGTCCCCCTTTTGAATCACCCTTGGGCGACTGGGGCTTGGGGAACCAGCATGCATGCTGTATACCAACCACTGCTATTGCAGGGAGTGATAAGGCCTTTTGTCTCAGAGCTGAGAATCTTGTTTGCTCTGCAGCATCAGATGCCAAGCAGGGCCCAGAAGGGCTTCCGGGTGCAAAGACTACCTGTGTCCCTCATTTCTTGTATTGTAGGAAGCAGCCTTCCTTCAGCCTCTATGACCTTCCCTGAGTTCCAATGGGCAGATTCAAGCAGTTGTTAATTAGGGAAGGCAGCGGGTGTGAGACAGGGAGAAACAAACCATGAAGAGCAGCCCTGGGGCAAGGTCCTATTTTCCCTTCAATGGATACACACGGCAATATCTTTGAGATATTTTGCAGAGACTGAAACCCCCTCCAGGTGGGAGAATTTAACCCTTAATGATAGTATGCTGCCCACAAGCCTGCAGACCCCTGACCAGCTGGACTTGAAGTTTGCTGATGTTGACTCCCACTTACCTCACTACCAACCCATCAGAAGAATGCCCATGAGCTGATCACGCCCTCTTTGGACAATTATTATAAAACTTCTCACTATCTTCCACAAGTTGGGACACAAGGTTTTGAGGGCATCAGCCCACTGTGGCCCCCTTTCCCTGGCAAATAATAAAGCCACTCTTTTCTACTTCACCCAAAACTCTGTCTCCAAAATTTGACTTGGCACCAGTGTACAGAGAAGCTGAGCTTCCAGCACCATGTTCACGAAACTGTGGCAGGCCAACTTGTTCAATTACAAGTAGAATAAGATCTCAGGCTCTTCAAAGTTCTGGACATATCCACCTAGTGTATTTTTTAAATTGAGAACCCATTATTTTCTAAGTGCTACTGTAAATATCAGATCTACAGAATTGAACAAAGTGTCTACCTTCCTGAGGCTTCTATCAAATGGGGTGGAATGTGGGAGGGTAAGTTGGAGCATCTTTTATGCAGAAAAGTTTGGCAGAACATATTTAAAACCTTAAAAATGTGCCTACTTTTTGAGCAATTCTAAGAATTCATCCTAAGGAAAGAATCAAACAAGTACACAGAGACAGGTGCCCGGGGATATTAATCGTAGCATTGTTCGTGGAAGTGTTTTCTAAACTTGGCTTATTTAAGCTCTGTGTTTGTGGCCTGTGTTATATCTACATACCAGCATACTATTTTCTAAATGACCCAGGACACTTGGTTAAATTCATTTTATTTTAAAATCAAACATTATATGACTATCAAAAGTCTAGTTATGGTGTTTATAATAGATACATAATATACACACAAATGTATATATCATACAAATAAATATATAACTATTTAAATGTTTAAGAATTCATCAATGTGCTATCTGACATCACATTGCATTACTCCAGTTACTTGTATCACATTGTGGGAAATTACTACTTTTTAACATCAAGAACTTGAAAACAAGAGCAACAGCTAAACAAATTGTAGTAGTATATTTGTGTCAATTAAAGGCATGTTAATAGGCATTGCAAGTAATGATATAATGTATATTTATTGTCATGGAAATATGCATATGAATTGAAAACAAAGCAGATCCAAAATAATGTTATCCCATTTACATATATCAGAGAAGGTGATGGCACCCCACTCCACTACTCTTGCCTGAAAAATCCCATGGACAAAGGAGCCTGGTAGTCTGCAGTCCATGGGGTGGCGAAGAGTTAGACATGACTGAGTGACTTCACTTTCACTTTTCACTTTCATGCATTGGAGAAGGAAATGGCAACCCACTCCAGTGTTCTTGCCTGGAGAATCCCAGGGACAGGGGAGCCTGGTGGGCTGCCGTCTATGGGGTCGCACAGAGTCGGACACGACTGAAGTGACTTAGCAGCAGCAGCATTTACATATATACATGTGTATAACATATAGTCATACATGCTCAGTTTCTCAGTCGTGTCTGATCTTTTGTGACCCCAGGGACTGTAGTCCACCAGGTTCCTCTGTACGTGTATAAAAATAAATTATTTCTATACATATATAGAAAATATTCTAGACATATTCATTATTTTTGAGTGATTGGAACTATGGGTAAATTTTAATTTCTTTTCGTGTAGCTAAAAAGACACTAAATTTGGGGGGAGGATGTTTTTAAGACTTAAAAAGGCTTCCCTCATGGTCTGGTGGTTAAGAATCCATCTTGCAAGGCAGAGGATGCTGGTTCAGTCACTGTTCTGGGAAGATCCCACATGCTGTGAAATAACTGAGTCCACGTGCCACAGCTACTGAAGCCAAGAGCCTAGAGCCTGGGCTCTGCAGCAAGAGAAGCCACCAGAATGAAAAGCCCACTCCCGCAACTCGAGAGTAACCTCACTCACCACAACTGGAGAAAGCCCTCGTGCCTTCACCACAGCCATAACCGAATAAACAAACAATTCTTAAAAAAAAAAAAAAAAACACTAGAGAGAAGTAATTTACTAGGTATATATGTTCTGGGGGAAAATATGATGTCTATATTGATCTAAACACCAATTTTTCTGTAGTATTAGTTTTCCATAGATTGCCAAGTAATTGAATTGAGCTGGAAGAAACACTTGAAAACTTAAAAACTTGAAATATGAAGTAGACCACAATGGATGAACTTGCTCTTCAATCTCAAGTGTATAATAAATGACTGAACACACTGCAGGAAGGAAGGGTCTATATCGTCATCATTTGTTTTAGAAGTAACACATAAAGGACTTCTCCGGTGATCTGGTGGCTAATACTCCACACTCCCAATGCAGGGGACCCAGGTTCGAACTAGATCCCACATGCTGCAACTAAGACCTGGAGCAGTCAAATGAATAAATAAATATTTTTTAAAAAGAAGTAGCACAGAATACTCAAGCTTGAAGAAGAACTCATAAAGTTCTTCTACTGCCACCTGGACTTGAGGAAGCTGCAGAAATTGAGACTCACTCTTATTGGCTGATACATCCAAAGTCACACATTTGCATTAGTGGCAGACAGAAAGACAAGAACCTAAGTGTATTGGGCCCCAGCTTAGTGGGAAGGAGTGATTTGCTGTGAAATAAATGTATTATGTCCAAATCTCAGTCCTATTATATATAGCCTTATATCCTGGCTGAGGCAACTTGGATGAGTTAACGTTTCTGAGCCAGGATTTCTCCATCTTTGGAATGGCAATAATGCTTATTTCATAGAGTTTTCAGGACACTTCCTCAGCATGGCAGACACTGCAACTCCTACCCAATGTCTGCCACCTCTTCTTCCTGAAAGGACCCCGATTTTGTCTGGGGCAGCAATGTGCCTTTGTAAGCAGGCTCATCTCCGTGATGGAAGTGACACAGTTTCTGTCAATGACTAATACGCTGAGGGTTTCTGGGAAAGCTTTTGTCTAATGGAATCAGGCTCTGTCCCTACCTGCTTCCTGCTTGCTCTTGCAGAAGTAGGGCTGTCAGTGAAGCAGCCATATCCCAAGCCAGGAAATGTATGCATCAAGGCGGACTCCAACATGCTGAAGATGGCGAAGAGGAAAGAGAAAAGCCCTGGGAGGGCACCATCGTTGAACAGCCTCACCAGCCATGGGCTGCCTGCTGCCTGCTTCCAGACTTCCTAGGGGAGAGAAAAAGTCCCTATGTGGCTATGCCATGGTGATATATAGACCCTATCTATCTATGTATACATACATATATATATATATATATAGAGAGAGAGAGAGAGTGAGAGAGAGAGATGCAGAGATATAAAGACCCTGAAGCTGGGAAAGATTGAGGGCAGGAGGAGACGAGGGCAACAGAGGATGAGATAGTTGAATAGCATCACCATCTCAATAGATATGAGTTTGAGCAAACTCCAAGAGATGGTGTAGGACAGGGAAGCCTGGCGTGCTGCAGTCCATGGGGTCGCCAAGAGTTGGACACGACTAAGAGACTGAACGACAGTGGCAGAGATGTATTGGCAGGTTGGTCCCAATTATTTCTTGTTCTGTGGTGGAATTATCCATCTACACTCTTGGCCTCATGAAGGTCAGGGTGTCTTTCACCATGTCTTAACTTTGGGCTTGGTCAGGTGACTTGAACGGGCCTCTGGGATATTGGCCGATGAAATGTGTGCTTACACGGCTGGGCTTACCCTCTTGAACCTCTGCTGTCTCCATGGAAGAATGTGCCTCAAGAAACCTGCTGGTCTCAGAAGAGATGTGTGAAGCAGGATTTAACCAAACTCATGACCTGGTGCTAAGCCCAACCTAGAAGACTCAATTCCAGCTTATCCACAGACGTATGAGCAAGGGGAAAAAAAATGTTTGCTATAATAAGCCACTGAGATTCAGGGATTGTTTGTTATCCAGCAATAACTGATGACTACATCCCAGTCAAGTATTCTCTTGCTCATACCTGAAGGCTTTAACAAATATAAACAAGGCAATACATGAATACATGAGGTACATGAGGTACAGTACCTGATACCTATTGAGCTAAATACATATCAGATGATTAAATAAACAGTATCATTTCTGGAAAAGGAAGATATTTTTTTGAGTGTTAGTTGACCTTTGGTTTGGGTCTATGGCTCTCTCAATGGGTTTACATCTGAGATTCAGTCTATTGTGTCTATTTTTCCAATATAACATTATTCTAGGCTTCAAAAAAGAAATTAAAACAAGCCCTCAGCAACATGGGCTGTGGACTAAAATTGAAAGAACTGAGATTTCTGGCATGAGATTAATAACTGTAGCCAGAAGATTTATGAAATGTATCAAAATACTGACTTTTTATTCAGTCACGAGAAGCAGTAACTTAAATAAGCCTGTGAACTTTCTCTTTCATTTATACTTTTTACGTGTGTACTGGGACCATAATACAAGGCCATGCTATGTAATGGTCTCTGGCTGCTTATAAATGCCCAGGCCAAGCCACAGAGATCATTCTCACAGCAGGAGACTGACCTCCTGACACTGTCCACTTATAGCGACTGTGTGTATTACACTAGGTAACTGAGGGGGCTGGAGTGCACTTGATTTCTGGGTCATATTCCTGGGCAGTTGACCTTTCAGGAGCTCCAGAGATAGAGCTGTTTGTGTAAGCTGAACTGCTAAGTCAAGAGCAGGCTAGAGCCTCGATTTGCTACTTAGTATGATCCAAGGCCCCTTGAGGAGGAAGTGGCAACCCACTCCAGTATTCCTGCCTGGAAAATTCCATGGACAGAGGAGCCTGACAGGCTGCAGTTCATGGGGTTGCAAAGAGTCAGAAGGGTTAGATGAAGGGTTAGTAGGATTAGATGAACATTTTTAAGGTTCATCCATGTTGTAGCATAAATCAATATTTCATTTTTTTATGGATGAATAATATTTCTTTGCATGTATATATCACGTTTTTTATCAACCCATCAATTGATGGACATTAGGGTTATTTATCAATAATGTTGTGTACAAGTTTTTCTGTAGACATATGTTTCTACTTTTTTTGGAGCATATATCTAGCAGTGGATTTTCTGGGTCACATGGTAACTACATTTAACTTTTATTAGAACTGCCAGACTACAACTAAACTAGCTGCACTATCTTAGAATCCCACAGCAGTGTGTGACTATTACAATTTCTCCATACCCTCACCAATATTTGTTGTTGTCTTTTCTTAATTGTGGTAAATTTATATTGTGCAACCACCGCCATCTAGCCATCCTTGTACGTTTTCATCTTGCAAAACTGAAAATCCATACCTGTTAGTCATAGCTCCTCATTTCGCTTCACCCAGCGGCTGACAGCCGTCAATCTACATTTTGTCTCTGTGACTTTACATACCTCGTTAGTGGAATCGCACAGTATGTGTTTTAGTGTGTGTGTGTCTGACATTTCAGAATTCAAGGTTCAACCATGTTGTAGTATGTCTCAGGATCTCCTTACCTTTTAAGGATGAATGATATTCCACTGCATACATTTCTCATGTTGTGTTTATCCACTCATCCTTGGAGAGACATTTGGATTGAGTCCACGGGTGTACAAATGTCACTTGGAGACCTTGCTTTCCATTCTTTGGAAGAATTGAAAGTCCGAGTTTCAGAAGCAGAATTTCTGGCTCGTACAGTAATTCTATGTTAGTTATTTCTGAGGAACCACCATACTGTGTTCCATTATGACGGCACCATTTTGCACTCCCACCATCATTGCACAAGAACAGCACCTTCTCTACATCCCCACCAGTACTTGGGGTTGGTTTATTTTTCAGTTTTTGTTTTCTGGTAATAGCCATTGCAATAAGGTAGTATCTCATTGAGATTTGACTTGCATTTCCCTAATAGTAATGTTGAACATCTTTTCATGTACTTGCCATGTGTATATCATCTTTGGAAAAATATCTGCTCAGGTCCTTTGTCCATTTTTTAATTGAGCTATTTTGTTGTTAAGTTTTACGAGTTCTCTATGTATTCTGGATATGAATCCCTTATCAGATATATGTTTGCAAATATTTCCTCCCATTCTGTGAATTATCTTTTCACTCTGTTGATAGTGTCTTTTGACACACACAAATTTTTAATGTTCAGCAAGCCCAATTTGTCTATGTTTCCTTTTTTCACCTGTGGCTTCTTGGTGTCATATCCAAGAAACCAATCTGATGTCATGAAACTTTTGTTCTATGTTTCCTTCTAAGAGTTTGATAATGTTTATCCTTACATTTAGATCTTTAATCCTTCTTGTGTTAATTTTTATATGGTATTAAATAAGGACCCACCTTCATTCTTCTGCGTGTGAAATTCAGTTTTCAGAGTCAGTGTAGTATAAAGGGTTCTGTCCTTACCTTATCCCTTTCCTCTGTACGCCAACATTGTTTGTATCTTCTTCATATTGTTGCAGGAAAATGGGGCACAAGAGGACGGTTGTGTCCCAGGTCTCAGGTGAGTCCCTGGGGCTGGCCTCCAAGTGAGGGTCGTAGGCTTCGCATATGAAAGAATTCAAGAATAAGCCATGGTAAAGTGAAAACAGGTTTATTTAGAGAGCTACACATTAATAGGCAGAATGAGGTCCATCTCAGAGGCAAGAGTGGCCCCGGGGTGCTGGAGTGATTAGTTTTTATGGGCTGGGTAATTTCATAGTGGGAGAGTTATTCCAACTATTTTCAGAAATTGGGCCACAGCCCACTTTCTAGTCTCTTATGGTCAATCTTGAAACTGTCACGGTGCCTGTTTATTACATGATAATGTAGTACAATGAGCATATAATGAGGCTCAAGGTCTATTGGAAGTCAAACCTTCCGCCATCTTGGGCCTTGTAGGTTCTAACCAGTTTTTGCTGTATTTTTAATGGCCGGGTCATACTTTGAATGGTTGTGCCTTGCCCTCTTTTCTGCTGTCTCAAGAACACTTATGAAGTTGAAATGTAATTGCCTATTTAGTTATCTGTTTCCTGAACTAAACATCAAGATCAGCAAAGACAGGAACCATGCCTTTCTTGTTCCCCCTTCTGCCAGTGTCCACTGTGCCTCCAGCCTTTTACCCAGTCTCTGGCATAGAGCAGATAATCAGAAAATATGTACTAGTGTGACAACCAAGAAATGCATTGGATCTTTGTCCAGGGTTCTTAATATCCTTGTAATCTCTTGAGTGGTAGGAGTCTTTTCTTCATATCTTTGGGTATGCTAATGAGATGATTTAGCATGGGGCCTTATATAGCTTCAAGGTGGGGGTGGTTACCCAAAACAACGAACACAGTCAACCCACAGTATCCATGGGGGATGGTTCCAGGACCCCTTCGGATACCAAAATCCACAGATGCTCAAGTCCCCCGTGTAAAATGGTGTAGTATTTGCATATAACCTATGCACATCCTCTCTTATACTTTAAATTGTCTCTAGATTACTTATAGTACCTAATACAATGTAAATGCTATATAAATTGTTGTAAATGCAATGTAAGTGATATGTAAATAGTTGCCAGAACCCAGAAAATACAAGCTTTGCTTCCTGGATCTCTCCAGATGTTTAAAAAAATAATTTTGATTTTCAGTTGGTTGAATTCAAGTGTTCTGAACCCAAAGATACTGAATGAGGGCTGACTATCTTTGATTAGAGAGTAAGAACTTTTAGCCCCACCTACTGACCTCCAGGCAACATATTAAAAAGCAGAGACATCACTTTGCTGAAAAGGTCCATATAGTCAAAGTTGTGGTCTACAGTAGTCATGTACAGATGTGAGGATTGGACCATAAAGAAGGCTGAATGCTAAAGGATTGATGCTTTTGAATGTGGTGCTGAAGAAGACTCTTGAAAGTCCCTTGGACTGCAAGGAGATCAAACCAGTCAATGCTAAAGGAAGTCAACCCTGAATATTCACTGGAAGGACTGATGCTAAAACTGAAGCTCCAAAACTTTGGCCACCTGATGCGAAGAGCCGACTCATCAGAAAAGACCCTGATGCTGGGAAAGATTGAAGGCAGGAAGAGAAGGGGGACGACAGAGGGTGAGACAGCTGGGCGGCATCACTGACTCAGCGGATATGAGTTTGAGCAAACTTCAGCAGATAGTGACGGACAGGGAGCCTGGATGCTGCAGTCCATGGGGACACAAAGAGTCAGACATGACTTAGTGATGGAACAACTGACCTCCAGGGAGGGGAGGAGGAGCTGAGGGTGAGCTGTATAAAAACTTTTCCAATGAGATTGAGTTCCGAGAGTTCCTGGGTTGTGCTGGAAAGGTGACTTTCCCAAAAAGGGTGTGAAAGCTCTGTGCTGCCCTCCCGTCACACCTTGCCTGGGCTTCTCTACCATGCATCCCTGAGTTTTATGTTTTACAATAAATTGGTAAATATAATGAAGTATATTCCTGAGATCGAAACAGGAGGGAAGGGGGCAGGGTACAAGCTTTAAAAGAATGACAGAACCATACGACATGACAAGAACTGGTTAGAATTAACTAGATCCAAGACCGTGGGAGATTCCTAGTGGACTTTGAACCTGATTATACGCTTTTTGTAACATTATCATACGCTAAGTAACACACTCACCAGTATCATGACAGTTCTGAGGTAGACCATCAAAGTTCAAAAAGTGAGTGATGACCCAATTCTTAGAAACCTCCAATCGCTTCCCCAAAATAGTTGGAACAAGCCTTCTCCTCAACAGCCTATGAAGTTACCCTCCCCCATAAAAACTGGCAACCCCACCCCCTGGTGCCACTCTTGCCTTCTGAGATGGCCCTCACTGTTTCCGTGGAGTGTGTTTCTCTCTAAATAAATCTGTTTCTCACCTGTTACTTTGTCTCTTACTGAATACTTTCTGCAATGAGACGTCTAGAAGCTGAGCTTCATTAAGTCCTGAAACCAGGTGTGTGATCTCAGTTAAAAGATTGTGGGTTCACGTCCAATCTGAGTTATACGATTTCAAGTTCTGTGAGCCATTCTAGCAAATTACTTAACTTGAGGGGGCAGCTGAGAGAACCCCCAAGTTTGTAGCCATTGGTCAGAAGTATGGGTGGCCCTGGCCTTGAGGCTGCTATTTGAAGTGTGGGCAGTCTTGTGGGACCGAGCTTGTGGGATCTGACCTAACTCCAGGAAGGGAATTGAATTGTTGGACACCCAACTGGGGTCAGAGAATCAGAAAACATGTTGGACAAGAACCCCAGGCAGCCAAGCATGTGGCAGGTGTTGGGTAAACAGCAGCTATTTTTGTAATCTTTATTAACAGCCCCCTACTCCAACCTTTGCAAACGTCTTCAGAAGTATCTGAGTGTTTTCCATTTGTCTTTCCTTCTGCAATTTTAAGTCAATTTAGACTACTACATTTCTGGTAAATGAATCAGAGATAATGAGTGAAACTGGGGCCAGATCTTAAGATGCCTCTTTGAACTTTTCTGAAATTGCCTACTTCAACACCTTTGGAAGGAAAATGCACCAACATAATAAAATCAAAGCAAAAATGTCATATCCATTTAGTGATCAAAAAGTAAAGGATAAAAATGCATCTTGAGATTAAAGCAGTCCTCTGAATATGGAAGCGCAGAGTGGGGTAGGGGAGAGCATTTACAGCTCATTTCCTTTCCATCCTTGGCTGCTAAAGATTAAAGTTATTTTTAAAGGCAGGACACAGTGGCTGAGAGAAAATTCAGTGTGAAGCTTGCTGGAGACAGCTATAGAGACTGTAGAGACATAAACTTGAAGGCCCTTAGGTGAGATTAGAGAAGCAGAGGTTTCGTTCAACTCAAGGCTGGATCGAGTCCTTGCTGTTACGGCATGGGCTTCCCTGGCGGCTCAGACGGTAAAGGGTCCACCTGCAATGCAGGAGACAGGGTTTGGTCCCTGGGTCAGGAAGACCTCCTAGAGAAGGGAATGGTGACACTCTCCAGTATTTCTTGCCTGGAAAATCCCATGGACAGAGGAACCTGGCATGGGATCACAGAGTTGGACATGACTGAGCAACTCACACACACATACATAAGACAGCATGTACAGCTGTGTGTCCTCCTGAGGTGATGCACTCTGATGGACATACCATCTCTGAAGTGTTCTTGTCCCAAAACAATTAGCCTGTATTCGATCAAGCCTCTAGAACTAACTTCCAGTTTGTCAGAAAGACAGTGGAGGAAATTACCATAAGGAAGAAACAAGCAAATTCAGAAGGTGGAGGATATATTTGAAGAAAACTGGCTTGAGGCTTTTAAAAGTCAATGTTATTTGTTTCAAAAATTTCATTGTTAGTGTGAAGAAATGCTACTGATTTTTTCATGTTCTATCCCGAAACTTCACTGAATTTGTCTGTTACTTCTAATAGTTTGTGTGTGTGTGTGTGTGTGTGTGTGTGTGTGTGTGTGTGAAGCGTTTAGGGTTTTCTTCATATAGGATCAAGAATAGTACAGTTAGAAATGGTTAAGGCAGCCCCCTGGCAGTCCAGGGGTTAAGACTCCATGCTTGATCCCAGGTCAGGGAACTAAGATCCTGCATGCTGCAAGACACGGCCAAATAAAAGAAAATAAAATAATGATTAAGATGGAAAACTTTATTCTACATAAATTTTTCCATAGTGAATGTCCAAAAAAAAAAGATGGAAGGAGATGAATTGATAGCTCTGAATAAAAAATGACTAAAGATGCAATATTAGAGGGCAAACGTGAAATTTAATGGCATCCTGGTTTGAGAAAACAAAGCAGTCATAAAAGGCATTTTGAAGACACCTGGGGGAATTTGAATGTGAAGTGACTATTAGATGACAATATAGAATTATAGTTAATTTCCTTGGCTATGATAATGGCATTAAGGTTGTATAGGAGAATGTCTTCATTACTATAGAAGCATGCTGAAGTATTTAGAGTTCAACATCCTCTGTCTGCAACTTACTGGCAAATGGTTCAGAAAAAATGTGTGAAATAAAATAAATAAATAATAGAGAATAAAAGTGACAAAATGTTAGTGATTGTTGAATCCAGGTGGAAGGTATACTGATGTTCATTTATTCCACATTTAGGGCTGTTTGAAAATTTCTATAATGAGAAGATAGGATAAAGTGATTATGACTCCCCTCTGTCCTCTTTCTTACGTAATTCAAAAGAGAAACAAAAGTAACAGCAAAGTGCAGAGGTGAGGGTGAGGGGCAGCGGGAAGCGCCGGGGATTTTTAGAGCAGTGATTCTCTGTGATTCTGAAACGGTGGATTCATGATGTTATACATTTGTCAAAATGGATAGAACTGTATACTTCAAAGAGTGAACTCTAACATAAGTTATGAGGGCTTCTCTGGCGGCTCATAGGTACAGAATCTGCCTGCCAATGCAAGATAAGCAGATTCAATCCCTGGGTTGGGAAGATCTCCTGGAGAAGGAAATGGCAACCCACTCCAGTATTCTTGCCTGGGAAATCCCATGGACAGAGGAGCCTGGTGGGCTACAGTCCACGGGGTCATGAAAGAGTCAGACACAGTTCAGCGACTAAAGCAACAAGAAGCATGCTATGAGCTTGGTTAATAAGTTTAAAATAACATATCAATATGAGGTCATCCTGGAAAGTGAAGTCAAGTGGGCCTTAGGAAACACCACTATGAGGAAAGCTAGTGGAGGTGATGGAATTCCAGCTGAGCTGTTTCAAATCCTAAAAGATGATGCTGTGAAAGTGCTGCACTCAATATGCCAGCAAATTTGGAAAAATCAGCAGTGGCCACAGCACTGGAAAAGGTTAATTTTCATTCCAATCCCAAAGAAGGGCAATGCCAAAGAATGTTCAAACCACTATGCAATGGCACTCATTTCGCAGGCTAGCAACATAATGCTAAAAATCGTTCAAGCTAGGCTTCAACAGTACGTGAACCAAGAACTTCCAGTTGTACAAGCTAGGTTTAGAAAAGGCAGAAGAACCAGAGATCAAATTGCCAACATCCGTTGGATCATAGAAAAAACAAGGGAATTCCAGAAAAACATCTACTTCTGCTTCATTGACTATGCTAAAACATTTGACTATGTGGATCACAACAAACTGTGGAAAATTCTGAAAGAGATGGAAATACCAGACCACCTTACCTATCTCCTGAGAAACCTGTATGCAGGTCAAGAAGCAGCAATTAGAACCAGACGTGGAACAATGGACTGGTTCAAAACTGGGAAAGAAGTATGTCAAGGCTGTATATTGTCACCCTGCTTATTCACATGATGCAGATTACATCATGAGAAATGCCAGGCTGGATGAAGTACAAGCTGGAGTCAAGAGTGCCGGGAGAAATATTAATAACCTCACAGATGACAGATGATTAACAACCTACACAGATGACAGCACCCTCATGGCAGAAAGCAAAGAGGAACTGAAGAGCCTCTTGATAAAGGAGAAAGAGGAAAGTGAAAAAGCTGCCTTAAAACTCAAAATGCAGAAAACTCAGATCGTGACATTCGGTCCCATCACTTCATGATAAATAGATGAGGAGAAAATGGAAACAGTGATAAACTTTATTTTTGGGGGGCTCCAAAATTATTGCAGAAGGTAACTACAGCCATGAAATCAAAAGACACTTGTTGCTTGGAAGAAAAGCTATGACAAACCTAGATAGCATAGTAAACAACAGATACATCACTTTGCCAACAAAGGTCTGTATAATCAAAGCTATGGTTTTTCCAGTAGTCATGTACAGATGTGAGAGTTGGGCCATAAAGAAAGCTGAGCACCTAAGAATTGATCCTTTGGAACTGTGGGGCTGGAGAAGACTGTTGCGAGTCCTGTGGACCACAAGGACCTCAAACCAGTCAATCCTAAAGGAAATTAACCCTGAGTATTCATTGGGTGGACTGATGATGAAGCTGAAGGTCAAATACTTTGGTCACCTTTTGCAAAGAGCTGACCCACTGGAAAAGACCCTGATGCTGGGAAAGATTGAAGGCAGGAGGAGAAGTGGATTACAGAGGATGAGATCGTTGGATGGCATCACTGACTCAATGGACATGAGTTTGAGCAAACTCTGGGAGACAGTGAAGGACAGGGAAGCCTGGTGTACTGCAGTTCATGAGGTCAAAAATAGTTGGCTATGACTGAGCAACTGCACAACACAACAATGGGGTCATCAGTCGAAACAAATGTATTACACCAATGCCAGTTGTTAATAATAAGTGAAATTTAAGGAGAGAGAGAATATATAGGAACTCTGTGTTCTCTCTGCTCAATTCTTCTAAAACTGCGATTTAAAAAAATTAATCTGTTGACTCAAAAACCAGGAACAACTATGGTAATAGGTAAGCTTGAAAAGTAATGGTACAGCCTTCCGTGATGGTCCAGTGGTGGAGAATCCACCTTCCAATGCAGGAAGATCAAGTTTGATCCCTGATTGGGAACTAAGATCTCATATGCTGAGGGGCAACTAAGCCAGCACATTGCATCTACTGAGCCTGCCCCCTCTAGAACCCACTCACAGTCTGCAACTAGAGAAAGCCCAAGTGCTGCAATGAAGACCTAGTGCAGCCGAAAGAAAAAAATTAAAAGTAAAGATAATAAAAGAAGAAGAAAGGTTAAATAATAGAGAAGTTAGTAGTTGGAAACGTATTGCATAATTATAAAATATGGCCCGCAGATACAGTGTGGCGCTTCATGGAAGCTAGACAAAGAGGGAGACAGGAGATTGAAAAACATACAGCTGAGTCATCCCTGGCAGCACAGCGGATAGGACTCTGCATGCCAATGCAGGGGACACAGTTCTCTGCTCCGGGAAGATGCCACATGCCTCGGAGCAACTTAGCTCATGCACCACAGCTACTGAGCCTTCATGCCCTGGAGCCTGCGCTCTGCAACAAGAGAAGCCACCACAATGAGACGCCCACACACTGCAACGAAGAGGACGCCCCTGAGCGACAACGAAGACTCAGTGCAACCACAAATTAATTAATTAAAAAAATATATATCTGCATGGTAGGGGTTAAGATTGTATTTGGAAGGAAAGGAAGAACTATGAAAGAAATCTTTCCTGTGGATCCTAATTTTTAAAAAGGTAATAACAAATTACATAATGGTTCACATTCTCAGTATTCCTAAAACATATTCAAAAGCAAGTTTCATATGTCAATTATTACAAATACAATTGCGAACATAATAATAATAATAGTAATAATAAAACAAGCCATGGACACATTGAATTCTCCAGGCAAGAATACTGGAGTGGATTGCCATTTGCTTCTCCAGGGCATCTTCCCAACCCAGGGATTGAAACCAGGTCTCCTGCTTTGCAGGTAAATTCTTTACCATCTGAGCCACCAGGTAAGCCTAATAATAATAGAAACCTAAATAAATAAATTAAAAACCTTGACAGTTGTAAGATAAGTGAGTATTAGGGGAATAATGAACAACATGGTAAATATAATTAATGCTGCTATGTTATATATGAAAGTTAAGAGAGAAAATCCTGAGTTCTCATCACAAGGAAAAGATACTTTTTTTTTCTTTTCCTTTCATTTTGTCTCTATATGGAATGATGGATGTTCCTTAAGCTTATCGTGATAATCATTTCATGATGCTGTATACCTTAAATTTGTGCAGTGCTGTATGTCAATTATATCTCAACACAACTAGAAGAAAATGAAATAAAATAAAGTTGGAAAGCAAGAAAAACCTAGACAGCAAGAGGCATGTAAGGAAGTCCAACAAAATTCTCATTTCCTCTATTTTCTCAGAATAATGACTTCATTGTTTTTATTCAACTATCACATATCAAAATCTTTCTAAATAATTTGGGGAGTTCCCCCTCTTTCACTACTAGCCCTAAAGTCAGTTGGGTAATCCAGCTTTGATACAATTCTTGCGCAAACATTTATTTGCTCAACAAATATTGACATTCTGATACCTGCCAAGTGCCAGGCATTGTATTTGGTTCTGAGATGACAAAGGTTAAAACTACATTTTGTGCCCTCAAGGAATTTACACACGGGGGTGGGGAAGGGGACTGACCAGAAAATCTCGTCCTAGGGTAATGAGCCCAGAATAACCTATCAGATAACAGGAGGGTATCAGGGCAGTCAAGACAAGGCTTCACCATTGAGGCAGTGGCTCCCCAAGGCTTGAAAAAGAGAAGCCACCTGTCAAGTAAGTGAGGTGAGAGAGGGGCACAGGGAGGGCAGAGATTGCCATCACCTGCCATGCCCATGGTTACAATATAGGCTACTGCTACTGCTAAGTCACTTCAGTCGTGTCCAACTCTGTGCGACCCCATAGACGGCAGCCCACCAGGCTCCCCTGTCCCTGGGATTTCCAGGCAAGAACACTGGAGTGGGTTGCCATTTCCTTCTCCAGTGCGTGAAAGTGAAAAGTGAAAGTGAAGTCACTCAGTCGTGTCTGACTCTTCGTAACCCCAAGGACTGCAGCCTACCAGGCTCCTCCATCCATGGGATTTTCCAGGCAAGAGTACTGGAGTGGGGTGCCATTGCCTTCTCCAGAATATAGGCTAGACCAGAGTTAAAACTGGGAAGGTGGGCAGGAACCAGGTCTGGGAGCCTCCAGAAAGAGTCTTCTCTTAGGCTTATTTTTTTATTTTGGCTATGCCATGCCACAGGGCATGCAGGATCTTGGTTCCATGACTGGGGATCAAACCTGTGCCACCTTTATTGAGAGCGCAGAGTCTTAACTGAGAATTCCCTTCTTTTAGGTTTAGACTCTAGCCTGAGGGTGACTCTGTGGGGGCGTCTGTTGATCAGAAATAGGCTGTTCAGGGGAGTGTCCCCTGGCTGTTTTGGAGGAGACCAGGATGAGGGCAGCTAGACCATTGAGGCTGTTGCCGCAATGAGGGCCTGACCAGTAGTAGAGCTGGAAGAACGTGTGGATTCACCAGGCATTCTGGAGTAGAACCAGCAGGACTTACTGAAGAGTTATAACCAGTCCATCCTAAAGGAAATCAACCCTGAGTATTCATTGGTGGAAGGACTGATGCTGAAGCTGAAGCTCCAATACTTTGGCCACTTGATGTGAAGAACTGACTCCTTAGAAAAGACCCTGATGCTGGGGAAGATTGAATCCAAAAGGAGAAGGGGATGACAGAGGATGAGATGGTTGGATGGCATCACCAACTCATTGGATACGAGTCTGAGCAAGTTCCAGAAGTTGGTGGTGGACAGGGAAGCCTGGTGTGCTGCAGTCCATGGGGTCACAGAGTCAGACACGACTGAGTGACTGAGTGACCTGAATAGGCTGGGGAGAATGAGAAGGAGGGGTAGGCTGACTCCCAGGTTCCAGGCGGGGCACTGAAGGGGACCTGAGTGATGACACCAGGTGAAGAGGTATAGAAGGAAGAGAGGAGGGACCAGCAGATCTGGGACACACTGAGTCCCGGGACCTGCGGATGTCTAGGCAGACACAGCCTGTCAGCTGCTGCACAAGAAGGTCTGGAGTTCTAAAGGGGGGCGGTGGGGCTGGGATGAGACCACAAAGTGTGCTGTGGGCTTGAGGGCCCTGGCAGGGACTGTGAAAGGACAGGCCTGTCCTCAGCAACGTGTGTTCACACCATCCATAGTCACTGACCAGGCCTCTCTGTGTGCCAGGCCCTGTCCAGGGGAAGGAGGCTGTGGAAACTGATAAAGACCATCCGAAGGAACCATGAAGAAGCCATGTATTCAGAGCCTGCTAGAGCAAGGGAGTCAGCCCCTATCATTTACCTTTTGGCAGAGACTCAAGGGTAGGCAGAGGAGTGGGAAAGCTTTATAGTTGAAAAAAGAAGAGGAGGGGATGAGAGAAGGATCCAGGTGTGTCCCATCGGAGGCTGTTGGCATAGGAAAACTGCGGTGGGCTAACTAGAAGCACGTCTGTGTGTAACTGGTTAGGCTTGCATGGGTAACTTTCTCTAGTTGGTCCCTCTAGTTAGAAGTGGGAACAAGAATTAGGGAAACTGTCAGTTACAAATCAAGTCCTGGGTATGGGGGGCTGATGGTTGCAGGAGTTATTATTTGGCTTCTGGGCTGGTTGCTGAAGAGAGTGATCTGACTTTCTCCAAGTCTGACTTAGAGACAGCAGAATGGTTTCCTGGACTGGTTACTGGCAACCATGGGTTGGCTTCTTGGCTGGTTGCTGCAGACTGTGAGTCTGAGTTCTATTTTTATATGTGATCTGGGCACAGTCTGTATATTCATTCTCTCAAGGTATACCAGTGAACACACCTACAGTCCCAGCCCTCATGGCCTTTGCATTTAAGGAGGTGAGACAGCATTATGCAAGCAAACAAATGCATTATCAAGACTCTTTTTAATCCAGGTCTCAGTCCTTTTACTGTTTATCTAGCTCATTTTCTTTCAGACACTTAGCACTGTCTGAAAGGGTCTTGATAGCAGGTTTTCCAACAAAAATATGTACATGAATGTTAATCACAGCACTATTCACACTAGCCCTAAAGTGGAAACAACCCAAATATCTACCAGTGGATGAATGAATAAACAAAACATGGGATATCCAGATACTGAAATATTTTTAAAATGATATTGTTGTTCAGTTGCTAAGTTGTGTCCAACTCTTTGGAGCCTCATGAATTGTAGCATGCCAGGCTCCTCTGTCCTCTATCTCCCGGAGTTTGCTCAGATTCATGTCCATTGAATCAGTGAAGCTACCTAACAATCTCATCCTCTGCTGCCTGCTTCTCCTTTTGCTTTCAATCTTTCTCAGTATCAGGGTTTTCTTTCCCCGGTGAGTCAGCTCTTCCCATCAGGTGATTAACATATTGGTATCTCAACTTCAACAACAGTCCTTGCAATGAATATTCAAGGTTGATTTCCTTTAGAATTGACTAGCTTGATCTCCTTGCAGTCCAAGGGACTCTCAAGAGTCTTCCCTAGCAACACAGTTCAAAAGTATCAATTCTTAGGCACTCAGCCTTCTTTACAGTCCAACTCTCACATTTGTACATGACTGCTGGAAAAACCTTAACTTTAACTATATGGACCTTAGTTAGTAAAGTGATGTCTCTGTTATTTAATGCACTGTCTAGGTTTGTCATAGCTTTCCTTCCAAGGAGCGATCGTCTTTTAATCTCATGGCTGCAGTCACCATCTGCAATGATTATGGAGCCCAAGAAAAGAAAATCTATCACTGCTTCCACTGTTTCCCCTTCTGTTTACCATGAAGTGATGGGACCAGATGCTATGATCTTCAGTTCAGTTCAGTTCAGTCATTGAGTCATGTTGGACTCTTCGAGAATGCCAGACTTCCCTGTCTACCACCAACTCCTGCAGCTTGCTCAAACTCATGCCCATCAAGTCAGTGATGCCTTCCAACCAATTCATCCCCTGACATCCCCTTCTCCTCCTGTCTTCAATATTTCCCAGCATTGGGGTCTTTTCCAATGAGTCAGTTCTTCACATCGGGTGGCCAAAGTATTGAACCTTCAGCTTCAGCATCAATCCTTCCAATGAATATATAGGATTGATTTCCTTTAGGATGGACTGGTTGGATCTCCTTGCAGTCCAAGGGACTCTCAAGTGTCTTCTCTAGCACCACAGTTTGAAAGCATTAGTTCTTTGGTGCTCAGCCTTCTTTATGGCCCAGCTCTCACATCTGTACATGACTACTGGAAAAACCATAGCTTTGGCTAGACAGACCTTAGGTGGCAAAGTAATGTCTCTGCTTTTTAATATGCTGTCTAGGTTGGTAAAAGGAGCAAGTGTCTTTTAATTTCATGGCTGCAGCCACCATCTGCAGTGATTTTGGAGCCCAAGAAAATGAAGTCTCTTACTGTTTCCATTGTTACCCCATCTATTTGCTGTGAAGTGATGGGACCGGATGCCATGATCTTAGTTTTTTGAATGTTGAGTTTTAAGCAAGCTTTTTCATTCTCCTCTTTCACTTTCAAGAGTCTCTTTAGTTCCTCTTTGCTTTCTGCCATAGGGTTGTGTCATGTGCATATCTGAAGTTACTGATATTTCTTTTGACAATCTTGATTCCAGCTTGTGATTCATCCAACCCAGCATTTAGCACGGCATACTCTGCACAGAAGTTAAATAAGCAGGGTGACAAACACAGCTTGTCATATTCCTTTCCCAATTTGAAACTAGTCAGTTGTAGCATGTCCAATTCCAGCTGTTGCTTCCTGGCCCACATACAGGTTTCTCAGGAGATAGGTAAGGTCTGGTATTCCCATCTCGTTAAGAGTTTTCCACAGCTTGTTGTGATCCATAGTCAAAGGCTTGAGCTGGTAGTGACCCAGTCAAAGGCTTTAGTGTAGTCAATGAAGCAGAAGTAGATATGTTTCTGGAACTCCCTTGCTTTCTCCATGATCCAGTGAATGCTAGCAATCTGATCTCTGGTTCCTCTGCCTTTTCTAAACTCAGGTTGTACAACTGGAAGTTCTCGATTCATATACTAGTGAAGCCTAGCTTGGAGGATTTTCAACATAACCTTACCAGCATGTGTAGTAGTACATACAAAGTAGCACCATACTTTGTATGGTAGTCTCAACATTCTTTGACATTACCCTACCTTGGGATTTGAATGAAAACTGATCTTTTCCAGTCCTGTGGGCACTGCTGAGTTTTTCAAATTTGCTGGCATATTGGGTGCAGCACTTTAACAGAATCATCTTTTAGGATTTGAAATAGCTCAGCTGGAATTCAATCACCTCCACTAGCTTCATTTCTATTGATGCTTGTACGTCAAGGCTGTATATTGTCACCCTGCTTATTTAGCTTATATGCAGAGTACATCATGAGAAATGCTGGACAGGAAGAAACACAAGCTGGAATCAAGATTGCCGGGAGAAATATTAATAACCTCAGATATGCAGACGACACCACCCTTATGGCAGAAAGTGAAGAGGAGCTAAAAAGCCTCTTGATGAAAGTGAAAGAGGAGAGTGAAAAAGTTGGCTTAAAGCTCAACATTCAGAAAATGAAGATCATGGCATCCCGTCCGATCACTTCATGGGAAATAGATGGGGAAACAGTGGAAACAATGTCAGACTTTATTTTTTGGGGGGCTCCCAAATCACTGCAGATGGTGATTGCAGCCATGAAATTAAAAGACTCTGACTCCTTGGAAGAAAAGTTATGACCAACCTAGATAGCATATTGAAAAGCAGAGACATTACTTTGCTGACTAAGGTCTGTCTAGTCAAGGCTATGGTTTTCCTGTGGTCATGTATGGATGTGAGAGTTGGACTGTGAAGAAGGCTGAGCACTGAAGAATTGATGCTTTTGAACTGTGGTGTTGGAGAAGACTCTTGAGAGTCCCTTGGACAGCAAGGAGATCCAACCAGTCCATTCTGAAGGAGATCAACCCTGGGATTTCTTTGGAAGGAATGATGCTAAAGCTGAAACTCCAGTACTTTGGCCACCTCATGCGAAGAGTTGACTCATTGGAAAAGACTCTGATGCTGGAAGGGATTGGGGGCAGGAGAAGAAGGGGACGACCGAGGATGAGATGGCTGGATGGCATCAACAACTCGATGGACATGAGTCTGAGTGAACTCCGGGAATTGGTGATGGACGGAGAGGCCTGGCGTGCTGCGATTCATGGGGTCGCAAAGAGTTGGATACGACTGAGCAACTGAACTGAACTGAACTGAAGGTCCCCTTGATGTCACACTTCACAATGTTTGGCTCCAAGTAAGTGACCACAGCATCATGGTTATGTAAGTCATTAAGACCTTTTTTGTATAGTTCTTCTCTGTATTCTTGCCACCTCTTCTTAATCTCTTCTGCTTCTGTTAGATCCTTACTGTTTCTGTCCTTTATCGTGCCCATCCTTGCATGAAATGTTCCCTTTATATCTGTAATTTTCTTGAAGAAAATTTCCTGTTCTACTGTTTTTCTCTATTTCTTTGCATTGTTCATTTAAGAAGGCCTTCTTATCTCTCCTTGCTGTTCTCTGGAATTCTGCTTTCAGTTGGGTATATCTTTCCCTTTCTCCCTTGCCTTTCACTTCTCTTCTTTCCTCAGCTATTTGTAAAGCCTCCTCAGACAATCACTTTGCATTCTTGCATTTCTTTTTCTTTGGGATGTTTTAGGTCACTACCCCCTGTACAATTTTTAAATGTAATTTTTTTAAGTTTTATTTTATTTTTTTATTTTTGGTTGTGCTGGGTCTTCCTTGCTATGCACAGCGTTTTCGAGTTGCAGGGAGCAGGGGCTACTCTCTAGCTGAGGTACGCGGGCTTCTCACTGCGGTGGCTTCTCTTGCTGCAGAGCTCGGGTTCTAGGGCAGGTGGGCTTAGTAGCTGCAGCGTGTGGACCTAGTTGTCCCACAGCATGGGGTTCTTCCGGGACCAGGGATCGAATCTGTGTCTCCTGGATTGGCAGGGGAATTCTTAACCACTGGACCACCAGGGAAGTCCCATACAATAGAATTTTATTCAGCCACAAAAAGAAACATAGAACTGGTACATGCTATGAAAAGTGAAAGTGAACGTGGCCCAGCAGTGTCCGACTCTTTGCCACCCCATGGACTACACATGGAATTCTCCGGGCCAGAATAGTGGAGTGGCTGGCCTTTCCCTTCTCCGGGGATCTTCCCAACCCAGGGATTGAACCCAGGTCTCCTGCATCACAGGCAGATTCTTTACCAGCTGAGCCCCAAGGGAAGCCCAAGAATACTAGAGTGGGTAGCCTATCCCTTCTCCAGCGGATCTTCCCGACCCAGGATTCGTACCAGGATCTCCTGCATTGCAGGTGGATTCTTTACCAACTGAGCTATCAGGGAAGTCCTGGTACATGCTATAGTGCAGCACAGATAAACCTGGAAAACACTATGCTAAGTGAAAGAAGCCAGGCACACCAGGTCACATAAATGAAATATGCAGAATAGGCAAATTCATTGAGAGTGAGCAGGTTAGTGGTTGCTAGGAATTGGGGTGAGGTGGAGAACTGGGAGTGACTGCTTAGTGGGTATGAGGTTTCTTTGTGGGGGTGATGAAGAAGTTCTGGAACTTGATAGTGGTTACAGCTGTGCAGCATTGCGAATGGTACTTAATGCCATAAGACTGTATATTTTAAAATGGTAAATGTTAAGTTATGCGTATTTTAAATGCATGATCAGTTCTGATGATTTAATTAAATGATAAATATTTATAACCAAGTCTTTGATTTGGTCAACTTTCATCAAACAGAAGAAGATTCTGCTTCTTTTTTCTTTTTGGAAATCAACAATATCAACTTCTGGATAATTAACAAACTTCCAATGTAACACATAAAGTGATATCACAGAAAAGACAATTTTCACTCAGTATGGACAGTTCAGTTTCTGAACAAACTGAATCATTATTCATGCTAAATGGTAATTATTTCCAAGGTTTTCATATGGTAACAAAGTCAATAATCAATAGTGGCAAGTAAAAAGATGATTTTGTATTTGATAAACATTGTAGTTTTTACACTTAAAAGATATCTAACATAGAATGATAACTCCATCTGAATTGTTGGAAAATGACTTTAATGACATAGTAATGTAATCTCTTTTAGAAGAGCAATGAGCTTTCTTTTAAAATAGGTAAGGATCCCTGGATCTTTTTCTGTTAGTCAATGAAAAATACTATCACTTGCAAAGAGGATGATTTTCAGTCTTCCTCTTCTGTTGGATACAATGTATTGTGCACTTTCTCAGCACTAGGCTGGGAGCTGAACATAGTCATCTAAGCAACATCATTACAGTGACTCGCAGGCTAAGATTTCTTCTCTGCATTTTACCAAGAAGGGATGGAATTTGCCCAATTTCTCTCCGATAGCTGATAATAGAAACAGAGTCCAAATCTAGCTTTCTTTGATTCTAAATCTTACTCTCTTAATCAGCAAACTGGTTCTGTAACAAGCGACAGGTAGTAGATAAAGGTCACAGGATTTGTGACCACACAGTCTGCTGTTGCAGCACAAAAGTAACCACATACCACACATTAACAAATAAGCATGGCCATGATCCATGTTCTAATATGGCACTGACATTTGAATTTTATGTAATTTTTCATGTGTCTTGAAATATTCCCCTTTCACTTTTTCCCCCAGCAATTTCAAAACTTAGAAACCATTCTTAGCTTACAGGCCATACAAAAACAGGCAGCAAGCCAGATTTAGCCCATGGGCTATAGTTTACTGACACCTGCCCTTAATCCCTGCGAGGTCCCCAAATTCAGTGTCTATGGTAGACAGGGAGATAACAGAATGAGTGAAACAGACTGGGCAAGACACTAGGGGTTAGTGGGGACTATGGCCCCACTTCTGGGATCTCAAAGGAAAGAAGCTGGAAACTTAGGTCTGTATTTGCAATTTCCCTGTTTCAATATTAGCAACAAATCCAGATTTCTGAAAGATAATACTATCCTCGATCAGATATGGTCCATAGGTCTCTTTTTGCAACCTCTTCACTGTGGTTGAATGGATTCTCAATCCTGGCTACTCTTGGGAATCACTTTAGACTAAAACAGAAAAAAAAGGTCCACCAAGATGTCTGAGCCTCACCCCCAGAAACTGAATTTAAATGGTCTGCAGTGGAGAGCCTGGATATTTTTAAAGCCCCCCAGTGGATTCTGAAATGTAACCACTAATACCTCTTTTGGCCAATTACACGTGCTCCTTCCCAGGGTGCTGTATATATATCCTGCTGGAAGGCAGATTTCCTGCTATTCTTGTTTTAAAAGCCACCTCATTTAACCTATTCCTGTGACTGCCACAAAGCAGCTGCATATAAACACCACCGCCATAAAGAACTAGAATCTTCTCCCTTGCACGTCAGTCCTTATATTTGTTGGATGCAAACACCAACTCTTCTTGTCAAGTGAAGTGAAAATAAAGAAAGTGAAGTTGCTCAATCATATCTGACTCTTTTTGACCCCATGGACTGTAGCCTACCAGGCTCCTCTGTCCACGGGATTTTCCAGGCAAGAGTAGTAGAGTGGGTTGCCATTTCCTTCTCCAGGGGATCTTCCAGACCCAGGAATCGAACCTGGGTCTCCCACATTGCAGGCAGATTCTTCACCTTCTGAGCCACCAGGGGAGCCCCTAAGTGAGAATATTTATATATTTAAACAAGTGAAATTTTCTCAGTCATGTCCAACTCTTTGCAACCCAATGGACTATACACAGTCCATGGAATTCTCCAGGCCAGAATACTGGAGTGGGTAGCCTTTCCCTTCTCCGCGGGATCTTCCCAACCTAGGGATCAAACCCAGGTCTCCTGCATTGCAGGTGGATTCTTTACCAGCTAAGCCACAAAGGAAGCCTTCTTGTCAAGACTGAGGGGCAAAGTCATAGTGACCCCTGGTCAGTGAAGCAGGAGGGCACAGGGCACCAGCTGTGGGGCAGACTTGGGAAATAGTCTGAAGGCAATTTTTTCTGCACAGCACCCTGCTCCATGGAGAAGCCCAAGGGCCTTGAACCCTAGCTGCAGTCAAAAGAGCCCCACTCACAGATATACGCCACCCTTTGGCTCAGGGGCCTTCAGTAGCTTCCTCATTCTTCATCTTGGCCTTTGTGGTCTGGTCCAAGGTTCAACACAGAACCCTATGGATGATGGGATGAGAGGCTTATCCCAGGAATTTAGAACTCTTACAGACTGCTAAAAGGAGTGGGGACAATCCAGGAGGGAAGCCACAGGATCAGAGAAGGCACCAGCCAGTCCATCTGGGCAGCCAAGCACCAAAATAGGACAGCCGAGGGAAGGCCCTCTGGGCAAGCTGTGCCTCTGTGCGGTGCCCCTACCGAGTATCTGGTGGTACAGGGCTGGGGCCAGAGCAGAGGCGAGCAAGGTCAAGTGGAACATGCGGGCCTCTCTGCATCTTATCATCCACTGCCTCTGACCACAGTACTTTCAGCAATGGCAACTGCTACACTTGCACTAGCACATTCAAGGTCAATGTTTAATACAGTATTTTGGAGGGGAAAAAATCCTTTGCCTAATACATGGCTTCATTTTGCTATATAATTTGTGGTCAACATATAGCAGAGTAACAAATATATATATACATTACAATAAGTCCCCTACACACAAACAAGTTCATTCCAAGAGCACATTCTTAAGTCCAATTTGTTTGTTAAGTCCAACACAGTTAGCCTAGGTACCCAACTAACACAATTGACTGCGTAGTACTATACTTTGGTGCTTGTGATAGGTTTATAATACTTTTCACGCAAGTAATACACAAAAAACCAAACACAAAAAATAAGACATTTTTAATCTTACAGTACATTGAAAAGTAAGTATTACAGCACAGCAGCTGACATCCAGGGGCTGGCATCAAAAGAACAGGCAGGAAGAGTTACTGACTGGAGGAGGGAGAGGAGGTGGGAGAGGGTAGAACTGAAGAATTTTCAGCAAGAAGAGACGGAGGGCAAGCTGCAGTTTCACTCACACCATGGCACAGGTTCTGGTTCCTTGTTGGATTCAATTCTATCTACCCTCTTAAAAAAAAAAAAAAAAAAAAAAAACAGTGACTCACGTTCACATCTTTGAAAGCTTACAACTTGAAGGTTCATATGTAGGGAACTTAGTTAAAGTTTCTGCCAGCTGGCAAAAATAAGCCATACCACCCACTAATTCTGGGGGACCCCAAAGCCTTGAAAACCCATTGGAAGTGACTGCTAAAATTTTATTTGTGATATGATTAAACAAGTAGCTCTCAGGACTTCCCTAGTCCAGTGGTTAAGACTCCATGTTTCCACTGCAGGGGGCACAGGTTCCATCCCTGATGGGGGAACTAAGATCTCACAGGAAAAAAATAAACTAAACAAAAACGAGCTCTCAGAAGGAATTTTAATGGTCACCATACAAGGTGAAGGAAATGGCAACCCAATCCACTCCAGTATTCTTGCCTGGAGAATCCCATGGACAGAGGAGCCTGGTGGGCTACAGTCCATGGGGTCGCAAAGAGTCGGACACGACTGAGCGACTTCACTTCACTTCATACAAGGTGGCTCAGACGGTAAAGCGTCTGCCTGCAATGTGGGAGACCTGGGTTTGATTCCTGGGTCGGGAAGATCTCCTGGAGAGGGAAATGGCAAGCCACTCCAGCACTCTTGCCTGGAGAATCTCATGGACAGAGGAGCCTGATAGGCTACAGTCCATGGGGTCACAAAGAGTCGGACACGACTGAGTGACTTCACTTTCACTTTCACTTTTCATACAAGGTCCAGAAAGTTTTTGTGGCTTAATGGCCCACATAGATTCAGAGTTCTACATGCTTCTTTAATGTCTATGTTATTTTCTCTGTGATAAAGAATGCTTCATCTTTACTTTATTTTAAATTTTTTTTTCCAAAAAATTCCAGACAATTATAATCCTAGTGATAGCAGAGCTTTCTACTACAATACGAGTTAATGAACACAAAAAGGTTTGTGGAATCCCTAAAACATAGTGCTATTGCTAAATTGCTTTAGTCGTGTCCGACTCTGTGCAACCCCATTAGACGGCAGCCCACCAGGCTCCGCCGTCCCTGGGATTCTCAAGGCAAGAACACTGGAGTGGGTTGCCATTTCCTCCTCCAATGCATGAAAGTGAAAAGTGACAGTGAAATCGCTCAGTCATGTCCGACTCTTAGCGACCCCATGGACTGTAGCCCACCAGGCTCCTCCATCCATGGGATTTTCCAGGCAAGAGTACTGGAGTGGGGTGCCATTGCCTTCTCCTCTAAAACATAGTAGATGGTTAATAAATGAAACTTTCCTTCCCACAACTCTAGGGCTATTTTCTTCTAAGGATTAAACTAACTTGTAATTAAGTAGTAAATAAAGCCAAGAGAGCTAATACATACTATAGTAAATATATACTATAAAACATTGTATTATAATCACCAAATGAGCTGAGAGACTAGATCTTAAAAGGAAATAATTATGTGATGTGAAAGAGGTGCTACAATAGCAATTTTATTACAATATATTGATATCAACATGTTATACAATGTATCAAATCAATATACACAATGTTGTATACCATATATATTTGGTTTTTTTTTTTTTTTAACTGCTAAGAATCTGCCTGCCAATGAAGGAGTGTGAATTCAATTCCTAGGCTGGAAAGATCCCCTAGAGAAGGAAATGGCAACCCATTTCGGTATTCTTGCCTGGGAAATCCCATGGACAGAGGAGCCTAAGGGCCTAAGTCCATGGGGTTACAAAGAGTCATACACAACTTAGCAACTCAACACACACAGACTTAACTCAAACTGCTGACTATGAAAACATCCTTGAAAGAAAACACATAGGTAAGTAAAGGAATTTTCTGTGGGGAAGATAAAAGTGAATATTTTAAAAGAGCGGCTCAGTCTTACCTCTGCTCTATCTTGAAGCTTGTTATAAATCTATAGCATGCTTTTTCCTTCGAAAATTTAAAAAGCTGGAGAAAACATTAAATATGGAAAATAACTCTTCGGATTTAGGAGCTCAATGTTTGGGGGAGACAGTCCTGGTCATTGAACGTTCTTATCTGCTACCCATAAGAGAATTCTCTTTTGTTCCACCACATCTCAGCATTCCTGTGGTTATAACTGAGGTCTTCCACTGTTGCATAAGAACCAGAGTCGCTAAAGCATCTCTGTGAAATGGAATCATGGGCTTTTCCTGAGGCAAGGGTGAATGTTCTACCTCCGTCCAGACTCGGTGGGTGATCTGCAGCTTGTCCAAGTGCAGCGTTCATCCTCCCCAGAGCATCACCTCTCTGAGGATGAGGCCACCACCCTCTATTCTAGAGGGGCGACTACTGGTCTGAACTGTGGCAAAAGGGGTCATCAGCATGGAGTGGGAGAACTGGCAAGTCTTGTGCCATAAAGTAGGGGCCATAGGCTGGCTGTAATCGGTGGTCAGTCCTCTCAGGGTGGTGAGAGGACAGTCAAGGCAGCTTCCAAGCACCGGTAATTTATGCTTCCCTAGGTGCTTGCTTAAGTGAAGATTAATGCCTCCCCTTAGTGACATCACTCTGTGTTCCTTCTCCTCTTCCCTAGCCCACAGGTGGTGCCTCTCAAAGTGAAATCTTCAGACCAACAGCATCAAAAGCACTTCGTTAGATAGAGTATTACTCAGACATTAAAAAGAATGAAGTAAGGCCGTTTGCAGAAACATGAATGGACCTACTGATCACCATACTGAATGAAGTCGGTCAGAGAAAGGAGGAGAAATGCTGTATGACATCCCTTATATGTGGAATCTAAAAATAAATGATACAAACGAACTTGCAAACAGACTCACAGACTTTGAAAACAAGCTTATAGTTGCTGGGGGGAAGGGAGAGTTAGGGAGTTTGGGATGGATATGTACACACTGCTGTATTTAAAATGAGTAACCAACAAGGACCTACCGTGCAGCGCGTGGAACTCTGTTCAATGTTACGTGGCAGCCTGTATGGGAGGGGAATTCTGGGGAGAATGGATACACGTATATGTATGACTGAGTTCCTTCTCTGTTCACCTGAAACTATGATAACATTGTTTGTTAATCTGCTATACCCCAATACAAAATAAAAAGTTTTAAAAAAATTAAAAAGCACTTCATTAGAAAAGCAGATTATCTGTCCCGCCCCACCCAGACCCACTGAAACCATGCAGGGTGGGGTCCAGCAATCCATATGACTCAACAAACCCTCTAGATGACCCTGATGCACTCTAAAGTGTGAGAACTACGGCTCTAGTCTAGGGCAGTGAGTCCCCAAATGTGCTTCATACTAGTACCTCTTGGATGGAAGCTTTGAAAATCCCAATCATGCCCAGGCTTCACCCACACTAATTCAGTCAGAAGCTGGCCATAAGGCTCAGGCATCAGGAGTTCTTAAAGATCTTCCAGGTAATTCAAACAGGCAGGCGAGTTTGAAAACCACTGCTCTATCTGGGACCTCGCTGCTCAAGAGTGAGGTCTCCAGACTAGCCATCACAGGGTGGGGGGCTACAGGGGGAGGCTTATTAGAAATGCAGGGTCTCAGGCCCCAGTCCAGACCTGCTGAATCAGTCTGCGCTTTAACAAGATCCCAAGCACATTAAAATGTGACAAGCACTGGCCTGGGGTACAAAACACACAATCTGAAGCGTGTGTCTGAAACTTTCTGACTTCTAGATCAATGATTTACTGAACCGGGTCCAGAGGTGATCTTGTTTTCTGGTTCTCGGGTGATACTCCCCTCCCCCCGGCCCCGCCCATTTCAACTAGGGAAGGGATAGTGACCGGAGGAAAGTAAATAAATTCAAAGAGCACCTCAAGGGGGCCCTACAGAGTGAGTAAGGGAGGAAGAAACATTTTAATTACCATCTGGATGTATTCTGGACATGTTCTGTTATTAGTTACCACCTTGTCTAACGGCTACTCCCTGGAGGCCTCCCTATAAACCAGCTGTTTCTTTCTCCTTCTCCACCCCACCCTCCAGTTTCTTCTCAAGATCTCACCAGACCCACTACTGAATGATTTAGAAAGTGAAACCAAGGATGACTCAGAACTGGAATAAATATTAACCTGGATTTACTATTTTCTTGAAGTAAAAGAGGTCCAGATTAAAATAGGCTGATTTTGTGACCAAAGGCAATAGAACTTTCATGCCTTGCAAATTTTTTAACCTATAAGGTCTTTTTTTATTAACCCAATCCACTTATTTAGCCTTTTTCCTCATCTCAAAAGGGAGGTGTGGCTGTACACTCATCTCTCTATACTTGTGTTTGTGTGTAGTTATGAAAAATATGGGGGACTTCCTTGGTGGTCCAGTGGTTAAGACTCTATTCTTCCAAAGCAGGGGGCACAGGTTCAATCCCTGGTTGGGGAACTAAGATCCCACAGGCAACATAGCTAAAAAAAAAAAAACCAAACAAACTGGCTCTAGCTATATGACCAAGTTCTGTCCAATGCAGTATAAGCAGAAATATTATGTGGCAATATCTAAGAACCATCCTTAAAAAAATAATTGGTACATATATTTAGCTTCTTTTTCTTCCCATTTATTCATTCTCCTGACTGGAACATGATCTGATGGCTGGAGCTGGAGCAGCCACCTCAGACCAGGAGGTAACCTTGGAAATGGAGGCCAAGCACAGAAGAATAGAATAGACGGAGCCACTGAGGACTTCATGGAGCAGAACTGTCGTAAGAGTTTTGGATTACTTGCTTCTGAACTTCTACTTGAGAGAGAAATAAACTTTTATTTTGTTGAAGGCACGGTTATTTTGGATCCTGTTACCAATATAATTCCAACTGATAGACTACTCTGGTTTAAGGCAGCCCTCTTTCATGTTTATCTGCTTTTTTTCTTCAAAGCTCTTAGTGACTAAAATTACTTCATATATTTATTTATACTTTAATTTGTATTTTTATCATCTATCTTACCTCCTCTGAAATATAAATTCTTTGAGGCCATGGATTACTTGATGTTCAGTGCTGTATCCTTATCTCCTGCAAGAATGCCTAGCACATAATAGGTGCTTAATAAATATTTGTGCAGTGAATTGGTGAGTGAATACCTACTAGGTGCCAAGGAGAGAGATAAAAATTATTAACATATGTTTCCTGAGTCCTTGCCTGAAAAGCTCATTATCTAGTGGAAACTGACTCTCTGTTGAAAGTGCTCATCATCCTCACTGAGTTCATCTAACCATGGTTCTCAGCCAGGGGCAATTTTACTCCCCAAGGGGCTTTTGTTGGACATACTTCTGATTGTTACAAGTTAGGGGATACCACTGGTATCTAGTGAGTAGAAGCCTGGAAAGTTGCTAAACATCCTACAGTACCCAGGACAGCACCCACAACAGATAATTATCTAGCCCCAAATGCTAACAGTGCTAACATTGAGAAAACCTGACCAAGCCAGGGTCAGTGCCAACGACATTTGCCAGAGACTAAGATGTTGGGCTGTGCGAGAGTAGAAGCCATTGAGTGTGGGGGACACATGTCATGTGGTCTCTTTGATCTTATTAGTGAGAGTCTTGAAATTAAGCCCCAAATAGAGGTCTACTGAGTTGTCAGATTCTGTAAAGGTCCCCATTGAGAGGCCAGCTTCAATCATTAACCTTCACTTGTCACAGGGCCCACTTTTGAAGACACTATGCATTCAGAACAGTAAACTTAAGTCCAGGGCTCTAGAAATCAAGTCAGAGAAGTTCTTTGATAGGTATCATCATTAGCGTTAAGAACTCTAAGCTCACTTTGCTGGGTTTCCTCAGAAGGCTGAGAGAGCTCAAGAGGCTCTCCTGATCTTTGCTATAATAAATCTCTCCTCTATTTCTGTTGGGGGAATGGAGTATATCTACCTTCATGACCCTCCTCCAAAATGTTATTTTCTGTTGCAGGTAAACAAATGAAGGATGAGGGTAGTCTAAGGTATAGGAGATTATGAAGGTGATAGTTCTGGGCTGCTTCATATTTTGCCTTTTTTTTTTTTTAAAGCTTCCTGATTTGTTAGACACTGATGTGCTTGAAATTAAAAGACGCTTACTCCTTGGAAGAAAAGTTATGACCAACCTAGATAGCATGTTGAAAAGCAGAGACATTACTTTGCCAACAAATGTCCGTTTAGTCAAGGCTATGGTTTTTCCAGTGGTCATATACGGATGTGAGAGTTGGACTATGAAGAAAGCTGAGCACCGAAGAATTGATGCTTTTGAACTGTGGTGTTGGAGAATACTCTTGAGAGTCCCTTGGACTGCAAGGAGATCCAACCAGTCCATTCTGAAGGAGATCAGCCCTGGGTGTTCTTTTGGAAGGAATGATGCTAAAGCTGAAACTCCAGTACTTTGGCCACCTCATGTGAAGACTTGACTCATTGGAAAAGACTCTGATGCTGGGAGGGATTGGGGGCAGGAGGAGAAGGGGACGACAGAGGATGAGATGGCTGGATGGCATCACTGACTCGATGGACGTGAGTTTGAGTGAACTCCCGGAGTTGGTGATGGACAGGGGGGCCTGGCGTGCTGCTATTCATGGGGTCGCAAAGAGTCAGACACGACTGAGCGACTGAACTGAACTAAACTGATGTGCTTGGTGACCTTGGCTATTGGCACCTAATCTCTCTGAGTCTTAGTTTTCTCATCAGCAAATTCAAGGGGTTGAATCAGGTTTACTGATACTCCAAGCTAAATATACATAATGATTTATCTATCACCTGGTAACCAGATAAATGATGGCAACAAATGCTTGGGTTTGAAGAAATAAATTTGAAAATAAAGAAGAGACTACAGTGATTCCTACCATCAGTATTCCTCCCTCCTACCCACCCCTATCATTTCATAAACACAGCATCAGCACTAACCTTTGGGATGGTATTTACTAAAAATATGTGTCTTAGAACATAGTTCTCAAGATATGAAAATGGGACTCTGCATCAAAAAAATTGGGGAGCGTACTAGACTCCCTTTTTAGAGGGAGTTCTTTGATAAATCATAATAAATCGTTTTAACATTTTCTGAACCCAGTGCGTCTCACCTACTTGACTAGGGAATTAATTCTTCATTGAATATTTATTTGCATCCTGCAGAATTATAGAACTAGTGTTCCATGAAACTCACTTTTGGAGAACCTGATTTGTTATATAATGCCAATACCTTTTGCTCTGTATGTACTTGGAGAGGGAATGATGGAACCTGCTAAAAACTATCTCAAAGAAAATAGACAACGTGCTTTACAACTTCCCCGGGCTTCAGTAGACATATAGGAATTACCCAAACACCTGATTTCAGGCAACAATAACATGCTTGGACACACTATTAATAAAATCTTCTTATTGGCCTCAGTTTGTTGTTATATAGCTTATGATGCAAAGAGAGAAAAGTTTTAAACATATGCTTCTTTGCTGAATTTACTCTGACAATTCAGTTCACTAGGTGACTATTATAGGGATAGCAAATAGATTGTTTTCTCTCATGACAGCTTTGATCGGTGGGTAGTAGCTGCCTAGAGTTCTGTATTAAAAAATGAGAAGAAGCCCTTGAATGGGCTTGGAGAGAATATGTGCTATGATTGATTCTTAATGTTTGATTATAGTGCTGTGATTGATTGCCGATGTCTGTTGTGATGTCTACTTGGATGTCTACATCCTAGGAGAAGGCACAGGATGCTTGTTGGGTGTTTCCTCACCAAAAATTTCCTCACCACAAACTACCCACATTGGCTTGGTTGGGGAGTTAAGAGTTAATATACTTAAGTGACAACAGGAGTGGTTAAGATAAATCTAGAGGGTCAGAAAAAGAGTTCCTTCAGGTCTTAACGGAGAAGGCAATGGCACCCCACTCTAGTACTCTTGCCTGGAGAATCCCATGGCTGGAAGAGCCTGATAGGCTGCAGTCCATGGGTTGCTAACAGTCGGACACAACTGAGCGACTTCACTTTCACTTTTCAGTTCCATGCATTGGAGAAGGAAATGGCAACCCACTCCAGTGTTCTTGCCTGGAGAATCCCAGGGACGGGGAAGCCTGGTGGGCTGCCATCTATGGGGTCGCACAGAGTTGGACACGACTGAAGCGACTTAGAAGCAGCAGCAGCAGCAGCAGCAGCAGGTCTTAAGGTAAAGACAAGTTGCATGCAAGAGTTGATTTGGACCATGGAGATTAGAAAGGTTAGGTCCAGTGAGGAGACCCTGGGAGGTAATTCTCAGCAGAGACTGCAAGTGAGCTGCCAAGGCCCCAGGGATAGCTTGTAGAGGTGCCCAGATATAGTGTCAGCATCCCTTAGACAATGCTCAATAAAAATACATTCTTATCCTTGTCTAGCACAGTTCTGTCCAATAGAAATATAATTTGAGCCTCATATATAATTTCAAATTTTCTAGTAGCCACATTTAAAAAGTAGAGAGAGAATTCTAGTCGCTAGGATTCCACAATTTCATTGCTCAGGGCCCAGGTTTGATCCCTGCTCCCCAGGCGATAAAGAATTTGTGTGCACAAGAGATACAGGTTCTACCTTTGGGTTGGAAAGATTCCCTGGAGAAAGAAATGGCAACCCACTCCAGTATTCTTGCCTGGAAAATCTCATGGACAGAGGAACCTGGTGGGCTACAGTCCGTGGAGTCACAAAGAGTCAGAGGCAACTGAGCATGTACACACGCAAGGAACTAAGATCCCACAAGCTGCACAGCACATCCAAAACAAACAAACAGAAAACTGAAATAAAACCAAAAAAAGAGGTAAAGACAGATAAGTGAAATTAATTTTACAAATAAAGTTTATTTAACTCAATATATCCAAACTGCAATCTTATAATCAATGTAAAAATTATTAATGAGATAGTTTACACTCCCTTTTTGATAATAAGCTTTTGAGAACTGGTGTATATTTTATTTACATCATATATCAAGGGGAATCAGACACATTTTCAAGTGCTCAATAGCCCCGAGTGGCTAATGGCTACCATGCTGGACAATGTCAGTACAAACTACCACTCTTATTCACGTGTTCTGTCTTCCAAAATGTCTGAAATTCTATTCGGATACAACTGGTGCTAACAATATTTTTAATGTAAAAATTATCTCTATAAGTGGCACATAAAAAATTCTTTAATTAATTACTTTAAGAATAATTTAATTTTTTTTTAAAGTGAGAGAGTGTTACTTTTGCTTCCTGTTAATGTTAGGAAGACAGAATCATCAAGTACAGAACAGTAATAGTTTCTATGTCTTGTTCTTTTTCAATTTTTTTTTTTTTTACCATTTTTAGCTTGAGATAAAATACACATAACATAAAATCCACCCTTTATGTGTAGAGTTCTGTGGTGTGGACTACATTCACACAGTTGTTCTACCATTACCACCATCAATCTCCAGAAACTTGTCATCCTCCCAAACTGAAACTTTACACCTTTTAGAGAGTAACTCCCTATTCTCCCCTCCTCCCAGGCCCTGGCAACCACCATTCTACTTTCTGTCCATACGAATTTGATTAGTCTAAGTTCCTCATATAAGTAGGATCATACAGCATTAATTTTTTTGTTAGTTTATTTCACCTAGTATAATGTCTGCAAGCACCTATATTGTAACATATGTCAGACTTTCTTTTTAAGGGTGAATAATACTCCATTGTATGGATATACCACATTTTATTTATCCATTCATCCATCAGTGGAAACTTGGATTGCTTCTCTCTTTGGCTATGTGAGTAATGCTGCTCTGAGCACGGGTTTGGAAAAACCTGTTTGAGTCCCTGCTTTCAATTCTCTGGGGCATGTACCCAGAAGTAGCATGGATGAATCATATGGTAATTTTACTTTTTAATTTTCTAAGGAATTTCCATGCTGTTTTTCACAGTGATTGCACTATTTTACATGCCCACCAGCAACACACTAAAGCTTCTATTTTCTCCACATCCTCACCAACACTTGCTGGTTTCTGCTTGTCCATTTATAATGACTGTCTTAAAGGGTATAAAGTGGTATCTTGTTGTGGTTTTGTTTTGAACTTTCCCAGCGATTAGTGATGTTGAGCAACTGTTCATGTGTTTATTGGCCATTTGTACATATCCTTTGGAGAAATGTCTATTCAAGTCCTTCGCCCATTAAAAAAATATGTATTTACTCATCTATGTTTGGCCGTGCTGGGTCTTCATTGCTGCACACACTTTTCTCTAGTTGCGGTGAGCAGGGGCTGCTCTGGTTGTGGGGCATGGGCTCCTCATTGCGGTGGCTTCTCCTGTTGCAGAGCATGGGCTTTAGGGTACTTAGGCTTCAGTAGCCGTGGTTCTCGGGCTCTCTAGAGCAGAGGCTCAATAGTTGTGGCACATGGGCTTAGTTGCACCGCGGCCTGTGGGATCTTCTTGGACCAGGAATCAAACCCATGTCTCCTGCATTGGCAGGCAGATTCTTTACCACTGAGCCGCCAGGGAAGTCCCCTTTGCCCATTTTTTAATTGACTTGTTTGTGTTGTTGTTGAGCTGTGGGAGATCTGTATATATTCTGCATTTTAACTCCATTTCAGATACATGATTTGCAAATATTTTCTCCCTTTCACTCTGTTGATAGTGTCCTTTGAGGCACATTATTTTGGTACTTTATGGAATGGTCAGAAAAACATTCCCCCATTATACACCCCTCAAGTGGTTTTCAGGTACGGGGTATCTTTGACATCAGATAGCCCAGGATTCAAAACCAGGTTCTGCTATTTACCAGCTGAGTGGCAGAAGGCAAGTTACTCACTAAGCTTTCTGAGTACAGTTTCCTTCTAGTAAAAATCAGGATTTGATAATATTTATCTCCCAGTGTTTGAGGAATGGTGGCAGTTTGAAATAAATATAATTAAAATTCTCTGTATGTAATCATTATTATTTTATCAAAATAGTGGAAAAGGTGGTTTCTGAGTTTCAACTGGGGAGCTCAGGGCCAGACTTGGTCTTTTATTAACTCTCTTCCATCCCTGATATTTGCTAGGAATAAACACTTCCAAAACACTAGATGATAATTTAAGATTAGGCTATTATTTTCCTACAATCCTATTATTTTCATGTTTCAGTTTCCCTTACGAGAGTTGATGTCATATTCTGCCATCTGCTTCCCCTGCATCCAAAAACCACCTCAAATCATCCTTTTGCTGAGAAGCTTCTTCCGGGCCCCAGCAGGAGGGTACCCTGAGAGGTGGTATGCCTGGGGTATGGTCCAAACACCCAGGCCAAGTTGAGTGACCTTCAAATCATTGTAACACAAAAGACCTTCCAGAATAAGCCTTCATTTGCTCCTTGGCATGGGATGAAGGGATCGTTTCAGTTTCAGTTATGACACATATAGCAGTCCGCTAAAGAGGTCAAAGAGTTCTATTTCAGCAAGAAGCTCTGCAGGGAATTATTTATCCCTCCCTTACTTGGTAGGCCCAACTCTTTAACTATAGTGAATTAAATGTGCAATATCTGTTTGCTCTTTGAAAGATGGGTACTCATACAAATTGATACATTAAGTTGATTGTTGGCTAAAGTAAATTATAGGGGGAGCATGGGGACAGGCAACCGCATGTGAATTTAAGCTTCAGCTCTACTATATACTACCTGTGTTACTTTGGGCAAGTCATGTCCACTGAAAGCCTCTGCTTCATCATCTGTAAAATGGAAATAAGAAGAGCAACCAACCTCATCTTGAGGATTCCATGGACAATGAATTAGTTATTGTACAGCCTTAGCAATGGCTTGGAGAAAAGTGAGAGATCAATAAATGTCAGCTATTGTTATTACCAGTTGTATCATTTTCATCACCACCATCATCATCAGACTTGGATGACGTCCAGGCAGTGATAACAAATACTAAAGGTGCCACCCTTCCTTGTTCTGAGTTAGCTTCCATCTGTATACTTCCTCTTCCAACCTCCACCACACGTTAATATCCTTTCTCTTCAACCCAATCCTGGTGGGCCCTGACCTTAGCCAAAATGTTTGGAAGGCTGAAGGTAAGAGATCAGGAAATGACAGGCGAAGCCATGGATTTAAAAATGAGGGAAAACCAAAGTCTATGTTGGTAGGAGCTCCCACTTAAGGCCCGAGAGAAAGGAGGATAAACTATCTCTAGCCAGACATTACTTGTCAATTAGCATTAGAAGTAAAAAGTTTTGTTCCCTTGCAATCTAGTTCTTCCAAAAGGCATATATTAGATACAGGAGGGGCTTCCCAGGTGGTGCAGTGGTAAAGAATCCGCCTGCAATGCAGGAGTTGCAGGAAACTCAGGTTTGATCCCTGGGTTAGGAAGATCCCCTGGAGGAGGAAATGACAAGCCTCTCCACTATTCTTGCCTGGAAAATAGCATGGACAAAGTAGACCAGCAGACTATATATAGTTCACGTGGTCGCAAAGAGTCAGACATGATTGAGCATGCACATAATGAGGAATGAGGTACAGGAAGGAAATATACACAGGATATATTTAAAATGTTAAAAGGCAACTGTCCAGGGCTTCCCTGGTGGCTCAGTGGTAAAGAATTCGCCTGCCAGTGCAGGAGATAACAGATTCCATCCTTGGGCTGGGAAAATCTCACATGTCACAGAGTAGCTAAGCCCGTGCACTACATCTATTGAGCCCAGTGTGTTCTAGAGCCCAGAAACTGCAACTACTGAGCCCACACACTGCAACTACTGAAGCCCACTCACTCTAGAGCCTGTGTGCTGCAATAGGAAAAGCCACCGCAATCGAAGCCTGTGCACTGTAGCTAGAGGAAAGCCCGCACGGCTACAAAGACCCAACAGAGTCAAAAAACAAAAAAAAGATAACTGTCCAAAAAATTGATGGAAATGACTTGCTGGGGATATTTTATTTGCATATCTGCATTTTATTTACATTTGTGCCTGTGTGCGTGTGTGCATGCTAACTGGCTTTAGTTATGTCTAACTTTTTGTGACCCTATGGACTGTAGCCTACCAGGCTCTTCTGTCCATGGAATTTCCCAGGCAAGGATACTGGAGAAGTTTCCATCTCTTCCTCCAGGGGAATCTTCCCAACTCAGGGATTGAAATTCCTCTGTCTATGAGATTCTCCAGGCAAGAATACCGGAGTGGGTTGCCATGCCCTCCTCCAGGGGATCTTTCTGACCCAAGGATGGAACCTGCCTCTCCTGCAACTCCTGTATTGCAGGCGGATTCTTTACCGCTGAGCGACCTGGGAAACCCACATATGTGCCTGTTATTGTTTAAGTTTTAATAAGCAAAGGAGCTGGCTCCTTCAGAATCATCACATAAATTCCTGGGCACCTCAGAGCCAAGCATGCGGGAACCTCACCCTCATGTTTTCCGCACTTTACAAGTCACGAACAGCTTTAGATGGGCATCACTGTCCTCCTGTTTTATTGTTTGGCGTGTGCGCGAGTCACTGGGCAGCTCGTCTTGTGCCCTGATTCATAGAAGCTTGGCTTTGCCTCAAGCTGAGGCAGCTTGGGTGGAGATTTCAAATGTGTCAAGAGGTTTTCCAGCCAAATTCCTTCAGCACCAACTCGAAAACTGGCTACAAAAATAGACCTTACTGAGGGAGCCTGACCTGTGACAAAGCTTTCCTAGCTAGAAGCAGGAATAAGAGGGTTGCTGCTTTTCTTTTTTTAAAAATCTGCTTTAATGTCTTTATGATGTGGATTTGCTTTTAAGGCTGTGTTTTAAAAATCACTGTTGTACTCCTGTCTTCTATTTGAGTATGAGGTCCCTCGATTTTTGGAGACAAATCAGAGTCAATCCTGCACCAGGTCTGGGGATTATAGGAAACAAAAGAGAGTGCTTTATCTTTTGTTTACGCAGGATATAAATTTTAGTATCTGTCTAGGAAATCTTGAGGATCTGTCTAGGAAAATCCTAGTGCCTCTGTTCAAATTCTTATACCTTATATTTCAGAAATTAAAGGTTCGGGTCAACTTACAGCTTTGGAGTTTCTGGTTGTATTAAAAAAAAAACCCAAGAAATAGCAAACAGGGCACAAAATTTGTGGTACATTTTAAGAGCTTTGTTTTTACAAATGACTGTTTTTAATACTAGGGGAAGAAACTACAATGCAATAGAATTTACCTATTTGCCAGTGAATAATGTAACCCAATTATAAAGGGTTACCTCCAGGTCTGTGGCTGGTAAAGGGACACAATTTTTAAAAATTAAGGCTTCTTTCTCATCACTGTGTTTCTGGGGCTCTGCGTATAACCTCACTAGGCAATAGCGTCAAAGGTCTAAATTTGAGGGCTTGACGAATGTGAAGTCGGGACCAAATGTCCCTTCTGTCCCTCTTGCGACAGTCCCCCGCGTGTTACCAGCTGGGTGATTTTGGGCAGGCTGCTCAGTCACTCTTGGCATCAGAGATAATTACTGCAGAGCATGGTTTTGGAGAATTCTGTGAAGTAAATTAGTAAATTAGACATTAATAAATGCTCAATAAATATAAGCTAGAGTTTGTCACCATTATTAGAGCTAAGACTCTATGCTTTGGCCAAAATGTATTTAATTAGTCTATGTGGGTCACCGCCACAGTAGAGTATTCTTTCTTTGTTCATTCACTTAACACGTATTTATCAAATGCTTTAGTTTTTTAAAATTGTGCTTTCAAATGCTACTTCTGTATTTTAATGAGAAACTAGCACTTAGCAGGGGGAAATCACCTATGATTCCACTTATCCCAGGACATAAATATTAAGTAAATTTAATACATTTTCTTCTGTTTTTTTTTTCTATAAAACTGTCACCTCTGTTTTTAAACAGACTTGAGGTCATAGCACATGTTCACATTTGTATCTCATGCTCTTTTAAATTTACTTTTTATTTTTAATTTGATCTTTATTTTACATTAGAGTATAGTTGATTTACAATGTTGTGTTAGTTTCAGGTGTACAGTAAAGTGGTTCAGCTATACATATATTCAATGTTTTTTCCAGATTATTTTCTCATATGGATTATTACAGAATATTGAATAGAGTTCTCTGTGCTACACAGTAGGTCCTTGTTGATTATCTATTTTACATATGTGCTGTGCTTAGTTGCTCAGTCATGTCCAACTCTTTGTGACACCATGGACTGTAGCCCACCAAGGTCCTCTGTCCATTGGGTTCTCCAGGCAAGAATACTGGAGTGGGTTGCCATGCCCTTCTCCAAGGGATCTTCCCAATCCAGGGATCGAATCCAGGTCTCCTGCATTGCAAGTGGATTCTTCACTGTCTGAGACACTAGGGAAGCCCAAGAATACTGGAGTGGGTAGCCTATCCCTTCTCCAGGGGATTGTCCCAACCCGGAATCAAACCGGATCTCCTGCATTGCAGGTGGATTCTGTACCAGCTGAGCTACCAGGGAAGCCCATTTTATATACAGTAGTGTAGATATGTTAATCCCAAACTCCTAGTTTATTCTTCCTCCTCACCTTTAACTTCTGGCGATCATAAGTTTGTCTTCAAAGTCTACAAGTCTGTTTCTGTTTTGTAAATAAGTTCATTTGTATTACTTTTAAAAAGAGTCCACATATAAACAATATCATATGATATTTTCTTTCTCTGTCTGGCTTACTTCACTTATCGTGATAATCTCTACATCCATTCATGTTTCTTCAGATGGCATTATTTCATTTGTTTTTATGACTGAGTAGTATTGGATTGCAAGGAGATCCAACCAGTCCATTCTGAAGGAGATCAGCCCTGGGTGTTCTTTGGAAGGAATGATGCTAAAGCTGAAGCTCCAGTACTTTGGCCACCTCATGTGAAGACTTGACTCATTGGAAAAGTCTCTGATGCTGGGAAGGATTGGGGGCAGGAGGAGAAGGGGACGACCGAGGATGAGATGGCTGGATGGCATCACAGACTCGATGGACGTGGGTCTGAGTGAACTCCGGGAGAGGGTGATGGACAGGGAGGCCTGGCGCGCTGCGATTCATGGGGTGGCAAAGAGCCGGACACGACTGAGCGACTGAACTGAACTGAACTGAAGCATTACATCATATTTTTGTACCACTTCTCGTTCTTCCTCTTCTTTTTGGTTCTGCCACTTTATTTATTTTATTTACACATATATCTATTATTTTTCAAATTCTTTTCCCATTTAGGTTGTTACAGAGTTTTGAGGAGAGTTCCCTGTGCTATATAGTAGGTCCCTGTCGGTTATCAATTTTAAATATAGCAGTGTGTACATGTCAACCCCAAATTCCTAATTTATCCTTCCTCCTTTGGTAACCATAAATTTGTTCTCCAAGTCTGTGAATTCGTTTCTGTTTTGTAGATAAGTTCATTTGTATCCCTCTTTTTTTCAGATTCCACGTATAAGTGGTAGCATATCACGTGTCTGTCTCTGGTCTGACTTGCTGCACTCAGTATGAAAATCTCTAGGTCCATTCATGCTGCTGCAAATGGCATTGGTTAATTCTTTCTAATGGCTGAGTAATATTCTACTGTATACACGTACCACATTTTCTTCATCCACTCCTCTGCTGATTGACATTGGGTCACCTTCATGTCTTATTGTAAACAGTGCGGCAGTGAACACTGGGGTGTGTGTCTCTTTTTGAATTATGGTTTTCTCCAGATACATGCCCAGCACTAGGATGGCTGGATCACTAGTTTTAGTTTTTTAAAGAAACTCCATGCTCTTCTCCATAATGGTTATACCAATTCACAGGTGGGCAAGCAAGTGTAGGTGGTTTCCCTTTTCTCCACACCTTTCCAGCACATATTGTTTATAGACTTTTTTTTGGCTGTGCCATGGGACATGTGGGACCACAGTTTCCCTACCATCGATTGATTTAGTTGCAGTAGAAGCATAGATGCTTAATCACTGGACCATCAGGGAAGCCCATGTCTGTTGGCTTTTTGATAATAGCCATTCTGACGGGTATGAGATGATACCTCATTGTAGTTTTGATTTCCATTTCTCTAATTCATGTTCTTTTTAAAACATGTAAATATAATATTTTCCCAATTCCATTAAAATGTTTCATAATTATAACTTCTAATAAACTGCAGAAAATTACAAGTACGAATGGGCTATCTTCTGTTGTTGAACACTGAGATAATACCTCAATTTTTTTTTTTTCTTTTTATAAGTAAAACTGAGACCAATACTTTTTAAAATCAATTTTGGTCCATATCTTTACTTCTGTTTACAGTCATATCCACAACTGAGCGTTATTTTTGCTTTGGCTCCACTTCTTCATTCTTTCAGTAGCTATTTCTCCATTCTTCTCCAGTAGCATATTGGGCACCTACCGACCTGGGGAGTTCACCTTTCAGAGTCCTATTTTTTTGCCTCTTCATACTGTTTATGGGGTTCTCAAGGCAAGAATGCTGAAGGGGTTTGTCATTCCCTTCTTTGCTGGATCACATTTTGTCAGAACTCTCCACCATGACCGGTCCATCCTGGGTGGCCCTACATGGCATGACTCATAGTTTCATTGACTTAGACAAGGCTGTGGTCCATGTGATCAGTTTGGTTAGTTTTCTGTGACTGTGGTTTTCATTCTGTCTGCCCTCTGACAGATATGGGTAAGAATTATCATTCTTACTTAAACTTAAAAAAAAGGATTAAAAAATGATATATACTAAAGACTGGCTGGCTGCACGTGTACTTTCGTTCATGTACAAAAGTTACTGTACACAAATTAGCAACAAATATACAAGCCATTACCAGTCAGCATGATAGATGGTAATTTGGGGGATCTCTCCTTACTGACACTGATCGACTTGGTTATTTTAACTTCCTGATAAAGTATCAACATGGTCACCAGCCACCAAACAAAAACTATTTAAATACCCCTTAGTCAATATGTTTGCCAATCTATGAAGGTCTCTGAGAATCTGATTGATACTAAATGAGAGACTGAGAGAAGAAAAGAGGAGGCAAAATGAGTCTTTTCCCCATATATCAAGGGGAAGTTATCTCAGGACTGAAAAGGAGAACTGCAACTTATAACTGAATTTTAAGATTAAATATCCAAATAAAAATGTTGGGGGAAAAAATTAACCTGATATTACTACAGAAAAAGCACAAATACTATGTCACATGTCTTGATTTTTTTAAATCTGCGTAATGAAATATATTTAATAAATCTTCCATTTGAAAAGTTGGCAAGAATTTGTATTTCTCCACTGGCCTCATAGTGAGAAAAAAAAAAGCATGTATGCTACCCATAATTAAATAATGAACCACAATCACACCACTCACACAGACATCCTGGAATGTGAAGTCAAGTGGGCCTTAGGAAGCATCACTACAAACAAAACTAGTGAAAGTGATGGAATTTCAGTTGAGCTATTCAAATCCTAAAAGATGATACTGTTAAAGTGCTGCACTCAATATGCCAGCAAATTTGGGAAACTCACCAGTGGCCACAGGACTAGAAAAGGTCAGTTTTCATTTCAATCCCAAAGAAAGGTAATGCCAAAGAATGTTCAAACTACTGCACAACTGCACTCATCTCACATACTAGCAAAGTAATGCTCAAAACTCTTCAAGCTAGGCTTCAATAGTATATTAACTGAGAACTTCCAGATGTTCAAGCTGGATTTAGAAAAGGCAAAGGAATCAGAGATCAAATTGCCATCATCCGTTGGATCATTGAAAAAGCAAGAGAATTTCAGAAAAACATCTACTTCTGCTTTATTGACTATGCCAAAGCCTTTGACTGTGTGGATCACAAGAAACTGTGGGAAATTCTTAAAGAGATCTGTATGCAGCTCAAGAAGCAACAGTTAGAACCGGACATGGAACAACGGACTGGTTCCAAATTGGATAAGGAGTACATCAGGGCTGTATGTTGTCACCCTGTTTATTTAATGTCTATGCTGAGTACATCATGGGAAATGCCGGGCTGGATGAAGCACAAGCTGGAATCAAGACTGCCAGGAGAAATATCAATAACTTCAGATATGGAAATGACACCACCCTTATGGCAGAAAGCGAAGAGAAACTAAAGAGCCTCTTGATGAAAGTAAAGAGGAGAGTGAAAAAGTTGGCTTAAAACTCAACATTCAAAAAATTAAGATCATAGCATCAGTCCCAAAGCATCATGGCAAATAGATGGGGAAACAATGGAAACAGTGAGAGACTTTGTTTTTTTGGGCTCCAAAATCACTGCAGACCATGATTGCAGCCATGAAATTAAAAGACACTTGCTCCTTGGAAGAAAAACTATAACAAATCTAGACAGCATATTAAAAAGCAGAGATGTTACTTTGCCCACAAAGGTCCATCTAGTCAAAGCTATGTTTTTTCCAGTAGTCATGTATGGACATGAGAATTGGACCATAAAGAAAGCTGAGCATTGAAGAATTGATTCTTCTGAACTGTGGTGTTGGAGAAGACTCTTGAGAGTTCCCAAACCAGTCAATCTTAAAGTAAATCAACCCTGAGTATTCATTGGAAGGACTGATGCTGAAGCTGAAACGCCAATACTTTGGCCACCTGATGTGGAGAACTGACTCATGAGAAAAGACCCTGATGCCGGGAAAGGTCAGCCTTTAAGTAGGAGGAGAAGTGGATGACACAGGATGAGATGGTTGGATGGCATCACTAACTCTATGGCTATAAGTTTGAGGAAGCTCCAGGAATTGGTGATGGACAGGGAAGTCTGGCGTGCTGCAGTCCATGGGTTGCATGACTGAAGACATGCAAAGATTCAGACATGACTGTGAGACTGAAGAGTGTTTATTTACTCTAAGTCAAGTGCCGTGCTCTTGGCTGGGGATGGAGGAGGTAGAGGTGAGACAGGTATGAGCTTGAATCTCACACAGTTTGTACCCTAAGGGTGAGACAGATAATAAATATGCAAAGAAACCCAATACTTGCAGATGGTGATGGGTGTTACCAAGGAAAGAAATGGGGTGTGTGATAGAGCACACCTGGATAGGGTACTGGCCTGCTTTTTTGAGGAGGGAAGTCAGAGAAAACCTTCTCCAAAGAACTGAGATGGACCAAGGGAAACAGAACTAAGGTGAGACAAATGAGGTGCCTAGCTGCCTTGATTTAAGGAGGCAGTTACTTGCAGGCCTGTGCCAAGTGCAGGGTTGCATTTGGACAGTCTCAAGAGTGAGTACCTCCTTAAATTCAGCACCAGAGGCACTCCACTCTTTACCTTAGTCCCAACCCTAATGGGAGCGAAGTTCAGTTCGAAAGGCATTCCAGGCAGAGGCAACATCAAGTACAAAAAATAAAAACACAAGCAAAAACAAAAAGACCAACTCTGGGACTGGAGAGGCTCAGTGTGTTTCAGGAACAGAAATTGTCTCTGTGTTTGGAGTGGAATTAAAAAGCGCTAATGGAACCAGAGAAGCCGAACTACCAAAAGAAGTGAGAAAAAATTTTGGAAAGTTTTGAACATTGATCATATTTGATGTATATGTATTTTAAGTATCCAAGTAGTCATCATGGGAAAACTGAGCTTTTAAGTCTTTCTTTCCCAGTGGTTTAGAATTTTTATAACCAACATATATTGGGAGGTATGGGTGGAGGGTGGAGTCCCAAATAGCGTTTTCAGTTCTTAGGTGCTCAAAAATGGTGTTTTTCAGTCTTGTGTGCATATTAGAATCCTCTGGGGAAGTCTAAAAAATTTTAATGCCTGACTCTACATTTAGAGATTCTGATTTTTTTAAACTGGGGTACAGCCTAGGTGAGAGGATTTTACTATGAAGAAGAAATTTAGAACCATTATTAGGATCCTGTTCACGGGTATGAGCAGCCCTGGGATGTTTGCAACGCAGGAGAAGCCAGTTTTTACAGGCTCTTAGTAATGATGAGTCTGTCTAGATTTTATCTAGAGAATGGGAAGCCATTGATGTGTTTTAACCAGGATTGTCACATGATCTGATCTTTATTAGAAGAAAATAACTAAGCAGTGTCGCATATCTTCTTAGGATACAATCCTAGGAGAGGAATCTCCTAGGAGCAAAGGGAATTCATTTTAAGTCTTTGGATACACACTCTTAAATTGCTTTCCAGGAAGTTGCTGCTAAATGACACTCACTCACCTTCTGCGTCCTTACACCTCCTCTGTATGAACACTGTTTTTGAGGGTTAATCATTTCTATGTAAACAGTAGGGGAAAAAATGATAAATAAAAAGCAATTGTTTGAGCAATTGGGCACAACCCCTGCCAGCTACCTTTTTTTTTTTTTCTCATTCTTCACTGGTCATGCATAATCCAAATAGCCATGTGCTTCAGTGAAGTGGAGGATCTGATTTTTAGCTGTGATTGCTTACCAAGTGGCAGGCACTGTGAAAAGCACTTTACATGCAAGATCACTATTAACCCTCTCAACATCCTGAAGAGGTCAGTGCTAATATTATCATCTATATTTTACAGATGAGAACCTGGGGCACTCAGCCTTGCGCCCCCGCCCCCCTCCCACCCCACCCCAGCCCGAGCTTTTACACAGCGTTGGAATTTGATCCCAGAGCCCTTCCTTGAATTACTCTGCTGGTGTCCTGTAATTTGAAAAGGTTAGCGGACTCCTGAAAATTTTCTCAGGGTTCTAAGTTACTGATTAGTCTTTTGGAAATCATTTTGGAATTTGAACAACTGACATAATTTGGTCACTGCACCACTGTTGCAATCAACTGTTGAAGGAAATCAACATGATTGATTGGCTACATCAGCCATTGGCTCAGGGGTCTGAGAGTCCCAGAGAGGAGAGCGGGAACTCACCTGGAGCACAAAAAGAAAACAATCTGAGAAAAACAGGTACAAGGAATCCTCAAAATTTAGAATTAAGAAAAGGCTTTGGGTGAGGGGGCTTTGTTAGTCAGATTGTGAGACAGGCTTGCAGGATGGTGGAGAGAGGGAAGATTGAGCAAACATAGCGATTTTAGCTATTTCTAATAATACTGAATAGATTATCTCTCTGACCCCTACTTCCAGAATTCCTTGAGGACAGGGGTTGAGTAGGGCCCCCTTTACAACAGTGGGATCCTTCCTCAAGCAAGTATGGGGGAACCCAGGGCAAATTTCCAGATGTATTTCTTTTCACACAGGTATTTTATTTAAAAAACAAAAACAAAACAAAAAAACAACCTTTTTTTTACGCATGTGGGTGACCATACTTAGGTCTGACCTAGTGGGAATTTCTAGGTTGAGTCAAACAGCCCCAGTTCAGAGGAGTTTCTTTTTTCCTGGATGGGTGGGGGGGGGGGGCGGGGGCGGGGGCGGGGGGGGGGGGGGGGGGGTGAGAAAGTATATTTGAAAATCTAACTTTCCATCCTCTACAACTGGCAGGATCATACCTTTATGAGGGGTTGGTGGGCATAAGGAAGGAGCGGAAAGAGGATGAGTAACATCTCATAATCTCAACTTTGTTTGGTAACCACTTTTAATCACACAAGCAATGTATAGACTTTCCTCTTGCAACATAAAATAGGTTAAGATCCTCTGTGCAGAGAGGGGTAAGATCCATTTGAATAACCTCCCCAAATGTAACTCCTGTTACCTGTCTGATGTGCACCTTGCTGAAATTTTGCTGTACATGGCATTCGCATTACGTATCAAATGATTTACTGAAGACTTTAGGAGGACTGTCGCGATGGGGGAGAGAGTGCTAAGGCTGTGCCCCCCGCCCCCACTCTCCAGTCTCTTTTTGGCGGGGAAAGTGGGCAAGTGTTACCGTGAGAAGATAGAGCATATTTCACGTTTCACGGGATCGGGGTTGGTGCTCCTCAGTAATTAGCTTTTCCTACTTTTTTTTTTTTTTGCAATGAGAAGAAACGGTCAGGGTGTCAGGACTTTATGGGCACATTTCAGGTAGAGGCAGGGTAGATGGAGATCAACCCGTTTTTTAAAAATTTCCACTTTTTACCGTAGAAGGTGAGGAACGTGGACACACGTGAACCCTCATGGCACGTGTGTGTGTGTGTGTGTATGCACGCGCGCCCCCTAGCTCCCCCCACCCCCTCAAGGGCACAGCAGGTTCTTGACTGGTGGCCGGGTTACACCTGACTGCCCGGCCCTCAGGGGGTCAGGTGCTTTCCCGGGCGTAAGTGGGAGGGTGTGCGTGTGGGGGTGGTGGCGGAGATCCCCTCTCCCGTGATCCCCCGCGGCGGGGCTGGACTTCGGCGCGGTCCGCGGAGAGCGGCGACTAGCGCAGGGAGCCGGAGGACAGTCGGCTCGCCCCGCCGGCCCCGCCCATGCCCCGCCCACCTGATCTGACCCCGCCCCTCTGCCCTGGCCCGGCGGGCGCCGGCACCGCCCCTCTCTCCCAGCATGCCGTGCGGCAGCGGCGGCGCGGCGGGCGGAGCCGGGAGGCGGGGAAGCAGTGGCTGTGTGAGCGTGGGGCGCCGTCGCCACCGCCTCCTCCTCGCTGTCCTCCTCCTCCTCCTCCTGGGCCCGGGCGTCGCGGGCCGCGGACGGCCCTGGAAGAGAAGTCGCCTCCCCTTCCTCCGCCTCCCTCGCGCCGCGGCACTCCCGCCTCCTCGTCCTGCGCTGCGGGCTCAGGCGGAACCCGGAACGGCCGTCCGCCTCCCCCGCCCTCCGCCGCCTCCTCCTCCTGCTGCTGCTCGGCTTCCTCCTCAGCCCCGGGCCGGAGCGGAGTGTCGGCGGCGGCCGGTTCGGGCGGCGACTCGCGCTTCTTCGGGCGGCGGCGCTTGGCCATGTCGTGTCGGGGAAGGTAATGAGCCGCAGAGCCCCGGGGTCTCGGCTGAGCAGCGGCGGCGGCGGCACCAAGTACCCGCGGAGCTGGAATGACTGGCAACCCAGGTAGGTGAGCCGGCGCCCAGCCCGCCGCCGCGACCCCGGGCCCCGCCTCGGGCGGGCCGAGGCCTAGGACCGCCGGGGTGGGAGGCGCGGCCTAGGCTCTCCATACACCCCCGCCCCCCCACTGAAAACCGGGCGCGGCTTCCTGGGTCCCCTCCCGCCCCGGCCGGGGAAGGAAGGCCGCTGGGAGGCGAGGCCTAAATGCCTCCCCTTTCCCTGCGCTTGAGTTCGGGGGCTGGAGTCGAGAACCCGGTGCTCCGGCAGAAGGCACTGGCCTAGGAATTGGGTTCAGGATGGTGAAGGAAGGGGGACCAGGTTGTGGGGGTGGGGTTGACTTACCACCTTCCCCTCAAGTTGGGCGTTGAGTTTGAGGGATCCTGAGAGTATTGGACCCTTTCTGTTTATCCATTAACTTCCCTGATCCCTCACCCGCTTAGCCCCCACGTGAAAGATTTTTCCTTAACAGCGATCTCTATTGTGACTCCCCCCCCCCACGTGCTAGTCTTAAAAAAATAAAACAACCAACCACTCCCGAGTCTTTACTCTGACAACAGGGTAGTTGTGGAGCGTGAGCTGAGATTGTGACTGTGTTAATGAGGACCGACCAAACCTGGTGCTGAAGAGTGAAGTGCAGGGGCAGTTAATTGGGCAGAGAGCAGTTCCTACCTGGACACTTGAGCCGACACTCGTTTAGAGGAGTAGAGAATTTGTTTTGGTTTTAGAAAGGTTTGGGGCCTAGTTGGAAGTGGATATTTGGAAAATCGACTGTTTTTTATTTTTCTCCTGTTTCTTTTTGGCCTCCCCACGCTGGTTGCAGGATCTCAGCTGCCCTACTAGGCATCGAACCTGGGCCTGGGCAGTGAAAGCCGGGAATCCTCACCACTAGGCCACCAGGGAACTCCTTAAGGAGCATTGACTTTTTAAAAAAAATTAATTTTCATGTCTTTCTGATTAATCATGGGGCAGTTGTACCTCATTTAGGACTGATTTATTCTTACCTCTCTTACTGAATAAGTGGTTGCAGTAGACTATTGGAACTTCGCCCAGTGCCTAGAAGAACTCCCTAAACGTGTGTAATATTTTAGGGTTAGTTGATTCATTGTGCTCTCATACTTTGACGCACACGTGTATTATGATTACCCAGGACCTCGGCAGATAAATGTTAGACACACACGTTGTTGGGATGACTTTTGCTTCTTAATGGTACGTGTAATTCCAGTAGTGTTTGGAAATTAGTAAGATGTTAGAATGTAACACTTAAGACTTGATAGTAAAATAAAAATAATCTTTTGGCTAATGAGTGGTGCACATCTTATTCTGTTTAATATGCCTTTCCAAATCCTGTGTCTGTTGAGAATAGGTGACTTTAAAAGTTAGTACTTGAGCCTACAATTGAGATGTTGAGTAGTTAAAAAAGTTTGGAAAGCATAGTTTTACTCTTCCTTTGCCACTTAGGGTTTGTGCATGCTTCACATAAAATCAGTTAACTAGTTTGGTATTTTTTTTAAAAAAAATCTGTAATTGACATTCTTAGTTGTTTTATATGCTTGTTGTAATGTGTAAATTTAATTTTTTTTCACCTATTGACTACATGATAAATGAGTATGATTTGACATTTGAGAGGTCTTTGACAGATTTCCCATTATTTTTCAGTACTGTGGTCAGCATATGTAAAAGAATGCACATAGTATCCCTTTAGAGGACTAAAATGCCCTTCACAAATAGAGTTTCTGGAAAAGAATTGTAGTTTGTGGCTCTGAATAAATGCAGTAGCATAGTTGCAGCTATGGGTTGAGATCACCTGGCTTCATTCGACTGATATGAAGCAGGGTGGCTTATATAGTTACGGAATATATACATGGGTTATTAATTTTATTCATATTTTCTTCTTTTAAATACTTTATTTCTTGGCTGTATGTTGGGTAGGCTGTGTATTCTTTGAAGCTGTGCTCTGTTACAAAGTCTCAGAACTTACTACCTAGGTTACAGTTAATTCTTGTTTAGTCCCAACTCCTTTGCGACCCCAGGGACTGTATCCATGCCAAGCTATTCTGTCTGTTGGATTTCCCAGGCAAGAATACTGGAGTGGGTTGCCATTTCCTTCTCCAAGGGATCTTCCTGACCCAGGGAACAAACCCATGTCTCCTGTATTGGTGGGCGGATTTTTTTTTTTTAACCACTGAGACGCCTTGACAGCCCATGAGTTGATAGGATGTTGGAAATACTTTACTTTTTCAGAGGAGAGAACAGAAACGTACTGATAATATACCATAGCAAAACTTGATTTCTTTGCACGGTTGCCTAGTTGTTTTGTTAAATAGCCAATTAAAAAAAAAAAAAACCTCAGGTGTTTGCCAAGTCATACATTTTCATGAGTTAAATTTGAGGTGGTTGTTATTCTGTTCCCTCTTCACTTTAGAAAGGTGACAGACTCCAGTTAACTGAGAGAATGGAGGTCAATTTTCCCCCTTGTTTAAATGGGGGTTCATTTCAGCACCTTCAAATGCAAGCAGATTCCTTATGGTTCATCAGAATCATTTTGGTTTAAAAAAATTATTTGCCTTTCTGTGCCAGTTCTCTTATTATTTTGGTTCTCTTTCCCTTAATTTAGACTTTTTAAAAAACAGGATTTTAAAAAGGCGACTTTCGGTTGGTTTCTTTTCAGTGTTTGTCTGTCTGGAAACTGTTGAGTTAGTAGTGATGGCCACACATGATACTTCATACATGTTGACAGGAAGTGTTCCAGGTGGCTGAGTAGACTTGTGTCATGTGGGAACAGAGCAAGCCCACCTTTGCTAAAAGCATACATCTTAGCAGAAAGCCTTTTTATTGCCGTGTCTTACAGGGTTCATTTACTGTACTCTTCTTTAACATTTAAGAAAGATGACGCAAATGAGTGGTCTTATTGCCATTGACCAGTCTCTTCTTTTCTTGACTTTATTTTGGAAAGTAAGCTTCTAAGTATACCAGTCAAGATAGAGATCAGAATGCTTTGTTTAAAAATTAAGTGTATATAGGACTTTTCTTATGGTTCAGTGGTTAAGACTCTGGGCTTCCACTGCAGGGAGCGTGAGTTCCATCTCTGGTCAGGGAACTAAGATCCTGCATATCTTGCAGTACAGCCAGGAAAAAAAAATTCAATGTATAATTACATTGTTCATTTTAAAACTCCAGATGACAAGATTAATTTGACATTGGAGTCAAATACAGATTAGTTCAACAAACAAAAGGAAGCATTCAGGTCAACCCAAAACACATAATTTTACTTCCACACTTGGGAGTCTTAAGACTTTATTTAACAGATATATATTGATGTCTTACTGTGCTCAAACTTAAGTCTTTCTACAATTCTAAAAAGATGAAACTGTATATTAAAAACAGCTTCCACTTTTGGTAAAATGTAGACAGATTGAAGTTCTCACAGTACAAATACCTTCATTCTCTATTGTCACAGACCAGAAGATAGGGAAGAGGCCTGTGAAGATGGAAAAGCCAGAAACTAGTATGTCTGGCATTGTGAGAAGCTGGATTTTTGAAACTAGAGTTGTCTATTTCAGCCCTTTATGAACCTGTACTGTCGGATATCCATAGATGCATAATATAGTGAAGTACATTTTACAACTATAAATAGAGCTTTAGTTGGACAGAATTTAAAGATTGCCAGTTCAGTACCACATTTTTTCAAGGACATTAAGGAGCTTCAGAGATTATGTATGGGTGTTTAATTTAGGGGAAAAGTTTATTTTTTCATTATAGAATAACATATTCCTTATGAAATAATTGTATCTTTAAACTGAACCCTTCTCCCTCTTCTTTTTTGGTCCTTTCTTAAGATGGGAGCATAACTGAAGGGTTTTTTAAATATTAAGAGACAGAGACTGTGAAATATTCTAATTCAATGAAAATATTCTGCTTCAGAAAATAGAGGTGCTGTAGGGATTTTTATAACTAATAAAGCCACTGTCGTTAAGGAGGTTGTTGGTTGGTATGGGAGATAAGAAAGGGCTTTGTAAAAAGGTAGAGCATTATATGGATATTAATTGTGATACAATTTTTGGTATAATTCTTTTTACATGTGATTTACAGTTTAAAACCTGGAGAGTCAGAGGAAGGAAAGCTATACAGTTGAGTGGGGGATGGCGGGGCCGTGAAATTCATCTCTTCTATTTTGACAGTAAATTTGGAGGGGATCTCACAAATAGAAGATGGTTGATAATGGCAAAATGCAGGCTGTCCTTGGTAAAAAAAAAAAAAAAAAGATTCCCAGATTGGTTAGAAAGAAGGATGGGGTATTTGTGAAATGTGATACAAATAAGAAGTGAAGCTTAAGTGCTGGAGTGCGGCTGTATTGTCGCTTTTGAATCATATTGGAAATGTGTTTGGAAAGACTTTAGGGAGCCGTTGAAGTTTTACCAGCATGGAAGTGGCATAACTGAAGATTGTTGGTGTGTTTGTGTATTTTTGTGTAACCACAGTAGGAGGCAGTTGAACACTAGACAGAGACTGTTAAGGACCTGAATACTGTTTATAATTCATGGTTTAAATTCAGACAAAAGTATTCAGCTCAATATATGGAATTTTCAAAAGCAAAAGCCCCTCATTTGTTATTTGGTGTTGATTGAGGGTGATCACTAAAGTGGTACTTAAACTTGCTCACAATTCAGTTCAGGTTAGGGCACTTACATTATATAGAATGATCATATACATAAAATGGAGTGTGATTGATGTTTTTTGTGAACATTGAGTTCTCACAACTTTTAAATTTAGGCTTTCCTGCCTTCATTGCTTGGTACTTGCTTATTTGCATTTCTTTGCCAATCCTAATAATCAAACCTAAAATAAATCCCTGAGACAGTTTTCAGTGAACCTCTCTTTATGGATTCACACAAGCTGTCATTTGTTTGGTATCTTTTCATATTGTTTTTTTGGTTACCTGTCTTTGGTTGTCTTAAAGTTTTCTTAAAATCATTTAATGTTGGGGACTACAAAATAAAACATTTTCTCTCTTGTATAGCGATCTAACAGTGAAGATTGCAGACATTTTGTGATTTAACTCCTGTATGAAATACTCCAGCTTATTAATTTTTTTAATGTAGACTATAACCTCTTAAATTTTTATGGAGATATTTGTGTTTTTCTTGGTTTTTAAAAAATTGAGGTATGATTGACATACAGCATATTAGTTTCAGGTGTGTGTACATTTAAAAAATATATTTATTTATTTGGCTGCGTTAGGTCTTAGTTGTGGCATGCAGGATCTTCCTTGCATCATGTGTAATCTTTCGTTGTGGCACATGGATTGTCTACTTGTAGCTCATGGGCTCAGTATTTGCAGGGTATGGGGTCTCTAGCTGTGGCGCGTTGGCTTGTTTGCTCAGTGGCACCTGGGGTCTTAGTCACCTGTATTGTAAGGCAGAGTCTTAACCAGTGGACCATGTATGTTTTTATTATGGGAAGTCCCATGTATGTTTTTATTATGTTAGTTCTGCTCCATCTTATATTAGTTGATTGTACTTTTCCTCTCTTAGTTGAATTCTTTTTTGAGCTCTTTTTTTGAACTTGTTACTTTTTTGAGAAAAAATTTATCCATGTGTAGATCCAGTGAATTTCACAAGTGCCTACACCTGTGTAACCATGACCCTGATCAAGATACAGATACACAATGACTTTGCAGCTGGATAACTTCCCTTCCCACTGCACCTTGTCCCACCCTCACCACCAGACCAAACCAAAACAGAACCTTGGCAGACTGTACATGTGGATCTTGCCTTAAAGTTATTATAGAAAGGAAATATTTGAATATTATCTTGTAATTTATTACCAACTTATGGTTTCTGCAGATTGATAACCTTATCATCTTCAGCATATTTCTGTTATTCCTTTTTTGCTATAAACAAACTTGGGATCTCTGAAGAGCTTTGTGAAAGTAGTTTCAGATGGATCTACTGTTAACCTTTTCAGGCATTTGAGTCCTGGACACAGAGGAGCTCTTCTGAGTTTGTTGGCTAAACTTATTCCTGTGAGGTAACAGGTTCACAAACCTCTCTTGCACCTACTGTTTCTTGTGCTGTCTCTACTATAAGCATTGTGCTTCCTTTAAGATCCTTACCCTGCCTCTGCCCTCTGTACTCCTTTCCAAATCTTGCTACAAATCTACAGTGAAAGCTAACTGTGCTGGGCACGTCAATCTTTTTTTTTGTTGTTCCCCCAACTAGTTTAAATCCCCGAGGGCTGAGTGTGAGTTATTTTCTCTGCTGCTTCTGTGTACTTGCCCCGAAGCACTCCCCAGACTAATTTCTGCCTTATTTAGGGCCTTTGAATATCCTGTTCTTGCGTGTAGCTACCACATAGATGGCTTTTCTCAGAGTGCCTGACCTGGGTGTTTTCATGCTGTTTTAGCCTAATTGCCACCCCTCAGTGAGAAGCAGCAGCCTTCTCTAATAATACTCACTGTATGAGTTTTTTTGTGTATCTTCTCCATAATGATTTTCCCTCTGTATCCCTCCTTCCCTATTAGTGCATCAATAAATAGTAAACGCTCTAAATCTGAGTGTTCTTTCTCATCTAAATATGTGAAAATGGAATTCTGCAAGTTTATTTTTGTGTTCAGAGTTAACTTCAAGGCTTAGAACACTTACTGTAGGAGACGTTTTGAGGGAAACTTCCTTACACAGTGGCCTGGTTAGCCTGAGGCAGCAACTTCATTCAGTTGATTGAAAAAGTTCAAAGGGACAGTGTTCTGGTGGGCTGAGGTGGCCAGATCAAACTAGGGCCATGGAGTTTTATCCATCTTGAAGAAATACTTTGCTCGCATATTTATTTATTTAAAAAATATGTTTATTCATTTGGTTGTCCTGGATCTTAGTTTTTGTGTGTGGAATTTAGTACCCCAATCAGGGATTGAACACCGGGCTTCTACATTGGGGGTGTATAGCCGTCAGAGCCGCTGGACCACCAGGGAAGTCTCTGCTCACGTATTTCAAGTTAGTTTACACACTGACAGTTTATCCCATATCTGTTTGTACATTATTTGAGTAGTCTAATCACGAAAAAGTTAAGCACTGGGTTGAGCCTCTTTTGGCCTTCCATTGGAATGCCTGAGAAAACAAACCTCTTGCCAGTTGTATGCCTACTGATTGGGGAATGATTGAAACCCCAAATTCCAAGATCAACAAGTTTCTTTCATAGTCATCTTCACACCCTTTGAAAAAAGGAGATTGTATCCCTGTTAGAAATGGTTCCTTCGGAAGTTAATGTTGCTATTCATAGTGTGTCTGGAATCTCATGTTTATTATGTAAAAACCTTCTACAGACTTTCTGTGTTTATTAAAATCTTTTTCAAAAGAGGAGTTTCCAGGAAATTTCCTGGCGGTTCAGTGGTCAGGGCTCAGCTCTTTCACAGTTGGGGCTTGGGTTCGATCACTGGTAGGGGAACTAAGATCCCACAAGCCTGGAGGCCAAAAAAAAAAAAAAGGATATCAGAATTGTAATTTGCTTTTTGGTATGGAGTTTCCTAAATTATGCTGTATCTTTTTTTAAAAAAATTAGGAATGGCATTACTTTTTTTCCTTTATCTTTTTTAATCAATAAAGAACCTTGACAGTGCTCTTATAGGTCCTCGAGAAAGTTATTATAGGCTCTGCAGTGGCTGAATTATATGTATATTTATGCAGATTTAAAAAATGTTAAGCTTAGTATTTAGTATATATTTATTTTGAGGTGGTATCTATATTAATACCTTTCTGCCGATTAGTCAAGAGGCTTCAATAGTAAGCATGTCTTGGTCAATATAGTGATATATTTTAGTTTTTCTCCATATTTGACAGCAGTGACAACAATTTTATTTTTTTTACTGCTGAAGTTCTTTGAATTAAAAAACTTCCCTCTTACTTAAATTGGAAAATTTTCTTTTTAGTATTTTAATCTGATTTTAAAAGATGTGTGTATATTGTGTGTGTAATTGGAATTTTAATTTTCAACTTGTAATATTTAGTTCTTTGAAACAACTCATGACTCTTTGATATTTCCGTTTCTTGAAGGTCTTCATAGTTTATATTCCTGATAACATGAGACCTGGAACCCTTGTCTGAATTGTATAACTTTATTCCTAGTCCCTTTGCTTTGATTCTAATGCTGAAAATTCAAACTCATTGCCCTAATGACAGTGTATGTTGACTTCCTGCGATTTGTCAGAAATTAAGCAGAAAAATCTATTAATATGAAGAAAGATGTCAGGCTTTTTTCTGTCCTCTGTATAATGGGACTCTTCTGATTAGATGACTAAAAAGAGTCAAAGATGATTACCAGTATCACACAGTATGTTAAAGATGAATTAATACGTATTTAATCAGAAAGAAAGTACATCCTGGATTTTCTTTTCTAAAAAGATTGATTTTCTTGCTGTCCTTCTATTCTTTTGATAAAAGTAAAGTGAAAATGGTTTACCAAAAGTAAGATAATGAAACTTGGGATATAGTGTCATTAGTCTGGTTTATAGAGAAATCTACCTGAGGCACTGTTTGTATTGTTTTTGTAGGACTTGAGTTAGACTTTTGACTGTTAGAAATGATAAATTGTCCTTATTTGAAATATTGAGATCATTTTAATATATGGTATCTTGTTTCTTTTTTTGAAAATACTGGAATTAAAGATAAATTTGTGCTTAATAAAGATTGTGTCCTTTTATTTACTTAAAGTGGCCCATCTTGCATAGCTTCTATAATGCTAGTATTCCTTGTGTTTTTATTGTAATCTTATTGAAGATATAAAACTTATACTACAGTGCTCTTCTCTCCCCTCTTTTAGTCTATTTAAAAATCCACTTGTTGTCTTAATACAGTTACATTGGAGGAGTTAAAAATAGAACGAGAGTGTTTTAGATTCTTCTCTAAGATATATTTGCTTTTAAGAATGTGTGCATTTTTAGTTTTTTTTCTTTACAAATATTTGTCTTGAGAGGCTGGTGTCATGAAAACAGCAGTGTACTAAGCATGAGAAGATAGAGGTCTTTTGTACTGACATTACCAGCTGTCCCTCAGGAGGTAATTCTTGCTTTTCCTAAGATAATAGGGTTGTGTGGGGTAAAAATAAAGTTTGGGAAATTACTTTCAGAACTATCAAGTACTGTACAAATGATACTTATGTTGCCACATCTGAATCAAATTAAGAATTTTAAAGAAAGTCCCTCTTTTTATTGCTTCCTCAAAGAGTTTTAGAATTGACTACACACATGTACCTAGACTCAAGTTCAAATTTCATTTTTCTCTTCTAATACTCTTAAGTACCACAATGTGTATATGTATGTGTAGTTACTTATAAAAATTTCACAAAGGGCATTTATGTCAAGCCTCACAGAGGTTATATGACTAGAAGCTCATATAATTGTTAAATTTGTTATTTTCCTCTATATCTTATAAGTCACACTCTTAGAATTTGATACCAATTGAAACTGTGGGCCAGCAAAAATAATCTAATCTTTGTGACCACATTTACTGTAGAGAAGGTGCAATGGAATTAAATACAGACGGGGTAGGTTAGAAGGTAGTTTGTACCTTACTTAACTTTCATTATACAGTTGGGATTTAAGAACTAATTCTTAAGAACATCAGCTGAATGCTGCATTGTGTTTCTCTCCCCTGTTCTAGTATGTATGCATGTTTGATTTAAAGGGATTGGGGGAATCCGGAAAAGGGTTGACTCTGCCAGTGTAATAGTTTGAAGTATGTACAAAAAAAGAAGGACCATATATATCATCTAAACAGATATGAATTAATGAAATTTTGTATCATTATATAATGTATATACTATATTAAGCTATCATGAAATTTTGGTACTGTTTTAAATTATGGCACTATAAATTTACTCAGAATGGGTCAATGCTCTCTCCTAGGGAACTTCATATCTAAAAACTGATTTTTTTCTATCATTGTAAGGTTTTTATTTTATACCACTTAAATCAATCTGATACATGTGTGTTTAGTGTAAAATATACTAGAAGAAAAAGATAGAGTTTGTATAGGCTTTTTGAGTTTGTATAGGCCTTTTGAGTTTAAAGTGGCTTAAGTGATGATTTTGAACTGTTTCATAGCTTTCTCAAACTTATGGCTACTTTAAATACCTCAGTGTATTTCTGGCTCCTGCTGAGCACAGTGGGAGCAGTGTTTCCTGGCTCTTCTTGATTGCTGCTTACTAGTATGTTTCAGTAACTACCCCAAACTGACTTCATTTAATAAATATTTCTGCAGTTGAAAGAATAATGTGGTTTTTGTGAAAAGTGTCTCCATTTTCCAATTATTTGATTTAGGAGTCCATGTTTTTTGAGATATATCTGTGAGACCTTCTTATTTGTTTATATTTAAGTAGGGGAGGATACTTAAACATAAACTTAACACTCCAGCATTCAAAAAACAATGTAGGGAGGATACTTAAACATAAACTTAAATCTCAGCATTGAAAATACTGAGATTATGGCATCCAGTCCCATCACTTCATGGCAAATAGATGGGGAAACAGTGGAAACAGTGGCAGACTTAATTTTCTTGGGCTCCAGAATCACTGCAGATGGTGATTCCAACCATGAAATTAAAAGACACTAGCTCCTTGGAAGAAAAGCTAGGCAGCTTAGAAGAGAAACCTAGACAGCATATTACAAAGCAGAGACTTTACTGACAAAGGTCCGTCTAGTCAGAGCTGTGGTTTTTCCAGTAGTCAGGTGTGGGTGTGAGAGTTGGACCATAAAGAAGGCTGAGCGCTGAAGAATTGATGCTTTTAAACTGTGGTGTTGGGGAAGACTCTTGAGAGTCTCCTGGACTGCACGGAGATCAAACCAATCAATCCTAAAGGAAATCAGTGCTGAATATTCATTGGAAGGACTGATACTGAAGCTCTAATACTTTGGCCACCTGATGTGAAGAGCTGACTCATTGGAAAAGACCCTGATGCTGGGAAAGACTGAAGGCAGGAGAAGGGGATGACAGAGGACAAGATGGTTGGATGGCATCACCGACTCAATGGACATGAGTTTGAGTAAGCTCTGGGGGATGGTGAAGGACAGGGAAGCCTGGCGTGCTGCAGTCCATGGAGTCACGACACGATTGAGTGACTGAGTCGGACACGATTGAGTGACTGAACAACAAAGGAAAGGATGTGGCTGTTTCAGGAACAGCTCTGAAAAAGAAGTTCCAGTGTTTAGGTAGGAGGGTTTACCATACATATTTTATCACTGATTACAGGTAGTATGTTTCTTTACCAATTTGGTGTTAATAGTGTATTTCCTACCCCAGGATACCTAAGACGATAGGTCCTAGAGGAGTTACTGGAGATGTTGAAAGGAATCAGGGTCCATTTAAAAATCCAGTTGCTGTCTTAGTATAGTTGTGTTGGTAAAGTTAAAAGTAAAACCAAGAAGTTTAGGTTTCTCTTAGGTGTATTTATTTTTTAAGAGGGTTGGAGTGGGGGGGTCACATGTCTAATTTGAGAATGCACTAAAGATGTTTCTGGTAATACCTCTGTTGAAAATCATGTGTGGAATATGAAATTCAGTGTCTTTTCCATGCTTGCCACTATATTTGAGATATGTGGTGTATGTTAAGAGGTGCATGTTAGAATATTGCTCTTTTGTTGCCCAAATCCTTGAGTATGCCCAGGACTTGTAGGGTATACCATACCATTATGGCAGTAGAGCCTAACTCGATAATAGTTTTCTTAAAAAATACCTTTGTCGATTGCATAATATTTATGTTTTCTTAAAAGCAGAGACATTACTTTGCCAACAAAAGTCTGTCTAGTCAAGGCTATGGTTTTTCCAGTAGTCATATATGGATGTGAGAGTTGGACTATAAAGAAAGCTGAGCGCCGAAGAATTGATGACCAGTCCATCCTAAAGGAGATCAGTCCTGAATATTCTTTGGAAGGACTTATGTTGAAGCTGAAACTTCAATACTTTGGCCACCTCATGTGAAGTACTGACTCATTGGAAAAGATCCTGGTCTGGTAAAGATTGAAGGCAGGAGGAGAAGGGGACAACAGAGGATGAAGTGGTTGGATGGCATCACTGACTCAATGGACAGAAGTTTGAGTAAACTCCGGGAGTTGGTGATGGATAGGGAAGCCTGGTATGCTGCAGTCCATGGGGTTGCAAAGAGTTGGATACGGCTGAGTGACTGAACTGAACTGTGTTTTCTTAATATGTTATGAGTGATTTTTGGCAATCACATCATTTTTCTTGACGTGTAAAAAAAAAAAAGTGATGATTAACATTTCTTATAAAACACTCTGCCTTTTCATTGATTAGAGTCCTAATCTGGTTTCAAGACTTTTCTTTTTAGGATTCGTTTAGTGTTTATCTCTTGGTGGTGGTGTAGTCGCTTAGTCGTGTCTGACTCTTGCGACCCTATGGACTGTAGCCTGCCAGGCTCCTCTGTCCATAGGAATTCTCCAGGCAAGAATACTGGAGTGGGCTGCCATTTCCTTCTCCAGTGATCCTTAATCTTCTCTATCCTCAAGGGTTATGTTTGGCATTTAGTTGAAGAGTTTGGGTGGGGATGAGGGGGTGGGACATGTTTCTTTGTAGACTTTCAGTCTTTTTGTCTTATTCTACTAGGGAGGTCATGGAGTAAGAGATTTCCTTTCAATCTTGGCAATTTCCCAGGCTGAATGGGATGTTTCTAAAGTACTTCCAGGACTTGCTGACAAAAGAGAAAGATAAGCAATGCAAAAATGGTAGCTGAAGCAGAGTTTTATTTAAGGCTGTAAACCAACATGTGTTAAAAATAAACTTGAGAGTAAGTCAAATTAATATGGTGCTTTAGATTCGGGAGCCTTCAGGTGACCAATTATTTAGCATTAACAAAATTTTTTTTTGTTAAATACCGAGAATTGAATTCATATTTGTATTGAAGATTAAAAGCATATCAGATTTTATTGCTATCAGTATTTTTAATGCCCAGTAAGATATGAATTTATGCCAGAAGAAGTACATAATACTTAACAAACTTAAAATAGATTAGAAGTGGATTGCCTGCCTCTATCTCAAGCAGTGATTTTTCTGATTTTGCTCGCCATGGTGCTTTGACGCTTGTGTCAAAAATTGATGCTTTTGAATTGTGGTGTTGGAGAAGACTCTTGAGAGTCTCTTGGACTGCAGGGAGATCAAACCAGTCAATCCTAAAGGAAATCAGTCCTGAATATTCATTGGAAGGACTGATGGTGAAGCTGAAACTCCAATACTTTGGCCACCTGATGAGAAGAACTGACTCATTGGAAAAGACCCTGGTGCTGGGAAAGATTGAAGGCAAGAGGAGAAGGGAACGTCAGAGGATGAAATGGTTGGATGGCATCACCGACTTGATGGAGATAAGTTTGAGCAAGCTCTGGGAGTTGGTGATGGACAGGGCAGCCTGGTATGCTGCAGTCTGTGGGGTCACAAAGAGTCAGATACGACTAGGCGACTGAACTGAGTGCTTTGACTCTTAAAAAATTTTTTTTGAAAATGAGTAGGCAATATGAGTAGGTTTCTTTCTGTATCCTGCCTAGGTTAATCCTTCCCGAGCTTAAAGTTCAGACACTAAGAGAAGTTTAGTTAGTGCTGTATACTATCTGCATTCCTCAAAACAACTCTAGGGCATGTAAATTATATCTCAATAAGTCAAACATAAAGGAAATAGTGTATTTCTTTACAGTAAAGGTATAAAAATAAGTAAAAGACCATCGGGCTTCCCAGGTGACACAGTGGTAAAGAATCTGGTAAATTTTTTACTGTTTGGTAAATTCAGACACTAACAGTCTTTGATTTCACTGGAGAGTATCCAGTGTTACATTTTTGCTTTTCCATTGAAGAAGAAGAAGAAGTGAAGTCACTCAGTTGTGTCTGACTCTTTGCAACCCCATGGACTGTAGCCTACCAGGCTCTTCAGTCCATGGGATTTTCCAGGCAAGAGTACTGGAGTGGGTTGCCATGTCCTTCTCCAAGGGATCTTCCCGACCCAGGGATTGAACCTGAGTCTCCCGCATTGTAGGCAGACGCTTTACCCTCTGAGCTACCGGGGAAGCCCCATTGAAAATGACTACTAAATTTGGTAGGCAATGAAAAACATGAAATATCAAATTATTAAAAATCAGTGGCCTTTTGTGTGCTCAGTTGCTCAGTGGTGTCTGATTCTGTGTGACCCCATGGACTGGAGCCTACCAGGCTCCTCTGTCCATGGAATTTTCTAGTCAAGGATACTGGAGTGGGTTGCCATTTCCTCCTCCAGGGGATCTTCCCAACCCAGGGATGAAACCCACATCTCTTTTATCTCCTGCATTGGGAGGTGGATTCTTTACCACTGTGCCACCTGGGAAGCCTGATGGTCTTTTACTTATTTTTATATCTTTAAAGAAATATGTAAAGAAAATACTGTAAAGAAAAAAAAAAATGACCACCACAGTCAAGCTATCAATAGTTCCATCATCCCCTCCACCCTGCACCCCCAAGTTTCCTTGTTCCCTTTTATAGTCAACTTCTCCTAGTCCTTGATAACGACTGGTCTCCCCGCCCCTCCCCCATAATTTTGTCTTTTCAAGAATGTTATAAATAAGTTTTGAAAAAATTGTGGTAAAATACACATAACCTTCACCATTTTCCAATTCATTGGTATTAAGTACATTCACAGTGTGTGCAGCTGTGACCAACATCTAGTTCCAGAGCTTCTTGTCACCCCAGATTGAAACCCAGTACCAATTAAGCAGTCACTCCCAATTTTCCCCTCTTCCCAGCCCCTTGCAACCACAAATCTACTTTCTTTATGGATTTGTCTATTCTGGATATGTCATATAAATGGAATCATGTAATATGTAGCCTTTTATCTCAGACCTCTTTGACTTAGTATAACATTTTCAAGGGTCATCCATGTTGTAGTAGGTATGGCTGAGTAATCTTCCATTGTATAGATTTACACATTTTGTTTATCCATTCATTGTTTGATGTGTATTTGAGTTTCTGCCTTTTTGCTACTGTAAATAGTGTTGTGGTGGACATTGATGTGTAAGTTTTTGTTTGAACGTTTTTCAGTTCTTTGGGGCATATACTTGGGAGTCAGTTGGAGTCAATTTGCTGAATCATGTGATAGTTCTCTGTTTAACTCTTTGAGGAAATGCCAAACTGTTTCTGACGTGGTTTCTAGCATTTTACATTCTCATAAGTAATGTATGGGGGCTCCAAATTTTCCAGCTCTCACAACATTAGTTATTTACCATTAACAGATTTTTTTGCTCTTCTAATGGGTGCTTTCTCTCTGTTGTTTTGATTTGCATTTTCCTCCAGGTGGCGCTAGTGTTAAAAGAACCCACTTTCCAATGCAGGAGACATAAGAGGCTTGGTTTTGATCCCTGGATCAGGAAGATCCCCTGGAGAAGGGAATGGCAACCCACTCCAGTGTTCTTGCCTGGGAAATTTCGACAGAGAAGCCTGGTGGTCTACCGCCCGTAGGGTCGCAAAGAGTCAGACACAATTGAAGTGATTTAGCACGCATTTGCCAGTGAAATTGAGCAAGTTTTCATGTGCTAATTGGCCATATGTATATCTTTGGAGACGTGTATCTATTCAGGTCTTTTGCCCATTTTTAAATTTGAATGTTTTCTTGCTTAGTTATAGGAGTTCTTTGTATACTAGACTCTTTAAGAGATACATGATTTGCAGGTATTTTCTCTGGTTTTGTGAGTGGTCTTTTCACTTGATAGTATGCTTTGCACAAAAATGAGACTTGTAATATGCATATTAAGTAGATTTTAAAAATTTAGAATTCATTTAAATGAATTACTGAATCCATCCCTTTCTGTTACTGGGTTCTTTTTTGTGTTACAAGACAAAGTTTTTGCTTAAATAATCATGATGGATTTTGATCCAAGGCCATCTTCTAGTTTCGCTCCACTCTCCTTGCAGCATCATGCTGTTCTCCTTCCCTATGGAAGGTGTGTGGTGTTAGATAATATTGTACATCTGCCTTCAATGCTGACATCTCAAACTAGTGAACAAATTGAAGCTAGTATTGAACTACTAAAGTGCAAGCTAGGGTGATACTCTAAGTGCTGTAAGAGTTTAAAGAAAGTACTGAATCATAGGATTTTTTTCTCTCTCAAATCACAGAATATTTTATATTCTTAATTGGAATTTATACTAACAGTTCTTTTCTTTCTAGATTGTAAATTCTTAGAGGGTTGGGATTATCTTATTTAGTTCATCTTTTGGAGTTATTACTCTTAATTAGTGCTCTTGTAGAAAATAACCAAGAAAACATTGTTGATTTTTAATAGAATATATAGGAGAGGGAGTATGGGTTCTAGGTTGAATCTTGAAGAAAAATTAGTGTTGGGTTAAGTTAGGGGACTGCACTCTAGAGTAAAGAGAAAGACCTTGATTGTGAGAAGAGGCAGTCATAAGAAATAATTTTTTGCTCTCTAGGCAATGGGAATACAGGGATAAGCAACACTGACAGGCTCCTGCCCTTCTGGACTTTACAGTCTCCTGGCAGAACACAGTTAAATAAGCTGCTCCAATGGTGTAAGAGTTAAGGAACTGTTAGGTTTCGGGTAGTACTTACGTAACAGGGATTCCTAGTCAGCGTCAGGGGAATCAGAAACTTTGCAAAGGAAAGCTATAGTTTAAAGGACATTGAGAGATTAATGAGGGCCAAGGAGAAGGCTGTTCCATGCAGACAGGCTTAGCAAGGTGGACGGGGCACTGAAAGAATGGGATGAGTGGGGCACAGAAGGTAAAAGCGTTACGACAGTGTGGAGAGTTAGCTGAAGAGGGAAGTAAGGACCGTAAGATGAAGATGGCAGTGGGAGGACAAACGTTTGTGTTTTATTAGAATTGTCTTTGTTGTAAGTGGGGAGAAATGGAATAGAGGTGAGAACTAGAGGTGGAAAACATACTATTAGGTAGGTGTAAATGTAATTACAGTTGCAGACTGTGAATTTTAAATCATTATGACTAGGCTCAGACACATCTTTATTTACCAAAATAGGAACCATTGCAATCAACACGTTTTTGCCAATGAGAAATGTTTGTTTATTCCTGTAGTGTTAAAATTTGGGATTTGATGAACTCTTGGAAAGCATTTTCTGCCTCCTGCTGGTTGTGGAAACATTTTCCCTGCAAAAAGTTGTTGAGATGCTTGAAGAAAGTGGTAGTTGGTTGGTGAGAGGTTAGATGAAGATGGCGGATGAGGCAAAACCTCATAGCCTAATTCATTCAACGTTTGAAGTGTTGGTTGTGCAACATGCGGTCAGATGTGATGGAGAAGAAGTGGATCCTTTCTGTTGCCCGATGCTGGCTGCAGGCGTTGCGGTATTTGGTGCATCTCATCAATTTGCTGAGTGTACTCTCAGATACAATGGTTTTGCTGGGATTCAGAAAACTGTAGTGGATCACACTTGCAGCAGACCACCAAGCGGTGACCATGACATTTTTTGGTTCATGTTTGGCTTTGGAAAGTGCTTTGGAGCTTTCTCTAGGTTCAGCCACTAAGCAGGTCATTGCTGGTTGTCGTATAAAATCCACTTTGCATCACACGTCCCAATCCGATTGAGAAATGGTTCATTGTTGCGTAGAATAAAAGATGACACTTCAAAATGACAGTTTTAAAAAAATCTTTGGTCAGCTTATGCGACACCCACTTATTGAGCTTTTTCACCTTTCCAATTTGCTTCAAATGCCAATGACCGTAGAATGGTCAATGTTGAGTTCTTTGGCAACTTCTTGTGTAGTTGTAAGAGGATGAGCTTTGATGATTTTCTGAGTGGTTCTTTGTCAACTTCTGGTGGCTGGCCATTGCACTTTTCCTCTTCAAGGCTCTGGTCTCCTTTGCAAAAGTTTTGAACCACCACTGCACTATTTGTTCATTAGCAGTTCCTGGGCCAAATGTGTTGATGTTGGGATGCCTCCGCTGCTTTATGGCACATTTTGAACTCGAATAAGAAAATCACTTGAATTTGCTTTTTGTCTAACATCATTTCCCTAGTCTAAAATAAGTATAAACAGCTAGTTTGTGTCTACTTTGGCCACTTGATGCGAAGTACTGGCTCATTGGAAAAGACCCTGACGCTGGGAAAGATTGAAGGCAGGAGGAGAAGGGGATGACAGAGGATGAGATGATTGGATGGCATCACCGACTTGATGGACATGAGTTTGAGCAAGTTCCGGGAGTTGTTGATAGACTGGGAAGCCTGGTGTGCTGCAGTCCGTGGGGTTGCAAAGACTCAGACATGACTGAACAACTGAACTGAGCTGAAACAGCTAATATTAAGTCATTAGCAAAAAATCATAAAGCGAGAAATGTGCTTTAAAATGATGTATAACATAACTACATTTAAGAATGTTTTCCAATATCAAATGGCCAAGTTCAACAATGTGAAACTATAATTTCTTTTGCACCAGTGTAATATGTCTGTTTGACCAAATAGTGCCATTTGTTGGAAAATGCCCACATTTATTAAAGTGGGAGTTCTGGGAAGAAACGAGCCAGTTGTTGTGTTTGAAGCATTAGAACATTAAAAGTGCTTTTTTTTGTTTTGTTTTGTTAAATACTTGGGTATATAGGTCTAGATCTCAGAGTGCACATCTTTGATGGAGGCCTAGATTTGGAAATCAGTGTCATGCAGGTGATAAGTATTGCCATCAGCATAGTTTGCAGAAGGGATGAATAGAAGGCCTGTGGTCAAGCTTTGAGAAATTCCAAGGCTTAGTGGTTTGGTAGAAGAGGCTGAGTAAGCCTTCAGAGGTGCCTGAAAAAGCAGAAGTGGAAAGGTAGGAAGAAATACAGAATATAACATCCTATAAGCCAACGGAAGGAAAGAATCTAGTTACTTTGAATTATCAGGATCTGACCCTGGGTTATTGTAAGGATTTTTAAAAGAAGTTTTCATTCAGCCCACTTCATTCCTCTCTAAGGCACCTTTGTGCAGCCTTGTGAAAGCCTGCTTTGAGAGGATGAGTAAGGAGCAACCTGAAATATATCTTGCTTTTAGCAACCTGGAGGTCTTAGTTGGTTTTGCCAAAAGTGATAGAAGTTGGATTGGTGTAGACAGAGGAGCTAATAGAGGTAAAGAAATAATATGGGGAGGAGAGACGATTCTGTTTGATTGCAAAGAGCAAAGGCAAATTGGTTGGTTGGAGGGATGTGGGATTGATGGGGTTTTCTGTGTGTGTGTGTGTATGTGTTTTTAATTTGTTTTTATATTTTTAAGTGGGAGATATTAGAAAATTTTACATGTTTAAGAAGATTCAGTTTGGTGGAAAAGGTAGAGTCCACAGGAGAGAGATTATTTGAAAAGTTACGAGAAGGTAGAAATAGATGGAATCCCATAAAGTTCTAGAGTTGGGTGCCTATGTGTTATTGTCTCTTTATTTTTCCTCTTGGTCAAGTAGAGAGAATGTTAGAGAAGTAAGGAGAGAGGGAGTAGGGAATTTAGGAGAGTGTTTGGAATCTGAAGAGAATGGGGAACAGATAGTGCCTGTGGAAGATGAAAGAACCTAGGAATGTGGTACTTACTGATGGATGATGGGTAATTGATAATTGGATATATGCAGGATTAGGATTTTGCCAGGTAGGTGTGAGGGAAATATTAAGGGAAGTTAAAGGAAGAGTTATTGAAATGAAAGACCATGCAATCTAAACTGATTAAAGAAGGAAGTTCAAAAGAAGGTACTTGGATTGAGAAAAGTAGAGAAAGTCACAGGAGTTAAAGTTACTAAAAACCTTTATAGTGGTACAGAGGAAATGTGAATAGCTAATTAGCTGTGCTGCTTTAGGTCACTCATGGAATCTTTATCAGCGGTGGGACTGGGGGAAAGAGAAAGGTGCAGAAAGTTTGACAGCTGTTTTGGAAAAGTAGAGAAACCCAGCCAGGGAGTCATGGGCAGCATTGAAGACTGTTGCAGGCAGAGAGCTACACAGGAGTGGCATATTCAACAACGTTTACACTGAAGACAGAGCGTAGATGCACGTGAAGCAAAGGCTGAACTCTAATGGGCACCCCCGTAGTTACTCACTTTCTTCTTTTTGGTTAATATGGTTTAGAGGTCTGTCAAATAGATGGTGTTTGAGATTCCTTGGAAGGGATATAAACTATATTGAAGTTGAAAACTATGTTTTACTAAAGATATTACATAAAACCAAAATTTACAATCTTTTAAATTTTTTATTAGAGTATATTCAATGATTTTAAGTATAGATACAGAGTTACAAGGAACATGTCCATAAGACCACCCTTCTTCTGATAGCAGTTGCAAGTTTGGGGGTCCTCTAGACCACCCTTGGGTTGGATAATTCGCTAGAAGGGCTTAAAGACTCGTTGAAAGCTGTTATACTCATGGTTGCAATTTATTGCAGCTAAAGGATACAGATTAAAATCAACCAAGGGTAAAGGTACATAGGGCAGAGTCTCAGTTACTTCCAAACTCAGAGCTTCTCCCTGTTTCCTGGTATTGATTTGTGATAATACATATGGAATGTTACCAAACATGGAAGCCCAGCCCAACCTTGGTGTCCAGAGTTCTCATGGGGTCCATGATCAATTGTCCACATGCATGAACTTAGGTTTTCAGCCCTACTAAAGGTTGAGTTAATCCATGTGATTCAAAGGCCTCACCATAAATCCCATAGTTTTACCTTCTGGTATGACCCAAAGTTTCCAGGTGGACAGGGACACTCTTATTAGGCATTAAATTCCAAGTGTTTAGACTTCTTCCAGCAGTTGAGGGGTAAGCTCAGCCCTCTCTTTGGGCAAGGTGAAATTCTTTACACTTTTATGACAGTATTTAAATATATTTTTGTATTTTGAGACTGCAAAAACTAATTAAGGTTTGATTGATATTAAAAGTTGATTACTAAAGAACCCATAAATAGGTAGTTAAAATTTGGTATTTAATACTTAATTCTTATTAAGTACCTAAGGACGTTTCATCAAGAAATATTAACTGTTAATATTTCATTATAGTAAAACTGAGGTAAACTCATTTATAATTTTTCATTTTGGCATGATGGTTCAATTCTGTTTTATTAAATTTGAACTTACTATTTTCTCCTGTGGCATTTCATATAATGAAGTCCCTGAGCCTCCCAACTTAATTTTTTAGCCACAGATTCATATTTCAGAGCATTGTTTCTCATGTGAAAGTGTGATGTACTCAAGTCTCAGAGTTATGCATAGTTTCATCTTTTCTCTCACACTTTTTTGAAAGTATGTCTGAATCCAGGTGAGTAAGAGACATCACAGGGATAACCTTGAATTTATTTTTAAAAGGTAAATTTTTGGTGCTATGAACTGTTAGTATGAAAAACAGCGTATTCTGCAACTTCTTGGTGATAGTGATGCTCTCTGTCTCTGAGTGCCACTGCTTCAGAGAACTAACGCATTCCCACCTCAGTGGCTTTAGTGCAGATCTCATTTCCTGTTTGATCCTCACTACAAATTAGATCTCAGCACTCGAGTGAAGTCCCTTAATAAGCCGAGTTAACAGCAACTTGAAGCAATGTCATGCTTGTTCTGGTGGCACCACCAGGTGTGGGGTTTGCATCAAGTCATTTTGGGGTGCTTTATGGAGGTGTTTTCTGATAGAGAATTCCCTGACTTCACCTTTCCAGGCTGATTTCCGCCCCCGCCTTAGTTGCTTTTCATGATGCTCACAAGAACTGGACTATAGAACCACATTTAGGTGTGACATACTGGCCCTAACACTCGGTAGGGTGTTGATGTGAGATCTCAGGGCTGGGGTCAGTGAAAATGAATAATCTCTCTGATTTATTACATTTTCTGTATATTGATAATAGGTAACTAAAATGAGTGGTAACTGTATTTGCATGTGATTTGTATGTTATAGTTAACATTTAAATTCTCTTTGGTTCTAAAAATTTTTTTGCTGCCACCTCAAGCCTCTGTCCTCTAAGGCAGAGTGTGGCATTCCGTTTGTTTTTGCTTCAGCATATGAACCCTAGAAGGCCATAGTGCAACTAAAAGCACCTAACCCATGAGTGATATTTGCTTCATGTTTGGAAAACAAATGTTTTAACCCAGTGTCCTCACTAATATTGTAACTACTGTCTTACAGATTGACTTGATGCAAAAACATCACAAAGGCTCCATATTATACAGTATGCGATTTTTGAGGTATGAGCTTTAGAAACTTACCTCTCATGTGGCATGTGCATCAGGCTTTAACTTCAGTTTAATCATTCTGGGGAATTTATGCATTTCTTTTTTTTTTCCCTCTCTCTCTCCATAATATTTTTAGAGTATTAAAAGGGCTGTGGAGGTATTTTGGGGTCCTAGCTAGGATACTTAGCCTTAACAAATACATTTTCTTTTATCACTAAATTGAGATACTAATTCTGGCAGATGATAGTTTTTTCAGCCCTTACAACTAGCTTAACATTTATGCCTGCCTCTTTGAGATCAATCTGCATTTTCTTTTTAGTGCCCTTTGATTGCCTCATTTTAAGTGCTTATTTCCATTCTTAACAGTTTTCTATTTATTGGACTGGGATGATCTTGTTGATGCTAACTGCCTGATACTGACTTTTTGAGAACTAAGCTGTCTAGATCTTACAAAAAGAAAGATTTCATATAAATGCTGAACCATTTTGTGTCTTTGGGTTCAGAATATCTATAACTTGCATTCTGGCTAGTAGTTTGATCAGTTTCTATTAAAAGAACCTGGAAACCAGGGAGTTTTCTGAGACAGTAGTTCTACTCTAGTGAATTATTCATTATATTTCCGAAAACTCAAATTCTGGGGAGAAAAGTCTCTGTGTTTATTTGTGTATATACTCTGTGTATATACTAATGAGATTTTATTTCTAACAGATTGGGAGATTTGTTCTGTTTTTTTGTTTGTTTAGTTTTATATAATTCCTAAGTAGAAATGGATTTCTTTTCTTGGTAGCAGTAGATGGCTTAATTTTTTCAATGAAGAAGTTAAAATCAGTTTTTGTATACTGGGTATAAAAAACTTGTTTCGATTGTATTCATATGTTCATTAATGATTAATATTTATCTGTTACACTGGAAACCTTGACTATATTTAGTATTATGGACCTACTGACTTTGAGTGTACCTTGTAAGCTAAGTATTTAAGAACTTGATATCTTTCATAAGTCTTATAAAAACATCACATAATCTATAGGTATTATCCCCATTTTATGCAACAGACATCAGAGGCTTTAAGTTAACTTCCTTGTGCAGAGTCACATGTACCTTTCCAGTGCTGGAGCTAAGATTTGAGCCTAGATCTTTTTTTAACCCATATTCTCTATTACTTTGTGTTTACTGCTGTATCACCAGAAAAAGATACAAATATCTAACTCTTCATAGTAAGAGTAGTGTATGTAATCTATATTAAGCATAATGGACACTAGAAACCCAGAGTATTTTAATATTTATTTAAATATTGATAAGACTTTAATTATCTTGATGTTTCAGAATTGTTTTATTAATTCATTTGCTAACAGTTTGCTTTTCGAGGTTGTGTTAGGTGCCATACATACAGACAAGTTTAAAGTATGCCCAAATCATTAAAGCTTATAGATTCTCTTATTTTTCAATTCCCTTTTAGAAATGGTATGTTACAGTTTATTATAGGTGCTCATTGAGTATGCTACTTTTAGATACATGGGGTAGGTCATTATGTAAGTTTTAAGGAGTTCTTATGCTTCATTTAGTGGTAAAGGCATTTAAATGCTTGTAGACTTACTACACTTAGAAAATATCCTCATACAATTTTTAAAAATTCATAGATTTTATTTTTTCATATGTTGGAAGTTCTAAGCTTTGTTGAGTGAACTCTGAATGTTTGAAGAATATCCTGCATTAAGGAACCTTAGTTATATGTTTAGTTAGTGTGCTAGCGTTACGAATTTTTAGAAAGTTTCAGATTCAGAGCCTTTAGGAATAATTTAGACTTGTGTGCCATGGAGGTGTCCAATTTTAATTGAACCTGTTTGTCTGCATTCTGTAGTAACAATGGTTGCAGTAGGTTCAGATCAGGATGTCTGAGCCTATGCAACTTTTTCATATTTAGTATTCTTGTGCGTGGGGACAAGGAAAGGATGATAAACTCCAGATAAAATACACAGACACTGTGTCCTTTTTTATACATGGGGAGGGGAATGGGGTTGAGAAACAGCTAAGTTTCTGCTCTTGCCAGTGTCCTTAATATCCCCAGATAATGTCACCAAAAAATTATGGTGCAGAAGGTGTTTTAGTAAGTGCCATAAGAATGATTTTTTTTTTCCCCAAGAAGGTTATTCCTCTCCGAAGAAATATCAGTATTAGAGGAGCATTTTTCTTCATATTTTTCGTATGTTGCCATGATACCTTATTTCTTGGTAGTTGATTGAAGAAAGAATAAGGTTCATGAGAAATTATAGAGTTTAGCTTCCCATTTTACTGATAGGGCCATTGTGGCATAGAGATGATCCTTAGATAAGCATACTGATTTTACCTTGGGGCTGTGCCACTTGTTTATTAATATCCAGATATCTGGGATTATTCTAGGTAGCATTTGAATTTTAAATAGATTATTGACTGCAGCCTTCAACTTTATTGGATTCCTTAGATGCCTTGCTTTTATTTTCCTTACTTTTTATAATTTTAATAGATTTTTTAAAATTGACTCAGTCTTTATTATTAATAGATATCGCTTATATAAAGAATATCTATTAATAATGAGGTCCTTAGTATTACCTACCATACATTAAAATAATCTTATTTTTCAGCTGTGTTCTTTCCTAATATCCTACTGAGCATGCTTTCAGATTTCGTGCTGTAATCTATTTTGCCACCAAATAATCAAGTTACGAATTTAGGTGAGAGAGACAGAGTACCACATTGCTGTTAGGCAGTAGTTTAAAAATAATTTGGTTACACTTTGTTCCTGCCTGACATGTTGCCAGTGTTTTTTATTTTTATGACTGAGAAGAGTAATTTTCCACTGGTTAACCTTCTTATGAGAGAAGGCGATTTAGAAACAACTATTCCTTTTATCAAGTTACGTGTAAAGCACCCCGGACCACCATGGTGACCAGCTACCTCAGTTTTCCTGGGACTAAGGGAGTTCATAGGATATGGAACTTTCGGTGCTAAAACCAGTTTAGGTGTTGAGTTGGCCACCCTATTCCTGGAAGTTATTCATATTTCTGAATGAATCTTTAGATAGTAGAAGGGACTGAAAAGCTGGTGTTGCTCCCATTGACAGTCTCTTCCTAGCTGAAAGACTTCTTATTAGATGTTGGAGTGCTTTTGTATAATAGCAATGAGGAGATAGAGGCTTGTATAGAAGACAGATTTACGATTTGGGTTATCAAAATGTGTTTTTAAAGATGTAACTTTATACCCTTCTCTCTTTGCAGAACTGATAGTGCATCAGCCGACCCAGATAATTTAAAATACTCTTCATCCAGAGATAGGGGTGGGTCTTCCTCTTATGGACTGCAGCCTTCAAATTCAGCTGTGGTGTCTCGGCAAAGGCATGATGATACCAGAATCCATGCTGACATACAGAATGACGAAAAGGGTATACATTATATATTTCCTTGTTGCCAGAGGCATGCTTGTGTGTGTGTGTGTTTTAACCTACCTACTTCTCCTTTTCCTCCTCCTTCCCTTTCTTTCCCTCTCTCCCCTTCTTTTCTTCTAATATGTTTAAAATATAATTATTAAACACAGTGCTGTTCTTGAAACATTTTTTTGAAAGTTTATCCCTTAATTATAAATTTAAATATACTTTTTACACATGCAGTAAAATACATAAGCACAATTTTCTTGCCCCCAAAATACAGTATTATCACTGAGGCTAAAGTCTTTCCTGACTACTGTCTCTCCTCTGGACTTCTAAAAAGTTTTCAAGTGCAGAATCTGATCTTCCACTGAAGATAACAAAATGAAATCAAGGCATGCATCACAGAGAAAGAATAGAAGCAAAGGCTGGTTGAGCTGCGGATTGAGTCAGAAGGACCTGAACTATCAGGAACTGATGGAGTGAAACAAAGAGCCCGTTGAAATAACGTAAATGTTGCTGTTTTTTAGGTGGCTACAGTGTCAATGGAGGATCTGGGGAAAATACTTATGGTCGGAAGTCGTTGGGGCAAGAGCTGAGGGTTAACAATGTGACCAGCCCTGAGTTTACCAGTATTCAGCATGGCAGTCGTGCGTTAGCCATCAAAGACATGAGGAAATCACAGGGTAAGACTGGGTGACCTGGGACCATTGCACATGCCTCCACTGAGACATCTCCTAAATGCCTCGTCTCATGCCAGTGCCTTGCACATCTGTGGCTTGGTCAGCTTACTGAGATGAGAAACATGTGATGGTGATAATTATTTGCATTCTTTTTCCTCTCAACCGCTCCCTAACGTAAATTTCTACTAGAAAGGTTTTTAATACTTTTAAAAAGAATTCTCTTAAAATTAGACTGGATAAGATTTTTAAGAAAGGGTTTTCCTGCTTACAGTAGATATTGAACATATAGTGTCCAATAGACTCTTCTGCAGCAGGTCCTTCAACTCAAGGGTGAGGGAGGCCCCTAGAGTTCGAGAGTTCTGTTTAACTCTAGTGAAGGGACTGGGCCCTTTTCTAAAGTTAAACACACAGTTACTGCTGCTTGCTTTATAACACAAGCCTCACCGAATGGGTCAAGTGTCTTGAACATTCATAGGATTAGAGGTAATGGTCTTTTTTCCGAAAGAGAAATTTATTTTATTGATAAAGCTGATTAAGAAGTCAAGATTTCTGATTTATACTCTTTGTTGGATATAATTACTGTTTGGACCTTTACTTTATAACCATTTTTTCCCAATGAGGAGTGTGTGTGTGTGTTGTGTGTCTTGGTGAACATTTTTGTATAGAGGTTTTTTATTTTGCATGCAGCTTTAAAAAAAAGAAGTGATTTCTTTTAGGTAAATTTTTCTAATGTGGAATGACTAAGTCATAGGCTGAAATGTCTCTTAAAAGTATTTGAAGTCTTTTTTTTATTTTTCATTGTTCAAATTTTTTTAAATTTAAATTTATTTGTTTTAATTGGAGGCTAATTACTTTACAGTAGTATTTGAAGTCTTAAGAGTTAGGTATGGTAGAGTTAGGAAGTGACTCTAAAGCTAATTTAGTCTAGCTCCCCCTCGCAGGCTCAGAGTTATGCAGTTTGCTAGTGGCAGCGTTGTAAATACAGCCTAGATTTCTTGACTAGTAACCTGAAGACATTTTAGCAGTCATCCTTGCTGACTCTATAGGCTTAGGCTTTTTAAAAAACCTTCCTTCTCTCAGATGTTACAATTTCTTTTATTATCACTTTTCCTTTCATTCCTTAGAAGTGGAACTGTCAGACTGTTTAATGTGGTTTGTGTTAATGTACATTCATTAGTTATGGTAAATTGCACAGTTGAAAATATAAAGAAAAATTTAACACTTTATTTAAAGCCATCTTGGTTAGTAGTATTCAACATTGTTTGAGCATTCCTGCTTGTTCTTGTCATTAAAAAAGGGAAGAAAAGTTTTGATTTGCCACTTCGCTTGTGGCAGCATGCCTTTCACAAGGTAGGTGGTAATTAGACATTGTTGAACTGAATGTGTGATTGCAGTTCACCAAAACTTTGTCCTAGGAAACTGATGATGTAACAAGAGGCTCCCTTCCAGTGTGAGACCTAGGTGAGAAAGAGAAGCATGTAATCTCTTTCTGGCTAATAGTGACTTTATCTCTACACCTGTTGAAGTTTCTTACCTGTGCTCTCTACCTGGATGTTGAAAACAGTTTGGAACAGATCTGAAGAGAATCATTTCTAAGCCTTTCTTTTTTCTCTGTCAGTTGATTCTCTGGATTGAGGTGTCTGTGTAGGTTTATCTCTTTGGGGGGGGGTCTCCTGTTGCCTGATAGTCTGCTGGGGCTGGGTGTACAGTGATGAACAGAAGTGTTACGGCTGGGCTTCCCTGGTGGCTCAGTGGTAAAGAATCCACCTGCTAGTGCAGGAGACATGGATTTGATCCTTGGTCTGGTAAGATTCCACGTGCTGCGGAGCAACTAAGCCCTTGCACCACAGGTGCTGAGCCTGTGCTCCAGAGCCTGGGAGCTACAAGTGCTGAGCCCATGTGGAGCCCACATGCCACAGCGACTGAAACCTGTGCCCCTAAAGCCCAGGCTCCACACTGAGAGGCCACTGTAATGAGAGGCCCACACGCACAGCTCAAGAGTCGCCTCTGTTCTCTGAAGCTAGAGAAAAAGCCCCTGTGAGAGCAAAGACCTAGCACAGCTAAAAATAAGTAGTTATAAAAAAAAGTGTTATAAGGCTTATGTTCATTGAGCTTTAATTGTCTGGTGGACTGTGATTGTTAATATACTTTAAAACATTTGGGCTCTTAAGTTTCTGTGCTGATTCATCCTCAGTGTTTATGTTCACAGAGCGATCGATGTCTTATTCTGATGAGTCTCGACTGTCGAATCTTCTTCGGAGGATCACCCGGGAAGATGACAGAGACCGAAGACTGGCTACTGTAAAGCAGTTGAAAGAATTTATTCAGCAACCAGAAAATAAGCTGGTCAGTATAGTATGTTTGGAAATACTGATCAGTTTTGCATATCCTTAGTACACTAGATAACGTTATCTGAAGTAGTTTAAGAAGGGAAAAGGTTTGCTTCTAAGGAAAAATAATAGGGAATTCCAGATTATTTGGCCTATATTATGATCATCTTGAACTTAATGCCCCTAATGTGTAATTTAGCCACAAATGTTGGATCCGTGTTGGTTCCTTCTGTGATAAAGTATTTTTGACCTTTTACATATTTATTCTGTTGTCCTTGGAACTTTTTTATTCTGTGTTTTGGGACAGAATATCTCTGTTTTCATAAGTTAAATTGGAGTAGGAGGTACATAATTTGCTCATGGGTAAGTTTGGCCAGGGATAAATAAATGGAAAAACTCTTTAAAGTACAGGAGGGAGTTCCCTGGTGGCCTAATGGTTGGTATTCTGAGCTTTCATTGCCTTGACCTGAGTTTAGTCCCTGGTTAGGGAACTGAGATTCTGCAAGCTAGCTGGCCTGGCCAGAAAAAAAGAATAAAGTATAGGAGCAGTTACAAATTTCTTTGCCATACAACTAAGTCTCCTACTGTTAAGAACATGATACACAACAGGAGACAGTTAATGAAAATGCTGTAGTGAGTCAAATGACATTTGGCTCAAATCAGGTTTCTTCCAGGCCCCCCTGCCTGATTTTATTATGAAAAATTTCAAATACACAGTAAATTGAAAGAATTTTACAGTGAATATCATAGCATCTAAATTCTGTCATTAGCACTTTAACACTTTATGACTTTATCATATATGTCTCTACCTCCTCTTCTGTCCATAAGTTTACCTTTTTGAAAATGCATTTCAGAGTAAATAAAAGAGTTGTTGGTTTTTTCCCCCATTGATGATCATGGCTGTATACTTCCTATGGGTAAATTTCTTTCAGAATCTGAACGGAAACTTATGACCCTCCTGATACAATTGGGACTTGGGAATAATAAGAAAAGTAAGGTGTGTAGTCCAGTTACAGTTTGGAGGGAACCAGAAGTAAGAAAAAGTACATAATGTTATTCTTAAAAGTATAGAAATGTGAAGTGTTTATTAATTTTTTTTTAAGGTGCTAGTTAAGCAGTTGGATAATATCTTGGCTGCTGTACATGATGTGCTTAATGAAAGGTAAGTAATTAAGAGAAATTTAAAAAGTATACAGGAAGATAAGCTTATTGACTTCATTTATAACATATTTAATGTTTCACTGGGTTCTCTTGCCATCTTTTTTTGTGTTAAGTATTTAAACCTTAATTATCACTGAAGTAGAATCCAGGTAGGTTACAGTCTGTGGGGGTGCAAAGAGTGAGACAGGACTTAGCAAATGAGCACACGCACACACAAATGGAATCCACTTGAAAGGGAGAGCCATTCTTTATTTTAATTTGTCAACATGACTAAATAATTGAGCACTGACTTGTAGAATGACATAAACTCTGGATGTTAGCGTGAATGCATCCAGTTAACTTTTGTAAACTAGAGCATTTTGAAACTGCTTAGAGAGTAGAGGTGAAAGGGTGTGTCCTTTGGGCAACAGTGGATTCAAGCCACCCAGGCTCCAGGGCTGCTGGGGTTCCCCAGAGGTATACAGTCATTTCTTCATATGGTGATTCCCAAAGACTTGCAGTGTTGGAAAGCATCCAAAACTCATCTCAGTACGTCATCAATCTTACTGCTTTTGGATGGTTTTACTTTGTATACTCATTAATATAATACTTAAATCAGTGTTAATCTTCTAAGTTTATTATATTCAACTATTACTGTTCCCTATTTTATAGTCCTCAGATACTGAATATTACAAGGTATATAATTATTTGTATAGTAGTTTTATCTGATCCCTGGATTGGGAAGACCCCCCAGAGAAGGAAATTGCAACCCACTCCAGTATTCTTGCCTGGAAAATCCCATGGACGGAGGAGCCTGGCAAAGCTACAGCCCACAGGGTCGCAAAGAGTTGGACACGACTGAGTGACTTCACTTTGTCTGATCATTTGTTGCTGCGTTTTTCTATGAATCAGTATAGTTTGAGATGGAATTTGAAGTCTGAATTTTAGTATATTTAAACCTTTTTTTAAAAATTATTTGTAAATAATCGATTCTAAAATAAAAGTTAAAGTTTTAACAAATGTACTATAAGAGAGAGAAGATAGAATACTTAGAATGGATAAAACTTAAACCTTTTGTGTAGTCTGAATAAAAATTAAATCATATAACACATTCTGTTGTAAGATATGTTATTCTTGTCATCTTTGAAAGCTGAAGCCTCTTGTGTATTTTGTTTGTTTTGTTCTGTTTGCATTAAAATAAACACAGTAGCAAATTGCTTCAGGAGTTGAGACAGGAGGGAGCTTGTTGTCTTGGCCTTCTTTGTGCATCTCTGAGCTATGAGGCTGAGAAGATCTTCAAATGGATTTTTAGCAAATTTAGCTCATCTGCAAAAGATGAAGTTAAACTCCTCTACTTATGTGCCACCTACAAAGCACTAGAGACTGTAGGAGAAAAGAAAGCCTTTTCATCTGTAATGCAGGTAAGACTATGGAGGATGGGGGAGTGATGATGTGCTTGGGAAGAATGGTGTCTTTAACACATCTTTGGTGGAGTGCTTGAAGAAAGGAATCTTAGGGTAGGGGTTATCTACTGATAGTACATGTAATGTAAATAAAATTCCTCTTTCTGAATTTGAGTAAAGAATATAAAGAATACACTTTATAGGTAGATTTAAAATAAGTTACTTAAAATTATATGTCTTCACTTTTTAGAAGCTTTCTTTTGAATTTGCCTAGTACTAGAATCATTTACAGATTTAGACACTGGAGCTGCATGAGGAAAGCCAGGTCAAAGGGGGCTTCATGTTTTTTGAGGGAGATAAAAATTAAACATCACAACTTACTTTGTTTTTTTTTTAAGGTTTGATAATATGTTAAAAATTATTATTCCAAGTTATATAAAATAATTGTGTGTCTGAATTATTAAAAGATGATTCCCAATTTAATTTCGAGCCAAGTTATAAGTAATTAAATTTTTGTTGTTTAAAAATTTAGAATTTGATGGTTTTGTAATATTTGATGTCTTTATTTTTCCTTTCCCTAAAAAGTTGATCTTATGTTTTATTTTGGCCAATTAGTAAAAAAAACAAATGTGAGATATCTATTCTGTCTTAAAATTTTTATTTTCCCTTAATTGTAGAGGTTATGAAAAGAATTTGGGGAAAGATTTAGAAAATTATTTGTAACTAACGAGCATAACACCAAATTTGACTTATTCTGCATACAGTTTATATAGTGGATGTTTCCCCAGTTATTTATTTTGAAAAAAATATAAATCCACAGGAAAACAGATTGGTTAGTACAGTAAACACCTATATATCTTTTACCTAGGTTTGTCACTTATTAATATTTTGCTCCAGTTGTTTTTACACACATGCACACAGACATGATTTTTTTGTTGAAGCATTTGAAAATAAATTACATCATGATGATTTACCCTGTGATACTTGAGCATACATATACATCTCCAGAGATTAAGGCTAATCTTCTATATAACAACAATATTATAATCATACCTAAGAAAATTAGTTCTGTTGCATGATAAAATCCATGTTCAAATCGTGCTATTGCCACTGAGATGTCTTTTGTCTTACCCAAGATTCCATCAAGATTCATGTTTTTGAGGAATCTTTAATCTCTTGAAGATGGTGGTGTGCCTCTTTAATCTTTCTTTAAGCGTAACAATTTGCTGCACTTTTTTTGTCCCCCTTCTTTTGTAGAGAATGTTCTACCTCTTGGGCTTGTCTGATTATTCCTTTCTGGTTAGATTCAGTTCACACAGCTTGGTCATGAATACTTCATGGGTTCATACTTAGCTTTGTGTCACGCTAGCAGGTACATAACTTGAGGTTCACATACCTCTTAGATGAAGAGTTTCATTGCTTAGTTAAGGTGAAGACCAACCAGAGTTTTTCTTTGTGAAGGCTTGTTTTTCTCCCTTTGTAATTAGTCAGTAATCTGTACATAACGCCATGAGACCTTCTGAATATCCTGTTTTTCATAATATTTAACTCGATTTTAGCGTTCATTCATATGCTGTGCATTGTATAGATTATAGTACTAGCTGTTGCAAAATCGTGGTTTTCTCATTCTAGCATTTTTTCTATATTTATAATATAATTCTTTTGTAGAGAAGAGCCTTCGTTTTGGGGAAAGAATGGGTTTTAACAAAAAATTCAGCTGCAAAATATTCTATAAGTTGTATGCCATGTGTTTATTTAATATATATGTACACATGTATAGTGGTAACATGATATGTCATTCTTGTGTTGGAGCCATGCTGATCTTCTCTAAATCATTCCAGTCTGAAGCAACTGTTTATATCTTAAAGTATAAACTATACAACATTTTTGCTCTATCTTTTGAATTTTTAAATCATACATCTTAGTTTTTGTTCTTGAAATTTTAATCACACCCATAACATTGAAGAAAGCACTTAGTAACAGAGTAAACATGTTACTTAGAAATATGTTAACAGATATTAAAGAAGGGAAAAACAGTATTTTTTTTTCAGCCTTTAATATCTTAGTGGATTGAAATGTTTTCGAATATTTTGGAAACTAAAACTGCAGAGTTTATTTCCTCTGATGTCATAGTCAGTTTTGGCTATGTCACTATTAAATAATGAACCTAATTTGCTTGTTTCCTCCCTATTTTATTACATGTTCGTGGTTGTAACTTTTATTTTTCAGCTTGTAATGACCAGCCTGCAGTCCATTCTTGAAAATGTGGATACACCAGAATTACTTTGCAAATGTGTTAAGTGCATTCTTTTGGTAGCTCGATGTTACCCTCATATTTTCAGCACCAATTTTAGGGTGAGTTCCCTGACCCCCTCTTTTCATATGATAGGGTGAGGGATTAGCTGCATATATGAGGACTTGAGAAATTAGATTGAAAACAAAGTTTCTGCTCCTTTGAGTATAATCAGTTTTAAGGGCCAGGATTGAATGATATAGTAATGCAGTTTTATAAAAAATACCATCTGTATTTGCCAACACTAGTGGCTTAAGATACTTAAATATTTCATCAATGTCACAAACAAAGGTCCATTATTCTCCTGCCCTGTCCCTCCCACCCCCCTCTTAAGTTAATATGATGTCAAGTAGGTAGGATATAAGATGTTCTAGAATCTCTTACTCTTTCATGGTCCACACAGGTGGAATAGCAATAAGACCTTAAAATGATTAGTCCCCTTTTCTTTGTCTCCATCCAGGATACAGTTGATATATTAGTTGGATGGCATATAGATCATACTCAGAAACCTTCACTTACACAACAGGTGTCTGGTGAGTCACTCAGGATATACCAGTTATTTAAATATTGCGGGAAGGAGTGTTGGTTCCTCAAAGACCAGTTGTTAATACTAGTTTTTTTGATAATAGAAGAAAAATAATTACTTCAGAGAATATTTTGGTGAAGATTACTTGTTAGCTACATCTTTTCAAAGGAAAAATGTGTACTTTTGTAGTAAGTAGGGTTGCGGATTGTAGTGTTGCACCTATGACTTATCTCAAGTCACTTGTTGCATGTGTTGGTTGCAAGAGATACCGTAGTGGCAGTACTCTGAAGGGTAGAGTGGAAGGAACAGCCTGGATATTTATGATTTTTTTTGTTTTTCTAGTGATTTAACAGTCAAACAAATGGATTAATTTGGATGATTGTCATAAATTGTGGGAAAAAGCCACCTTTTTTTTCAAGTTAAATGAATGACTAGTAGGACTCACTTGAACTTGTTCCAGGTGCTGTAGTTTTTCATAGCTTGTTTGGTACAATAAAGTTCTGAAGTTAAGATACACAGGTAAGAATAGTTCTCTCAGTTCCACTGGCGAGTGGTCCCATTTCTCCCCCGGAGATGGAGGTACATTTTCAGTGGCCAGGTGTGGCCCTGGAGGAGAAAACCAGTGTGGTCTTAGATTGGGGCAGTATAGTCTCAGCCATGTGTGTAAGGACCGATTAGATTTTAATTTCTGTAGCATTTTTATTTCTGCAGCATTAAAAGAGGTAGCTGTTAATCATTAGTATATTTAATAGTTCATGGGGATTTCCCTGGTGGTCCAGTGGTTAGAACTCTGCACTTCCATGGGGCAAAGAGGGATGGGAGAGTGGTTTGATTCTTGATGTGGTAACTAAGATCCCACAAGCCATTCGGCACAGCAAAAGAAAAAAAAAAAACAAAACAGTTTATAGTACTAATTTTATGATACAGGGCTTGTTTCAAAAGTGAGCAACTTGAAAGCCTTTTAAAAGTGTCTTATTAAATATTTTTTAATTTGGACCTACATTTTTTTTCCTACTCTTTCAAAATTTCTTATGTGCTTCCTAGGGTGGTTGCAGAGTTTGGAGCCATTCTGGGTAGCTGACCTTGCATTTTCTACCACTCTTCTTGGTCAGTTTCTAGAGGACATGGAGGCATATGCTGAGGTGAGTATATAAAAAACTAAGTTATTTCCTAAAATTTCATTTAAGAAAAAAAGCAAAAACAAAAATCTAAAGCAGTGCATGCTACATTTATTTTAAAATAATTCTGATCACCTGACATTTAAGCAAAAATTATTTATGAGACCATTGCTTCAGATGCTTTTAGGTTGCCAGCAGAATTACTGGAAAGATTGCAGGCCTAATTTCCCAAAGCTTGAAATAATTTTCGTGGCTGGTAATTGTCCAAAAACATTTTCTTCAGTTGTAGTTTACTTTTATTTTTTGTTATGAAAAAGGTGGATTGATATTGTGAATTGATGACGAAAAAGGCTTTCCTCTTACTTGTATTGGCAATCTTGGCTTGTGCTTCAGAGAACAAGGCTTGGTTTCAGTCACCTTTTGAGTGTGACACTTTTAAGTCAAGTGTCCATTACTGGTTCTTGGATTTCCTGGCCACTGTCATGATTTAAACCTGCCGTCTTTGAATTTGTCTCTTAGTGTTTCTTTCCTGCTCAGTTGGTAATTACCATGATTCTTATTTGGTGGTCAAGGCTTCCATAAAGATTTAACTTGATCTTTTCTTTATACCTTTGCTCTTTCTGGCAAACGGTTAATTCACTACTTGCAACTGTACCAATATATTTTCTCCCTTTCAGAGAATAATGAGAGAATATTTTGCTTCCATATGTTTCTTTACCCCCACAGCTAGGATGTCTTGCTTCCTAGCACAGCTTTAAAGCTGATCTGCTTCTCATAAGCCACCCATTGTCTTTTGTAGACTTCCCTTTGCTATCCCTAGAGATCTAGTTTTCTTCAGTTATTTTGGTGCTTAATTATATGTGGGTATAATGGTTCTAATATTCTATTTTTTGCTAATCTTTTCCTTTGAGTATATCTGATTTCCTCAACTGACTTTTAAATCTGTAGATTAGGTATTACAAGTTCTTATAATTTTTTGAACCAGCCTCCTCTAAACTCCCCCATCCCCCTTCCCTCTTCATGTGCATGATATTGGCTCATCTTACTGTTGGAGTTCCTCAAAGAATCTATTGAGGTTAATATTTGCTTTTTAAATAATTGGAGAAGTAAAGTCTACTTATATATTTAGATTCATGTTTCCTTTTCTCTTATAGGCCAAAATTCCTCTTCATTTGTAAAGATCTGTTATAAAGTTAACTAATTTAAAAATTAGGAGTTGCTTTTTGTTTGTTTTTAAAAACAATGTCCTTAAATAAGAATACTGTGAATTCACATCCAGGACCTCAGCCATGTAGCCTCTGGGGAGTCAGTGGATGAAGACGTTCCTCCTCCATCAGTGTCCTTACCAAAGCTGGCAGCACTTCTCCGGGTGTTCAGTACTGTGGTGAGGAGCATTGGGGAACGTTTCAGCCCAATTCGAGGTCCTCCAATTACTGAGGCATACGTAACAGATGTAAGTTTTAGTAGTCTTAAGTATCATTCAATAATAATTGCTTTTTATTTTAAATGGTTCTCTTTACCTAGTGAAATGTTGTTAATCTCTCATTTGTTTAGCATGTATCTGTGTGTCTGACTACTTTCTTAAATAGCCAGAAAGGTAGGGAATTATATATTTCATTCCCCCTCACCCCATGATGGAAGGTCCACTGTATATTTTTAAATGTTGTGAACTTTTAGGAGATTCTCTGTAGGTCAACCCATTTATTCTTGTTTTTCATATATAACTTTAAAAACATTCTGTAGTTTTTTAATAATTTAAAGTTTTGATTTAAAATTATTGTGTCTCCTTTTAGTTTTTCAGCATACTAAGAAGTTTTTCAACATACTTCTCACTTGTAAATGAGGCTTTGAAAAGTAATTTTCGCTAAGTGTTACAGGATGAAACAGTTTGATAGCTTGACATCAAAGGATATAAAGACATAGAATCTAAAATATGTAATAGCCTGAGACCAATTTAAAAAGGTAGCTAGATTGCTACATTTCAGCCCCAGACATCAGCTGCATTGTGTTACAGTCCAGTGAGTGGTTCAGTGTAATGGATGTGAGAAGTGAACCCCTATCATTGTACTCTGCTTGAACAAGAAGGGAGAAACTTGTTTGATAAAGTCATGAAAGATCTAACCTAAATGATTAAAACTTTACTGTTAGTATAAATTTCTGGCTTTTATTAGCATTTACTTTTGTTGAACACATTGCTAGGTAAAATAGGACATTAATTACATATTTAATTCTTAGTAAGTTAATTGTGCATTTGAGCAGACATGTCAGCTCCTGAAGATAATTACAACCAGCATGTTAATATTTTAAAACTGAGCAAGGTAGTTTAATTTTTTTTTAATTGTCTAAAAGGAGGGTGGTTGATGACTTTGTCAGTGTTGAAATAAAAGCAGTTAACTCAGATATAAAACAAAGGACAAGCACATATCATTTTCCAGGGTAGTTCTATATTAATGTACTCTTTAATGAGAGTCTTTTAGGTCTTTGCCAAAAATGGTGTTTGAGGCCTTTTAAACCTATTGTTGGTTTAAAAAAAAAAACCTGTATGTAGTAGTTGTTGAATATTACAGAAGAATTTGAGAAATATTATTCTGTATCAACTTTCTCTGTATCTTTTATCCTGTTATTTTTATTAGAAATTTAGTACATTAATATTGACTACTATAGTTTGGTGGAGTTTTTGGTTTGGAAATGATATGATTTTCATACTTACATAGGTATTATATGTTATGAATGAGAATCTCTTTACAAAGAGGCCGCCAATACATGAACTTTCATAAGCTAAACTATCTTGGATATTTAGTTTTATAAAAAAGTCCAAGTGCTAGATTATGGAAAGTTATTCTCATGGTAGGTTATTCCCATGTTCTTAATACTGTTACTAGGTTCTGGTGTGTTTTATGATTATTAAAAAGATTTTGAACGTCAGCTATTTAGTGACTTTGGTTGGGGGTTAGGAATTGGGTATAAGGGAAATAGAGGACGGCAAATTCCATTTCCTGTCACAGTAGTACTTTAGGTACTTAGGCAAGATCCTTTCTGTGTATTGTACCAGAGATAGCCTTATTATTATTCAACCATTGAGAACTGGAATATTGAGACTAGTGACAAGGCAGGCAGTTAATTTTCCATTGAAACTGCATTAGAAAGAAAATATTTTCTTGCTCTGTGGAAGAGTATGAATTTTTTTAAAAAGCTGCTTGTTTTCCCCATTTGCAGGTTCTGTACAGAGTAATGAGATGTGTGACGGCTGCAAACCAAGTGTTTTTTTCTGAGGCTGTGTTGACAGCTGCTAATGAGTGTGTTGGTGTTTTGCTCGGCAGCTTGGATCCTAGCATGACTATACATTGTGACATGGTTATTACATATGGATTAGATCAACTGGAGAATTGCCAGACTTGTGGTACAGATTATATCATCTCAGTCTTGAATTTACTCACATTGGTATGTGAATTCTTTTTTGTTGCTTTTTAATATGTTTATTCAGGTTGTTAGTGTAAATTGATGTGGAAGAAATTAAGCCCTTGTTTGCCTGTGGGGCTTTTAAAAATTTTTTTGTATTAGTCTTTTAAAATCTAGTTTGCTTTTGCTCTTGTATCTGTTTACTTTTAGTGTTTGAGATCTTATCTTAGTGTAGCTTCACTCTTTTTTCCTGTTTCTGATGAAATAGCATGCTTCACATGAGACTTAATCTAGCACTCCTGATAAATTTTGTGTAGAGGAGGTACTTGATACTTATTTTGAAAGACCCTGTTATGTTTTGTTTCTGAAACATGTGAAAGCTTCTTTGGTAGTTTTTCTTTTCTTAATCAGAAATATTCCCCCTTTCTTCACCTTTTATTATGGAATTTTGAAGCATATTTTAAAAAAGTAGAATAGTATAATGAATCTCTGCATACTTAATACTCGGTTTCTGTAATTAGAAACACATGGCCCATCTGGTTTCATCTAGGCCTCCTACTCTCTGCCTCCTCCTTGCCGTACCTCCATCCCCAACTGGATTATTTCAGAACAAATTCTAGATGACATTCTGCTGAACATTGCTGCCATAGTTGTACTTCCTTTGCCAATGTAAAAATTTATCCTTAAGTGTAAATACATGTATCCTATTTAGATAGCTAAACATTTAATGTCACAATGTTAAGGACTAAAAATATAGCTTTAGATATATTACTTTTTTCTTTCATAGATTACTTTTCAGAGCAGTTTTTAGGTTAACAGAAAAGCAGAATGTACAGAGTTCTCCTACAGCCTCTTTCCCCAATAGTTCCCTCTTGTTATTATTAATACCTTCTTTTGGTGTGGTACTTTTATTACAACTGATGAGCCAGACTGACACATTATGATAACTAAAGTCCATAGAGTTCAGTCTCTGTATTGTCCATTCTGTGGTTTTTGACAAATGTGTAATGCCATGTGTTCACCATTGTAGTATCATACAGGAGGGTTTTACTACCCTGAAAATCCCTCCTGTTCCACCTATTTTCTCCCCTTTACTACCTGGCAACCGCTGATCCTTTTACTGTCTCCTTAGTTTTGCCTTTTCCAGAGTGTCAGAATTATATAATATGTAGCCTTTTCATATTGGTTTTTCTCCCTTAGAAGTATGTATTTAAGGTTCCTCTATGTTCTTTTGTGAATTGATAGCTCATTTCTTACTTTATTCTTTTAGATTGTTGAACAGATAAATACAAAACTGCCATCATCATTTGTAGAAAAACTGTTTATACCATCATCTAAACTACTGTTTTTGCGTTATCATAAAGAAAAAGAGGTAAGTGATTTACTGATCAGGCTTTTGCTAACTTAGATCATTGAAAAGTTTAACTCATGTTCATTACTTAGTAGGTACATAAATGAAATTAAAATGATAAATATTTGATTTAGAATATTATAAATTATAATCACTTAATATTTGTTGACTTTCATATTGTATATACCTTGATGAATGATAGTTTTCTCAGATTTCCATCATTTGTTTCCATTAAATTTGTTTTATTAAAATTTCATGTATATGTTATAAACAAAAGTTTATTGGTAGCTTCCTAACTGACTCCCAGTCAAAGCCAATATAGACTTTTCAAGTAGATGCAGGAAAACCTGTGTCTATAAATTGCTGCTTGTATTTGTTCTGATACTGGCTTAAAAAACAGAAGGCCTTTTAAGAAATTTCACATTGTCATTTTTAGAGAATACTTTTTTGATAATAAAGCTTTATAGATTTTTAAATAGCTTACTGATACTGTGTAGGTTTCCTAAATTTCTTTTTGACAAATTAAAGTCTTTGGTGTTTTAGACAGTGAATTTATCAATCTTAAACTGATTTGTATCATCATTTTGCAGATAGTAATATACTCTCCATTTAATTATTACTTTCCTGAATTCTCTTTTTAAGGTTGTTGCTGTAGCCCATGCTGTTTATCAAGCAGTGCTCAGTCTGAAGAATATTCCTGTTTTAGAGACTGCCTATAAATTAATTTTGGGAGAAATGACTTGTGCCCTAAACAATCTGCTACATAGTCTACAACTTCCTGATGCCTGTTCGGAAATAAAACATGAGGCTTTTAAGAATCATGTTTTCAATGTAGATAATGCAAAATTTGTAGTTATATTTGACCTTAGTGCTCTGACTACAATTGGAAATGCCAAAAACTCACTAATTGGGGTGAGTATTTACTTGTAATAGCTTTGTTTTATCCACATTTGAGCCTCTCCTCATTGCATGTTAACATGTGTCATTAACTATCAAGGCGGTGTGTCTACAGCATCAGACAGAACAAACGGCCATATTTTGGACATGCTTGGATAATGAAAATTGACAGGAATATTTTCATGCTATTTTGTTTAGCTCTTGCCTTCCTTGATAAGTTTTTTATATCCTTTTTATTTTCTGAAATTGTATTTTAATGCTCTCTCCCATTTACTCTAGCATGCTTTTAGTAAACTTGTCAGCATTTTCCACAGGACAAGATTGTGTAGTTCTAAAATGCAACCCTTTCTACCCCTGGTACGCTTTTCCTTTTCCCACTAGAGTTAGTGCTTCCATGTGTCCCTTAGTTTTTGACTACCCACTTTTCTTTGGGAACATTCACATTATTTTGGAAGAAGAAGAAAGATTTCATTCCTTTTAAGAAATCTGAAGTGACTGCTTTTGATTTATAATAATTGCTGTGCGTGAGTGAAGTGTCACTCAGTGGTGTCCGACTCTTTGCAACCCCATGGACTGTACAGTCCGTAGAATTCTCCAGGCCGGAACACTGGGGTGGGTAGCCTTTCCCTTCTCCAGGGGATTTTCCCAACCCAGGGATCGAACCCAGGTCTCCTGCATTGCAGGCGGATTCTTTACCAGCTGAGCCACAAGGGAAGACCAAGAATACTGGAGTGGGTATCCTGTCCCTTCTCCAGCGGATATTCCCAACCCAGAAATTGAACCAGGGTCTCCTGCATTGCAGGTGGATTCTTTACCAACTGAGCTATCAGGGTATATTTCTCCCTCCTGTGGTACTTAGCAGAATTGAAAAGCATTGTTTACAATGAAAAGTAATGGAATATAATTAAGGGGTTAGTGTTTCTAAGAGAGAAGGGAGGGAAAACTCAAGATTTGATATTTGTATTTGCATGCTGTCCATATTAGATCAGGTGGCCTGTGTCCTCTGCAGTGACTGCTCTTTCCCTCACTGCTGGGCTGCAGCTGACTCCTCTTTCGCATTCTAAAATTTGATTGTTTCGAGATTCACATTGTGTTCAGATTTGAGGTTTATATTCTACACTCTGAAAGTGAGAGGAAATGGGGACAGAGTGGTCAGGTGAAAGGAGTATCTTAGCAATGGAAAGAAAGGGAAGAATGGTAAAGGCTTAGAGTGGCAGGATTTGCCCTTTTTTTCCACTGGAGAGGGCAACTTGCCATTTATGGTATATGGAAAACTGAGGTAACATGATCTACTACACTGAAGAGTGCAGGGGCTTTTGTTTAGACCAGGGATCAGCAAATTACGGTTCATGGACCAAATCTAGCTGCCCACTGCTTTTTTTTTTCTTTCTTTTTTGTTTCTTTTAATTATTGAGATATGATTCACATATTGTACAGTACCCATTTAAAGTGTACAATTCCGTGATTTTTAGTATGTTCACAGAATTGTGCAACCATCACCAAACATCACCTCTTTTTGTAAAGACTTTTTATTGGAACATAGCCACTTTGATTCCTATTTTTTGTCTGTAACTTTTCTCACTGCAGTGGCAAAGTTGAGGAGTTGGACATTGTAACAGAGGTGTCACATAACCTGCAGAGGCTGAGGTATTTACTCTCTTATCTTCTCAAGAAGTATTTGCTGATCCCAGGTTTAGTGTACTAGCTTATTTCCAAATTTAAACCTGTTATTTTAATTTTTAAAAATGTGCAGACATATTTTGAAAGATAAACATTTTGTATGGTCATGTATGTCCTGAAGGAGCCAAACATTTACTTTCTTTGGTACATCATCAGATGTGGGCCCTGTCTCCAACTGTGTTTGCACTTCTGAGTAAGAATCTGATGATTGTGCATGGCGACCTGGCCGTTCATTTCCCTGCCATTCAGTATGCAGTGCTCTACACATTGTATTCTCATTGTACCAGGTAATGTATTTATATATACTTCTTAAGAATTGTCTGTTTAAAAAAAAAAAGAAGAATGTTTGTTTTTTAAAGGGAAGATGGACCCTTTAGAGTATACAATGTGAAAAAAAATGCGTTGATTTAACTTTGGAGTTGCTTTTTTTTTTTTTTTAATGAGAGATGACAAGGTGATCCAAATTTTGTCTTCTAGGCATGACCACTTTATATCTAGTAGTCTTAGTTCATCATCCCCGTCCTTGTTTGATGGTGCCGTTATTAGTACTGTAACTACAGCTACAAAAAAACATTTCTCAATTATCTTAAATCTCCTGGGAATATTGCTTAAGAAAGATAATCTTAACCAGGACACAAGGTAATTAACATTTTATAATGTTTCTAGCTTTTGGTTAATTTGAGAAAAAGAAATGAAGACTATCATTTGGGATAGAGCAGCAGCTTCTTCATTAGGAAACACTTTAAATTTTGTTTCATTATTTAGTCTAGCATTTCTTGTTTCCTGAAACAATTACATGAAACTTTTCCTTCCTGCAATATTTTATAGATGAATGTATTTATAGAGATTTTAGAATTTTTTGTGCTATAATTTATGCTAGTTTGGGGAGATTTTCTTAAAAGACAGTTTTGTCAGAGGAATTTCTGTAGTTTTAATATTTGTTTCTTATTTCTTGAAGTATTAAAAAAAAAAGAAAATTAATGTAAAAAGAATAGACTTTCCAAGTTGTTTTTCTGTTTTTAGTTTTTATTAATGTGAAATCAACTGTGTATTTTATGTTTCAGGAAACTGTTAATGACCTGGGCTTTGGAAGTGGCTGTTTTAATGAAGAAGTCTGAAACATATGCACCTTTATTCTCTCTTCCATCTTTCCATAAATTTTGCAAAGGCCTTTTAGCCAACAGTAAGATTCTGTGATTATTTAATTTTTGTTAATCAGTGCTTAAAAGAGATCTTTGATAATGAGAGAAAGATAGTCACTTGAGTGCCTTCATGAGTGGAAATGTCTCATCCCCATTTTAATGACAAAGGTGTAATCTGTCTTAATTTTTTTGCCAGTCTTAATATGTGAAAAAAAGTTGTTTTAAAGTGATTGTTAACAATTTTTAAGCTTATGTGATTGTTATACATTCCATGTACTTTTAAAATTTCCTTCAGAGAAAGGTTTGGATGAAGACTAGTCACCCTAAGTAGATTTTTGTTGAGTGTTATCATTTTCCCAAATGTTACTACTGCCAGTGAGAGAGGGTTCCGGGCAGGAACAACCCCTCATCCATAGTAGTCACTCACTGTTTATTGAAGTGAATGTGTTCAGAAATTTATGATGTACTGGCATATAATTTATTCTGGCAAGCTGAAAGTGCCTTTAAATTTTTAACAGCTCTTGTCGAAGATGTGAGTATCTGTCTGCAAGCATGCAGCAGTCTACATGCACTGTCCTCTTCCTTACCAGATGATCTTTTACAGAGGTATGGATTAAATTAGATCCACTCTTTTGACCCTGGCCCTAATAACTTAGAAATATTGCCACACTTGTATTATCTATTTCATTTTTTTTGTAGGTGTGTTGATGTTTGCCGTGTTCAGCTAGTCCATAGTGGAACTCGTATTCGACAAGCATTTGGAAAGCTATTGAAGTCAATCCCTTTAGATGTTGTCTTGAGGTATAACAATTGTATCAATACAGACATCCCACAGTTTTGTTTAGGAAAAGACAAATTGTCTCTTGGTGAATCAATATCACATCTTTTGTGGTACTTCTTAATGTTTGAAGGGATGGCAAAGGATCAAATCTTGCAGGTCTAGAAGAAAATAACAAAAACTTGTAATTTTTATAAAGCTTATGATGATTGCTACAGAATAATACTTAAAGTGCCAAAATGTGTTTCTCAGTAGTTATTTGTAAAACTAAATTGCATTCTTGTATAGTTTTTAATTGGGTTAATTTTGGTGATTTAAGAACTTTAAATTTCAAAATTGTAGTAACCTTTATTTTTAATGTCTTAATTTTATCCGTTTTTACTGTCAGATTTAGTTAACAAGGAAGTATTTCATTTACAGCAGGAGGTAACCTTTTAACTAAAGGATTTTGTATAACAGTGACTTTATTTTCTGTCTACAGCAATAACAATCACACAGAAATTCAAGAAATTTCTTTAGCTTTAAGAAGTCACATGAGTAAAGCACCAAGTAACACATTCCACCCCCAAGATTTCTCTGATGTTATTAGTTTTATTTTGTATGGAAACTCTCATAGAATAGGGTAAGACCTTTCTTTGACTCTTTCATCTGGGAAAAGTACTTTAAATATATTTGAATATCTTAACCCTGTGCCCAGTTTAGAGGAGAAAATACATCAGGGGTGGCAGAGTAGAAAGTAATATTCTTTTCAATTGAGTTATTTTAAGTTTTCAATAGTAGGAGGAATTGGTTTGAAGATGGCACCTGAAGAGATAAAAATGAGCTTTACAATTGATAGTAAAGGTGAAATGTGGTTGATGTAACTGATGTGTCCTAGTCATCAGTGCTTTGGGGAGGGGCCTGAGGGTGCAGACATTCTGGAGACTTTTACTTGCAGTGAATATTTTATCCTGATGGCCAAACTGTCATGAGCTTTTTACCCTAATAATCTGTCTACACTATACCCTACTCTTATTTCAGCCATGAAAGACCTTAAAATGAGAGGTGGGAATATAATGCTTCCCAGTTTTATAGGTTTGCCTTTCTGAAGTAGGGGAAAAGTCCCATATTCCCATTTCCCTTGCAGTTTGTTTTTTGTTACTGTCTGTTTTTTCTTCAAATGAAGTTGTCATTAAATATGAAACTACTTTTTCCAGGAAGGACAATTGGTTAGAAAGATTGTTCTATAGCTGCCAGAGACTGGATAAACGTGACCAATCAACGATTCCCCGCAATCTTCTAAAGACAGATGCTGTCCTCTGGCAGTGGGCTATTTGGGAAGCAGCGCAGTTCACTGTCCTTTCTAAGCTGAGGACCCCACTCGGCAGAGCTCAGGATACTTTCCAAACAATTGAAGGTAATTGACTCTGCACTGTTTCAGACTTTGCAATGTAAATACTTTCAAGCTTGCATTAAGAAATAATGGATTTTTTTTATCTTCATTAAAACAGAACTTTGAGAGTACACAATTTTTTCCTTTAGTACTTTATCAGTTAATCTAGATATGTTTGTTTGAATAAGCTTTTATTAAATAATTGTGTCGCAAGTTGCTAGCAAATTTGGAAAACTCAGCAGTGGCCACAGGACTGGAAAAGGTCAGTTTTTATTCCAGTTCCAAAGAAAGGCAATGCCAGAGAATGCTCAAACTACCGCACAACTGCACTCATCTCACACGCTAGCAAAGTGATGCTCAAAATTCGGCAAGCCAGGCTTCAACAGTATGTGAACAGTGAACTTCTAGATGTTCAAACTGGATTTAGAAAAGGGAGAGGAACCAGAGATCAAATTGCCAATGTCCGTTGGATCACTGAAAAAGCAAGAGAGTTCTAGAATAACATATACTTCTGCTTCATTGACTACGCCAAAGCCTTTGACTGTGTGGATCAAAACAAACAGTGGAAAATTCTTCAAGAGATGGAAATACCAGACCACCTGCCCTGCATCCTGAGAAATCTGTATTCAGGTCAAGAAGCAACAGTTAGAACTGGACATGGAACAACAGACTGGTTCCAAATCGGGAAAGGAGTATGTCAAGGCTGTATATTGTCCCCTACTTATTTAACTTATATGCAGAGTACATCCTGAGAAATGCTGGACTGGACGAAGCACAAGCTGGAATCAAGATTGCCAGGAAAAATATCAATAACCTCAGATACACAGATGACACCACTGTAATGGCAGAAAGTGAAGAAGAACTAAAGAGCCTGTTGATGAAAGTGAAAGAGGAGAGTGAAAAAGTTGGCTTAAAGCTCAACATTCAGAAAACTATGATGGCATCCGGTCCCATCACTTCGTGGCAAATGGATCGGGAAACAGTGGAAGCAGTGACAGACTTTATTTTTGGGGCTCCAAAATCACTGCAGATGGTGACTGCAGCCATGAAATTAAAAGACGCTTTGCTCCTTGGACAGCAAGGAGATCCAACCAGTCTATCCTAAAGGAAATCAGTCCCGAATATTCTTTGGAAAGAATAATGTTGAAGCTGAAACTCGAATATGTTGGCTACCTGAGGCAAAGAACTGACTTATTTGGAAAGACCCTGATGCTGGGAAAGATTGAAGGCGGGAGGAGAAGTGGGTGACAGGATGAGATGCTTGGATGGCATCACTGCCTCAATGGATATGAGTTTGAGTAAACTCTGAGAGTTGGTATGGACAGGGAGGCCTGGTGTGCTGCAGTCTGTAGGTTCACAAAGAGTTGGACAGGACTGAGTGACTGAACTGAACTGAAATAATTGTATCGTATGTGTTTGTTCACAAACTTAGGGGATTTGTGTGGAGAAGACATTTTTTTCTTCTAAAAATGAAAAGATCTTGTTGGGAGTTTTGTTTTTAAGTGACGGATATGCAGAGGATACTTGCTAAATGTGAATTTGTGAAATTATCTCCAAGAACTTCTAGAATCTTTGAAGACTCCTTTTAAATGGGGAATGTTGTCTTTGGTTGTAGGTATCATTAGAAGTCTTGCAGCTCACACATTAAACCCTGATCAAGATGTTAGTCAGTGGACAACTGCAGACAATGACGAAGGCCACAGTAGCAACCAGCTTAGACTTGTGCTGCTTCTGCAGTATCTGGAAAACCTGGAGAAGTTAATGTATAATGCATATGAAGGATGTGCCAATGCATTAACATCGCCTCCCAAGGTTGGTTTCAGTGGGCTGGATGTTGATTTACAGCAGTTTTGTGGTCAAGCCTAGCAGTGTGGGCAGAGCTGAAATCACAGTAGACTTGTATATATGCTTTATGTGTATTTCAGACAGTTCTGCCTGTAATTTCAACCAGTCCTGAGCTCTTCTTTCTCTTCTAAAGGTCATTAGGACTTTTTTCTATACCAATCGCCAAACTTGTCAAGACTGGCTGACTCGAATCCGACTCTCCATCATGAGGGTTGGATTGTTGGCAGGCCAGCCTGCTGTGACAGTGAGACATGGCTTCGATTTGCTTACAGAAATGAAGACAAATCCGTCTCAGGTAAAGTGGTCTGTGTGGAGTTAGTTAAATCTGTTAATAGAAAAACTTGTGGGTAATTCCTTTGCTATGATCTAATCTATGGATAGGGGCTTCCCAGGTGGTACTGGTGGTAAAGAATCTGCCTGCCAGTGCAGGAGATGCAAGAGACTGGGGTTTGATCCCTGGGTTGGAAAGATCCCCTGGAGTAGGAAATGGCAACCCACTCCAGTATTCTTTCCTGGGAAATCCCATGGACAGAGGAGTCGGGCTCCAGTCCATGGGGCTGCAAAGAGTCAGATGCGACTGAGCACACAGTCTGTGGATAAAATAAGTTAAAGGTTCCACTGATTTTTAAAGCTTTTCATTCAATATTTTTATACAAGCAGTAACTTCCAAAGTTGCCTATTTATGTTTTTTACTTAGAATATGTGAAAATATTCATTACTTATGCTTAAAGATTGGAACTTCTAAGAAATTCATGTATATAAGAAAACTTTTATAATCCCTTGTAATGATTATATAGTATATGGGAAAGTATAATTTATAATATATGTAAAAATATAATATTGATACAATTATAATATGTGGGAAAAGTGCTGACTTGTAGGTGGGGTTACTAAATAAATAGAATCCAAAAATTGCAAATGTTTACTAGTTAATAGGCAATATGTAAAAACATAAAATTAGGCATTCTTTGATTCATGGTTATTTAAATTTTTGCTTTGTATTTACTTCCTGTATTACTCCTAAAGATGCCACAGCTGAAATGGTAAAGTTTTTTTTTATTTTGTAAAGATTAACACCCAAGTGCTATTTATTACAGTCCATCAGCACCCCCTCTCCCTCGTATCTACAGTATACATAACATTTAAGGAAATTCTAAAAATCTCATTTCATCATTGTAAAAGGAATTGTTAAATACAGTTGACTTTAAATAGGCTTTAGATTGTGATGACTAGTTGTAACTTTAGTAGAGATTTGAATTTTGAAGGTATTGACGTCTTTGATTTTTTTTGAATGGCCACTTTCAGGGAAATGAATTGGAAGTAACTATCATGATGGTGGTAGAAGCATTGTGTGAACTTCATTGTCCTGAAGCTATACAGGGAATTGCTGTCTGGTCATCTTCGGTTGTTGGAAAAAATCTTCTCTGGATTAATTCAGTGGCCCAACAGGCTGAAGGGAGGTAAGTTGCAAGGAAATGGGTGATAGGAGTAAGCTTTTTTGTGTTATTGGCTGACTCTAATTAAATGTTAATTACATTTAATGTTGATTCTTAATTGATAACTTTTCATGTCAGAATCTGATACAAATTCCCCTTTATGGCCAGAGTTCTCACTCATTAGCTCTAAACTAACTCGATTCCTGTAGGCAAACTCTTTGCATGCCTTGGATTCCTCTGTATATGTTTAAGTGAGTTTTATCAAATATGGAAAATGTAGGGATAATAAAAGAAGGGTTCATAATTCCATCTCTTAGTGGTAACTCTTTTGTTGTACATGCCTTTCTATTTCTTTTTCTTTTATATCCAGTTTCCTATACTCTTTTCTCAGAAATAGCAATGTTTCTGCTGGTCACATGATTTTGCTTTTTCTACTCAGCAGTATTTAAAAATATATTTTGTCTGTTAAATTTTCGACAGTGTGATTTAACATTCCTTATTGTTGGACAGCAATTATTTGGGATTTTCTTTTTACTCATCTTAATGCACCATGGCACTTAATTCTTTGCTCATGTTTGTGATTGTTTTCTTAGAATGCATTCCTGAAAGTTGATTTACTATTAATAGAAGAAAGGCTACAGACCATTAGGCTTATGATACATACTATTTCTAATTTACCCTACGTAAAAGATGGTTCCAACTTGTATCCCTAACAATAAAAATAACCTTTTCCCTTCTCCCTTGTGTATATAGAGGGCCACTGAGAAACAAGAACTCTGCCATCATATTAATGAAAATGCTTGTTTTAATATAAATTTCTTTATTACTAATTAATAGTAGAGGTTTCCCCGTATGTTACTGACCGTTTGTGATTATTGAAAACATAGATGATGTCTTTATGGCCTCTTGGTTTTTTGGTTACTGATCTGTGAGATTTTATTGTACACCAGGATTATTGATGCTGTCTATCTTCTTGATCAGTAATTTGTTTTTAATAGTCATTTTGGGGTTTGTTTTTGTTTTTGTTTTTGTTTTGATGCCCAAAAGTTTCAAATTGTGGTGTCATTAGATCTGTTAACTTTCATGTGTTTTAGTGTTTATTTTTCTATTGAGTCTCTGCATACATTGAGATCAGATACTTACTGATATTTTCTGTTAGTTTATACCTTCTCTTTTCTTACACGTTTAATGATCTTTGGATTTATTTTCATTTTTTTGTGAGTAAGAAGTCTAATTTTGTGCCTGCTCAGGCCCACACGAAATAATCAACTTATTGTCTCCACTCAATTTATTGAATAACTCATTCTTTCCAGTGTTTTTAGAAATGAAATATGTGGATAATTAACAAATAAGACTGTGTGAACTTGTGTTGAAGGTTTGAAAAGGCCTCTGTGGAGTACCAGGAGCACCTGTGTGCCATGACAGGTGTCGATTGCTGCATCTCCAGCTTCGACAAATCCGTTCTCACGTTGGCTAATACTGGGCGTAATAGTGCCAGCCCCAAGCATTCTTTGAATGGTGAGCATTCCAAGTTTAAACAAACAGTTGTGGTCAAATAATTTGTACTCATGATCTTACTATACATTTTTAGATATCTCTGCTCTTTGAAATATTTATAACTGCTTTGGATCTCTCTTGCTGTCTCTTTATTTTATGAAATGTTTTCACTTAGGTGAATCCAGAAAAACGGTGCTGTCCAAACCAACTGATTGTTCTCCTGAGGTTATAAATTATTTGGGAAATAAAGCATGTGAGTGCTACATTTCAATTGCTGATTGGGCTGCTGTACAGGAGTGGCAGAATGCTATCCATGAGTTGAAAAAGAGTACCAGTAGTACTTCTCTCAACCTAAAGGCCGATTTCAACTACATAAAGTAAGGATTTCTTTTCAGTTACGAATTATACTTAACCATTAAAAAAATTTCAGTAACTTTATTTAAAGTCTTATTTTATGGCAGAAGAATATTAAAATTGTTTATATTATGACAAGATGCTTGTAGTTGTAATGATACTGCCATTCTTAAAATGACTACAGTGAGAAACCAACATTAGAGGTGAGGAGCATATTCATGCAACGGGAAAACATATTTGTATGTTGAGGTAGTCATTTGGGTTTGATTCTCAGAACCTGTTCTAAAATCTTCGTGAAATAAAGAAATTTGTCACTGCTTTAGAAAGGATAATACTTGATGGCATTATTTCTAAATTGAAAGTGAAAGTGAAGTCACTCAGTCGTGTCCGACTTTTTGCGACCCCATGGACTGTAGCCTGTTAGGCTCCTCCGTCCATGGGATTTTCCAGGCAAGAGTGCTGGAGTGGATTGTCATTTTCTTCTCCAGGGGATCTTCCCAACCCAGGAATTGAACCCAGGTCTCCCGCATTGCAGGCAGACGCTTTACTGTCTGAGCCATCAGGGAAGCCCCATTTCTAAATTAGGTGTGACTATATCAAAAACATTTTTTTAAGAAGGACAGAGTTTATGACATTTGTAAATTAAACTCCCTTATTTTCTTCTTCTTCCTTTTATTCCTTTGACCATTTATTAATATCTTAATTTGAAATTTGAGTACAAGCTATGTCCCAGACCCTGGGCTGGGATGATAAGGGTCATTAGTCTTGCCGTCAGGGAGGTCTCTAGTGAGTAAATGAGCTAGTGGGTAATTTCTCCATTGAACATGTACTGAGTGCCAGCCAGTGGGGTGTAACACTGTGTACAACAGACACACATTCTAACCCTTGAGGAGCTGACCTTCTAGTGAGGGGTAGACATAGGCAGACTAGGTTGGGAAAAACCATCAGGATGTCATTTGAGCACAGACTTGAGGAAGCAGATCTCTTGCAAAGATGATAGACTTGGAGTATTCTGGAAATGCCTGGGAGGCCACTATGGTTGGAGCTGAGTGAATAATAGGCCATAAGGGTAGAGAAGTAAGATTTTGACTCCCAGTAAGATAGAAAATCTTAGGTGGGATTTGGAGAAGTATCTGACCTACTGGCTTTCTCTGCTGGGTTGTCAGCAGGCTGGAGGTGAAGGGCTAGGGTGGGAACATTTGGCCATTGAACTGTGGGGTGAAGGTACAGAGAGGAAAAAGATGCTATTAATTGAAGTAAGAACACAGAAGACAATGAAATTTTTTCTGTCAGTTATTAGCTGAAAGTGCAAGGCATAGTGGGGACACAGCAAACCTGCCTTTGGAGAGGACTCAGACGCTGGGGCGGCAGAAATAATCCACACCAAGACAGTTCATTAATGCCGGGTGATTGCAGCTCACCTGAGAAGCTGGGATTCGTTAAGGTAGAAGCGGGCACAATCACTTCCAGTGCTGTATTCAGGCTGAGTTGTGAGGGAAGTGATACAGTGAGAGGGATAGGAAAAGAAGAGAGATCAGTGGAGAAGAGAGAATTGAGAAACTGTAACCCTGATGCTGGGAGGGATGGAGGGCAGGAGGAGAAGGGGACAACAGAGGATGAGTTGGCTGGATGGCATCACCAACTCGATGGACGTGAGTGAGTGAACTCCGGGAGTTGGTGATGGATAGGGAGGCCTGGTGTGCTGCGATTCATGGGGTCGCAAAGAGTCGGAGACGACTAAGCGACTGAACTGAACTGAAGTCCTCTTGTTGGTTAGATAGCAGCTGTAATATAGGAATGGGAATGGAGTGAAAATAGATCTGAATGTGGCAGTGGGTTGCTAGGACGATAAGGCCCTCATCCTGGCCTTGAAGCTACAGATAGACTATTGGAAAGAGTTCAGGGGTATACCATGTTCAGATCAGGTGAGGAGAAGGGAAGGAAAAATTCTTTGAAAGAAGAGGAACAGGTTCTGTAAAACAGTGGAAAAGTGAGAAAAGGAGAGAGGCCAGCAGAGAAAGAAGGTAGAACTAGGATATCAGATTGAGGCAGTAAGACCGGAGGCCTACTGGGGCTTATGCTTTAGATGAGCAATGAGGTCAGGTAGGGGATTTAGTGGTAGCTTGGGAAGAACTGGACGTTGAAGTTGCCCCTGCAGAGCTCTGCTGTTAGTGTTTTGGTCGGGCCCTGAAACATAACATGCTGGAAAGAGAGGAAGGAAATGTGGAGTGTTGAGTATGCTAAACTGAGTATCTGTAGCTGTGAGTTTGTGGTTTGCACTCCAATTAAGATGGTAGTTGCATCTTCAATGGGGGCCTATGTGGAAGGAACTTCATCACAGGAATTCTGTGTAACTGCTCCCTTTTCCTATAATTTGTTCTATTTTTTTGAATGGCTCCACAGCCTGGGGAGAGTGTAATACAAGCTAACTCAGTATTTTAATTACAGATCACTAAGCAGTTTTGAATCTGGAGAATTTATTGAATGCACTGAACAATTAGAATTGTTACCAGGAGAAAATATCAGTCTACTTGCTGGAGGATCAAAAGAAAAAATAGGTATTTGAGATAATTTTAAAATTAAGTATTTTAATGAACAAATTGTTTAAAATGTTTGGCTTAGTATACTTTAGTGGAAAATCTGAAAGTTTTTGTACATTTATTAGGGCAGAGTGTGAGGCAATAGATTAGGGCTGTTCACTTTACATCTGGCAAATATAAAAGTTTAATTCAGATTAAGCAAACTAAAAAAGGCTATTGTAATGCTTAGAGATCTATCTAGCCATTTTGTTTGAAAAAGTGCAAGTAATGTTTAAATATTTTTCTTGCTTCACACCTTAATATGGTCGATTAATTAAATTCTTTATTATAACTAGAACATTTTAAAAAGTGTAGTACTGAAGTTAAATATTGTGAATATTTTATGTGTTAACATTGATCTGCTGAATTCATTGTTTGCCCCATTAAGCAGTAGGTTGACTTACTGATCTTTGAGTCTTTGAAAATGAACTCATTTTGGGAGGTCTGAGGTATTATTTTATGTGAAGTATTTTGTACTTTTTAAAATACTTTTTTTATGCTGTTTTATGCTTCACAGTAGGTGATACCTCAGACCTCCCAAAATGCTATCAGAAATGCTTGATCATAGTGTCTGAACTTAAATATGAACTTAAACATGAAAGGAGGTATTCATTGGTGATTTTTTTTTAATACTATCAAGGTATCTTGTGATTCTTACACATTAAAAATGAATTAACTGAGTGGAACCTGTTTGATTTCTGTAGATATGAAAAAACTGCTTCCTAACATGTTAAGTCCAGATCCAAGAGAACTTCAGAAATCCATTGAAGTTCAGTTGTTAAGAAGTTCTGTTTGTTTGGCAACTGCTTTAAACCACATAGAACAAGATCAGAAGTGGCAATCTATTACTGAGTAAGTTTAATCCTAAGGAGGTAAATGTGTATTACGTGTACCATACGGTAAATGTGTGTAGTTTGGTGGGGGTGAGGCAGTCACCGGATCACTGCAGTGGTAGTCATCATAGCTTCGTTTTAGTTGTAGAAGTTATAGGTTGTATAAATGCCGCTTGCAAATATACAGAGGTTGAAACTAAAGAACATCAAAAATTTCATATCCCCAAACACAAATATCTTGACTTGCTTATGTCATTTTACTTAAAAGCAAGCAGTTCCTTTTTCTTTCCCCACTTTGGATGCCAGTGTGGTAGCATCTTATCACACTGCTTTATCCCTTCAGTGGTTACAAGTTGGAAAATCTTTTTTGTTAATTAGCAGCAAATATTCTGTTTCAGAAATGTGGTGAAGTACCTGAAGCAAACCTCCCGCATAGCCGTGGGGCCCCTGAGACTTTCTACGCTCACGGTCTCCCAGTCTCTGCCAGTCCTAAGCACGTTACAGCTCTATTGCTCTTCTGCTTTGGAGAACACAGTTTCCAACAGACTTTCCACAGAGGTGCGTGTGTGTGCATTTTCAACCAGGATATTCTTCTGACCATTAACAGGCATTAGTGTGGACAAACGCTATTTTTCAAGTTTTTAAAAAAAGTTTTAAAAATAACATTTGTAGCATTTTTGGACAAGCTATTAATATTAAATCCAGAAATCTAAAATGCCATTTTCAGGCAAATTTTTGTCAGAAAACTATATGAGGAAGATGGAACATAAGAATGGCTAGTTAGTTGCTTAATTTTTTTCTTCCTTCCTTTCCTCCTTCCCTCCTTCCTTTTTTTTGCACGAGGAGTTGATTATGAAAATATATACCAGATTGTATAAATTTCAGATTTGACTGAAAAGAAGACACAGTGCCTCTTCCTTCAAACAGGATACAGTTTAACCAAAAGTGAACCCTTCCCAAGGGAAATAATCCTTGAGAATCTTTTTATGAAGTGGTTGTTTTTTCTGTAACTTAGCTTTTGCTTTATAGAAAATAACCCTTTTTTAATTAAGACTACTTTATTGTAAATGCATTGATAAATTGGACTTAATATTCTGAAAAAAATATTTTTGCTTTTGGAAAAACAAAGGTTTTTGTCTTTTTCCGTTGTGATTAGAAGATACAGTGAAGGTAGAGGAAAGTTTAATAGATAAATCTGAAATAAACCTGAAGTAGCTGACCTGTGGGGTCATATAAGGATTCTTTTAACATTAAGTGGTTTTGACTTTTCTCTGGCAGGACTGTCTTATTCCACTCTTCAGTGAAGCTTTGCGTTCATGTAAACAGCATGATGTCAGGCCATGGATGCAGGCATTAAGATACACGATGTACCAGAGTCAGTTGTTGGAGAAAATAAAAGGTAACTAGGTTGTGTTTTTTCAGTAGCTCTGTTGAGATACAGTCACACAGTTTGAATGTGTAGTTCCTCAGTTTTGACGTTTCTTCACGTGTGCAGCCACCAATACAGTCAAGATGCAGAACATTCATGTCGGACTCAAAGGTTTCCTCATGCTTCTTCCCAGATGTTTCTCCTCCTGTCTGTCCTGTCTCGGGCAACTGCTTATTTGTTTCCCATCACTGTAGATTAGACTTGTCTTTACTAAATTTTTAAATGACTTGTATAGTACGTTCTGTGTCTGGCTTCTCTTGCTCAGCATTTTATTTTTTAAGGTTTCCTGTGTTGTATGTGTCAGTATTGCCATCCTTGCTGCAGTTGAGTATATCCATTGTATGAGTTCACCATAGTTTATCTGTTGGTCCTTTAACAGATACTTGAGTTGTTTTCAAATTCAGGCTATTATGTATAAAGTTGCTATGATATTCATGTACAGGTCTTTGGTTGGGTATGCATTGGCCTTTCTTTTAAATAAATTGGAGTTGTTGGGTCATATGGTTTAACTTTTGAAATAGTTCGGCAGTTTCTTGTAAAGTGGTTGTATATTTTACATTACTTCTGACATCTATGTACTTGCAATAGTGGGTCTTTAGTTTTAGTCAGTGGAGTGAATCTACAATAGTATCTCATTGTGGTTTTATTTGCATTTTCCAAATGATTAATGATATTGACCATCTTTTCATTTGTATAGTGGCCATTGTATAAGTATTCAACTCTTGCCTATTTTTAATGAAGACTTATATGTTCTGGATATTCAAATTCTTTTGTCAGCTGTACTGTACCGTGAATGCTTTCAGTTCAGTTCAGTCCAGTCGCTCAGTCATGTCTGACTCTCTGCGACCCCATGAATTGCAGCACGCCAGGCCTCCCTGTCCATCACCAACTCCTGGAGTTCCCTCAGACTCACGTCCATCAAGTCCATGATGCCATCCAGCCATCTCATCCTCTGTCGTCCCCTTCTCCTGCCCCCAATCCCTCCCAGCATCAGAGTCTTTTCCAATGAGTCTCTTCACATGAGGTGGCCAAAGTACTGGAGTTTCAGCTTTAGCATCATTCCTTCCAAAGAAATCCCAGGGCTGATCTCCTTCAGAATGTGAATGCTTTAAATAATTCAAATGAATACAGAATTAGCGTTTGTATAAATATTTATGTCTCATTTTTAAGAAAGAAACGTCATGTTGAATGGATATTAGAAATTTCCTTTTGCTGTAAAACAGAAAAGTTGCCAGAATTCTGTAAAATTTGTCAAAAATGTGGTCGTCAGAGTTAGTGAGTAAATTTGCTATTAAATTTTAAGTCAGCCAATGCTGGGATATGGACTTGTACTGCAAGGTGATTACTGGCAACTCTGATTCACCAGGACCCTCAGTGCCATATAGACCTAGTTTTGGATCATTTGCCCAACACTTGCAAATCGAGGAACCTCATGGCAAGTCATAAACTTCTGAATCACTTTGCTTAACAGTTATGGGGATTGCCCCGCTCAGATTCTTGAAAGGATTGACAAGGTATATAAAAGCCTTAGCACAGAGCATGACATATAGTAGGACTACAAGTATCATCTCTTTTCTCATCCTTCCTATACTGAATAAGTTTTAAAATTGAGAAGGAAATGTCAGTAAACCTAACACAGAACTGAATTCTTCCTCACATTTTTTTATTTAGCAAACCCTTATCAAAATAATGTGCTTTGTGCCAGGTACTATGCTGTAAGTTGGGATATAATGGTGAACAAGACAAGTCTGTTTTTCGGCATTCCTAGGACCAAAGGGATTCTGAAGTCTAGCAGGGAAAATTGTCATCAAGCTAGGAACAGCAACATGGTGTGCTGACTGGAGGTGCACGTACATGGTGCTTAAAATAACGCAACAGGGCCACTAGTTTAATCCTGGGAATCAGAAAAGGACTTGGGGAGGAAGTAACATTTAACCTGAGAAAGAAGGCAGACTGATTTAATTAGAGAAAACACCATGTGTGAAGGCCACCAACAGTAATTAAAGATTCTTAGAGGACTCAATTCTCATCTAAGGGAGAATGGGAAGAGATGAAGCTGGATGAGATTGAGATTATAGTGGAACGTAAGCATCAGTGCCTGACAAGCCAAATTTACGAGTTAGGGAAGGGATGAAAGGGAAATTAAGTATTCAGATTTACCTTTATATAAGATCAGTTCAGTTGCAGGTTGAAGAACGAATTAGAGCAGCAGAAGTCCCTGTGAAAGGTGACCAAAACAGTGACAGTAGGGACAGAAGAAAGCTGATGTGACGTGAGGGTTGACGTCTAAGATGCCTGCCAGATTCCTTCTCACGTAGCCAGGTTGATCATGTGCCTTTACCCAAGAAAGAAGACAGGGAAGGAAGTAAGAGATTTGGAGGGTGGTGGGAAATGGATACCCTGAGACACAGGTTAAAGTGCCTTTGAAATACTCGAGTATAGGGGACTAGACTGGTAGGCAGGTGGGACTCAGATGGCAGGTCTGCGCTAGAGATAAGATTGAAGCATCGTCAGCATTTGTATGGTAATTGAAGCCACAGGAGCAGATGATATTGTCCAGGGAGAGTATGCAGATGATATTGTCCAGGGAGAGTAAACTCTTTTTCCAGAGAAGAGTAGAGAGCCTAGGCTCGACCCCAGGAGCCCCAATTACAGTGGATGGGTAGTGGATGAGAAGGAGACTGAGAAGCTGATTCTTCACACAGGCAGGAGTAAACTAGGAGAAAACAGCATGGTAGAAGGGCAGAGGGTACTTACTCAAGAAGGGGGATGGTCTAGCCTTATCCTCATCCCCCACCCATTGGCCTAGGCTCTTCACTGGGTGCAGAAACTAAAAAGTTAATTTCTTAGACTGGACGATTTTTACTTTCATCTATTCCATTGTATACATTCATTTTAACAAACAAACATTTATTGTTCATTGTGTGCCAAGCACTATGCTAACTCCTAGGGATTTGAAGATGATGAAAAATGAGTTATCTTTATTTAGGGAGGCAGTGGGAAAGAGAATAGCTGGGGCAGGAATTTTTGGCCATGTTTTAGTGCTCTCTGGAATTAGACCAATCTGGGACTAATGAAACATTTTCTTCTCTGCAGAACAAACAGTTCCAATTAGAAGCCATCTCATGGAATTAGGTCTAACAGCAGCAAAATTTGCTAGAAAACGGGGGAATGTGTCGCTTGCAACAAGATTGCTGGCACAGTGTAGTGAGGTTCAGCTGGGAAAGACTACCACTGCACAGGATTTAGTCCAGCACTTTAAAAAACTATCAACTCAAGGTCAAACGGATGAAAAATGGGGACCTGAACTTGACATTGAAAAAACGAAACTGCTATATACAGCAGGTTAGTAAAATAATACGTGACTGTATACTAAAAATCAAGTGTATGAATGTTACTGTGTATGGTAATAGAAAAGTTGATTTTTTTTCAACTTCTGCAGAACATTTGCATCCTGAATAAGTTTTGTGTAATTGAATTATCTATATAGTTTGGTGCTTTTGATTTTGTTATTATTATAGTAAGAAATGTTTCCAGAAATCATTGATTATCACTGAATTTACAATATTACTTTACCCTGAAAGAATATCATTTGTTTACTGCTAAGAGCTGGTGTTTTGATCTTTTTATAGGCCAGTCAACACATGCAATGGAGATGTTGAGTTCCTGCGCCATCTCTTTCTGCAAGTCTGCCAAAGCTGAGCATGCTGTTGCCAAGTCAATTTTGACATTGGCTAAATGGATCCAGGCAGAATGGAAAGAAATCTCAGGGCAGCTGAAACAGGTTTACAGAGCTCAGCAGCAGCAGAACTTCATGGGTCTTTCTACTTTGTCTAAAAATATACTCACTCTAATTGAACTACCATCTGTTAATACGATGGAGGAAGAGTATCCTCGGATAGAGAGTGAATCTACAGGTAGAATTTGTTTTAATAGCTTTAAATGTTGATTTTAGAAGTTATTTTCCCTGTTTTAAAGTTTACAATGTTGTGTATGGTCAGTTGTGTCTGACTCTTTGTGACCCCATGAACTGTAACCCACCTGGCTTCTCTGTCCATGGGATTTCTCACGCACGAATACTTTAGTGGGTTGCCATTTCTTACTCCAGGGGATCTTCCCAAACCAGAGATTGAACCTGTGTCTTTTGTGTGTCCTGCATTGGCAGATGGGTTATAGGCTGATTATAATTTGCCACAAAAACTGTCTCTGTGAAAATTTAGTATATTATATTGCCCAGAAGTGACTCAAGCACATTTCTTTAGTATCTGACACGTGGAAGTCACTGAACTCAAACCTCCCAGGTCATACTTCCCAACTCTCCAGTTCATGGTGCTTTTATGGACTTAGATGTTTTTGCTGGCAGAAAGGTCCTACCTGTGATATTTAAAATTCTTCCTCATACTGGGAAGAACTTAACACAGATACAGAACAGTGGCCTCTGATCCTGTTGACTGGTGAAGCACAAAAACTACAGAAAGGTTCAAGTTTCACATCCTGACACTAATGTTACTTACAGAAAGGTACTCGGCAAATAGAGTAGTTAATTCATTCAGAGTTTGAGTGCCTGTTATGGTAGGGACCATTATCCAGGTTTTACAGATTGAGAGATAGCTAAACGTTATGCTAAAACATTAGAATTTTGTTCATGTTGTTCATTTTGATGTTGTGAATCCTAGAACTGTAGTTACTTAGACTAATCTATGTACTATAGGTGTCTTTATTTGTAAGGCATATAGCTTGTTATCATTATAAATCTTCATATTGGCAAGTGGCACTATTGCAGGAGATTTCTTCATTTCTAAATTGGGGATAAAAATATTACTTCATGAATCTCTCACTGAATGAAATTGTCTACTTGTCACATATTATTTTTGCCAGAATTTTTAAGCTGAATCTAATTGTGAGGAAATGGCCAGTCGTCATATCCAAAATACAAGACACTCTATTACATATCTGACACCTGAACTGTTTGTAAAGTTCAGTGTCCTGAAAAACATTGATGTGTTTTACAGGCTTACTTGAGAAGCTGAGTGATTGATTTCAACATATTAGCCTTTCAGAAAAGCATAATGCAAATGTGTGCTTTATCAAATTATGTACCATTATAATGTTATAGGACTTACTGGCCGATAGCAAATTCCCAAGAAGGCAATGGCACTCCACTCCAGTACTCTTGCCTGGAAAATCCCATGGACAGAGGAGCCTGGTGGGCTGTAGTCCATGGGGTCGCTAAGAGTTGGACACGACTGAGCGACTTCACTTTCGCTTTTCACTTTCATACATTGGAGAAGGAAATGGCAACCCATTCCAGTGTTCTTGCCTGGAGAATCCCAGGGACAGGGGAGCCTTCTGGGCTGCCGTCTATGGGGTCGCACAGAGTCGGACACGACTGAAGCGACTTAGCAGCAGCAGCAGCAGCAAATTCCTAAAATGTAAATGAAAATGGTGTTAGAAATTTGTGAATGTGACATTGTTATTTTTTTTTCCCCATCATGGCAGTACATATTGGAGTTGGGGAACCTGACTTTATCTTGGGACAGCTGTATCATCTATCTTCAGTACAGGCACCTGAAGTAGCCAAATCTTGGGCCGCATTGGCTAGTTGGGCTTACAGGTGGGGCAGAAAGGTGGTTGACAATGCCAGGTATGTATGTTAAAATGTGTAATTTATTTAATGCATTGCAAAATAGAGATTTAGAATGTCTACTGACATGGCAAAGCTTTGGTAGCTGAAATACTGATGATTTGTTTTATTTTTATAGTCAGGGAGAAGGTGTTCGTCTGTTGCCTAGAGAAAAATCTGAAGTTCAGAATCTGCTCCCAGACACCATAACCGAAGAAGAAAAAGAGAGAATATATGGTATTCTTGGTCAGGCTGTGTGTCGCCCAGCGGGGATTCAGGCAAGAAAAATCTGATACAGTATCTTGGGGGAAATAGTGTTCTAAATAGCATACACCTGATTAAATATTTCAGATGAAACTTTCATAAGATGAAAGTGAGTTAAAATATTTTTCTAAGAAGAATGTGATTTCTTGAGAAATCAAGTCATTTCCTTAGGGTTCTGTTTAAAAAGGTGAAGTTCTTTTTATGTAAAATAGATTTCTCTTTTCACTGCTCTTCTAATCCGATGTTAGGTTCTTATCACTAGCTTAGAAGCTTTTTAAAATATGCCCATGTCTAAGCACTACCCCACATATTCTGAATGGAATGTTTGTGTATGTGTTGGGCATAGGAGGGTCTATGTAAGTTTACTAGGTGATACTTTAATATACAGCCATAGCTGAAAACCAGCCAACTAGATAGTCTGTATGATTTATTCCCTTCTGTCTCAAAATTCTATTAGTTCTAAAATGTTATGTCTAATTTAGTTGTAGACTTTAGACATGTGAATTTTATTTGCTGAGCTAAAACTGTTGACTTCTTGTTCTAGACTTTGGCACATATCAGTGTCTGCCAAAGCTGGTGTTAGGTACGTGTGCAGTACTGTAGAGAGAGGGTCAGGTAATTATATTGTAACTGAAGCATTTAAATTCCCCAAATCAGAATCTTCAATCTTTGCTAAATGCCTGTATCCTTCTTTAGCTACATTAGTAAATATATCTTAAAGAGAAGCATAGTAACATTTATTTAGCATGTATAGCACTACGAGTGGAGTATTTTGATCTTTCATAAATGAGAAAATGCTTGCATGTATTAGGGAAATCATGTACCTTTCTCCTTTTTAAAATTTGTGTCCCCAAATAGCAATTTTTTGCCCTGTTTTTCTTTAGGATGAAGATATAACACTTCAGATCACAGAAAGTGAAGACAATGAGGAAGATGACATGGTTGATGTTATCTGGCGTCAGCTAATATCAAGTTGCCCATGGCTTTCAGAACTTGATGAAAGTGCCACAGAAGGAGTTATTAAAGTGTGGAGGAAAGTCGTGGATAGAATCTTCAGCCTGTATAAACTGTCCTGTAGCGCGTATTTTACTTTCCTTAAACTCAATGCTGGGCAGGTAGGTAGCACAGTATTCTGTTATGAAAGTTTATTTGAAATTTCTTTTCTAGCAGATGAAAGCAGTATTCGGAATTGTTTAATCTTTTCCTCTTGTCTCTCATCCTTAGGTTCCTTTAGATGAAGATGACCCTCGGCTCCATTTAAGTCACAGAGTGGAGCAGAGCACGGATGACGTGATCGTGATGGCCACGTTGCGGTTGCTCAGATTGCTGGTGAAGCACGCTGGGGAGCTTCGGCAGTATCTGGAACATGGCTTGGAAACAACACCTACTGCGCCATGGAGAGGTGATGATCTGAATAAAATGTTTCAGGGAAAAGTACTTCTGGGTAGAATGTAGTAAGACAGTTGAAACATAATAGTTCCTTGGATTTCCCTGGCAGTCCAGTGGTTGAGACTCTATACTTTCACTACAGGGGGTGTGGGTTAGATTCCTGGTTGGGGAACTGAGATCCCACGTGCTTCATGGTGTGGCCAAAAAAAAAGTTCCTATATGTTTACTGTTGGAATGTGTTATGAAATAGCTAAATTAGTTCAGACGACACTGTGGACTGCTTGTTACACCGCTTTCCTCCCACCTTTCAGAGAAATGGAAGGGTGAGAGGCAAAAAGCTTTTAATATACAAAAGGAATTTTGGAGAGAGTGATAAGAATGTTTCAAAAAATTTCATATCCCTTTGAAAAAATTGTCTATGTCTGCCTTCTTTTACAGGCATTCACAGAAAATATATTTCTGTATAAAGTTTTGAATCAGGATTTTGATCATAGCTCTGTACCCTTACTAAGACTTCCCTAGTGGCTCAGATGGTAAAGCATCTGCCTGCATTGCGGGAGACCTGGGTTCGATCCCTGGGGCAGGAAGATCCCTGGAGAAGGAAATGGCAATCCACTCCAGTATCCTTGCCTGGAGAATCCCATGGACAGAGGAGACTGGTAGGCTGCAGTCCACAGAGTCACAAAGAGTCGGATATGACTGAGCGACTTTACTTACTCACCCTTACTAAACCTGCAAATCAAGAGCTATTGTGTATATGGTTCTCTGTTATCCCAGGGAGAAATTTGAGGCTCCTAGAACTAATGGC